>NC_142367.1:16660937-17260937 GCF_059441175.1 Urocampus carinirostris
TTTTTTGTAGGCACAGTCCTTAAAGATCCTGGTTGTGTGGTCCACCAGTCAGTCTGCCCTTTGGGACCTTCTGAAGAAGGTTGGCGCTGTCATGATTACTGATGCGAGGCACCTGAGTCTGCTCCTTTGGCGCCAACTGCCTCGGACGCTGATTGGCTGCTTATCTCTTTTTAAACCCCCGTCTTCCTGTCAGCCATGGTCAGTCCATTTGCGAACCTCAGCTCACGCTAGGCAAGCCCTTTCGACCCTGACTCTATTCTGTCCCGATTTCTGTTCGATTTCCGTCTCCGACCCCTTTTCTGAACTCGATTACGTTTTTGCTCCCCCGTCCCGGCCATCAATCTGCTTTCCCCCGCTTTCAACACTGTTTTCGCTCGCCACGGAAGTGCCACTTCCCCGTTCCGAGCGATCTGCTACCCGTGACCGACGATCATCGGATCAAGCCTTTGCAAGCCTTTTCCTCCTTCTCAATAAAACTCGAACGCAAGTGGGTCCTGTCTCCATTTTTGGTCCTTGTCACGGTTGCCATGGCGCCCAATTGGTCCAAGTTTTGTGGCACCAGGTTCTGTCACGGTTGCCACAGCACCCAATTGGCCCCGCCCATCAACACCGGCTGAGAAGCGTTGACAGATTGATCCTTGGGAGTACTTAAACGCGATCCTTTGAGCCGTTAGTTGTCAGTGCGTCTGCAAGACTCCTGTTAAACCCTGTGTAAAATGCCTAATTCTGTGAATTTGCCTGTGGTTGATCCTGTTTTATTTTCGGCCTGATCTGTTCGATTTTGACAACTCTTTTGTTCGGATTTCAATCCACGTCCGCGACCATCGATCTAAAGGAAAATCAAAATACAAGCATTACAGGAAATCAAAATATAAGCATAGAGTGTTTGGTTAGATGATGCTGCTTATTGCATGAAAGTGTGAAGATATCTGCATGAGCGCGTGACAGGGGGAACAGGATGTGAGGTGTGAAAAAGTGCAAGAATGGAATGTTCTAGAACAGACGTTAACTACCACTAACAGGGTGATGACTCAGAGGCAGTTGATAAAAAACTGCCAGGAAAACCACTACCAGGAGGGGCCAACACGTTATCCTGCAAGGGAGGAAAGACCAATCAGAGCGAGCTAAGGATAACTGCAATATACACATAGCCAATACAATTATGCTAGGATGTTTTTTTTTTGGTGTTCCATTTGCATATGGTATAGTATAAATTTATGCTGGGCTACTCGGATGAGATTCGCTGCTGGTGGGAACAGAGACGCACAAAATTGTATTGAGAGGGACCCGAGACCCAGTTGCTTGTATTACATTTGTGTGTTAGGAATAAATCCACTCGTATGTGAAATGCCGTCTTTCTGATACCTTTCTATTGCAGAACGAGCGCGCGTATTGTTGGATGAGTGGCGTTTGGGGAAGTTCAGAAATTGGAGTCAGATTACTAAGTGTGTATTGATAAAGTAATAATTCCAACAGATCCCCGGATCGAGTGTGCGCGCATTCCTCCTCTCCCTAATGAACTGTGGGTACGTTACGCGATTGGGTTCTCCATTCCTGTTTCCTGTCCTGGTTCGTGACAGTCCTGACAGGCGCGCTGATTCATTTTTGGCTCCAACCCATTTTTCTCTTTTTCGGGTGAGTTGTTAAAATCATGAAGTTATGTTGATTGTCCAGCTCGGTGGCCTTGGGGGTATGGCGCCCGCCCCGAGACTGGGAGGTTGTGGTTCAAGCCTCGGCCGAGTCATACCTAAGACTTAAACATTGGTACCCGTTGCCTCCCTGCTTGGCGTTCAGCATTAGGGGTTGGAATTGGGGGTTTGGTCACCTAATGACTCCCAACACCTCAGTTGGGTTGAGCGAGGGGGCTGGGAATCCCCTCCTCTAAATCAATCTCCCAAAAAGAGTCAGAAATGACTCTAGCCACCTCCCACTAGGGGGATATGGCTGTAGTATATATATATATATATATATATATATATATATATATATATATATGTTGATTGCAACCTGCCTGAAAAGGAAAGAATAAATGTGATAAAAAAAGAAAAAATCTGTAGGTTTTCATATTTTCTAGAGCCGATTCTATTGTCAGATCCCTGTATTTCATTTCCAGTACGATGTACACGATGGACGCTCGCCTGGGCGTGAACAGACTCCCGAAACCCGGGAGCTCTTAGCGTCCTCGGATTTTCCCACAGCTTGGCGTTTAGAAAGAGCCTGTAAAGCTCCGCTGATCAAGCTTGCCAATAGATGGTAATCAATCCGTGACAAGCAGCCCTATTACTCGTTCAAGCCCCGTCGCCGGGAGGATTTTTTTATACTGTTCTGTCAGACGGGGATTGTGTTCGTAGGGGGAGGCTTGCAGCTTGTCAGCCGCTTTCCCTTTCTCAGAAGTGTAACCAGAAATGCATTGAGCTCACTCGCTTTCTCAAAATTATGATTCATAAAACTGTATGCACAGCAGCAGATAGGAAAACGCTCCAGAGGGTCATCAAAACAGCCCAGAAAATCGTCGGTTGCTCTCTGCCCAGTCTGGAGGACATAGCCTGCTCTCGCTAGCTCAGCAGAGCAGAAAACATCATCAAGGACTTTTCTCACCTCTTCGACCTGCTGCCTTCCGGCAAGCGCTACAGGTCACACAAAACAAAAACAAACAGACTCAGAGACAGTTTCTTCCCCAGAGCCATTACCGCCCTAAACACACACCGCACAAACAACTGAAAACTCTCGCAAACACACTACCTCATACGAACGTAAAATGGTACTCATGTCTATGTTTCTTGCACAATGTTGACTGCTCACTTTGCACAATGTTGACTATTTTTGCACCAAAGGCATATTGCACTAACCCTTACGATACTAACTGTATGTAACATCCTACATGCCGTCATTTCTTTGTGTAAATATTGTGTAAATTATAACTATAACCTTATCCCCCTGGTTTTATAACCTTATCTTCTCTGTTCCTTATCTTCTTGGTTTCTTTATCTCACTGTTAATGTGTGAAACTGGAGTGTCATGCCCAATTTCGTTGTCACAATATGTTAATCCATTTTGTAACAATGACAACAAAGGTATATTCTATTCTGTTCTTTTCTATTCTAAGACTCTTTTTTTGTTGTTGAAAAACCTTGAGGTACATCATCCAAAATAAAAACTAATTTACCTGAATATCCTGCTAACATCTTGCCCCATCTCTTACTCCTAGACTCCCTCCTTGCTGAAGACCAAGTGTCTCCATCCCCACACTCGCCCCACCTTTACCAACTCCTTCATCAGATCCCAGAAGACTTCTCTCGGACGCTGGTTTCCCCATCCACGCTTACACCTGGTATCATCCATCCATTCGTCCATTATCTGCACCCATCCCTGGTGTCCTCAGGCAGTGGGCAGGGGACACCCTGAACTGGGTGCACACAGGGACAGACATCTCACCCGCTCATTCACACCTAGGGACAATTCGGACCAGCCAATTTGCCTGACATGTATGTATTTGAAATATGGGAGGAAACCGGAGTGCCCGGAGGAAACCCACGCAAGCACGAGGAGACCATGCAAACTCCGCACAGGAAGGCTAGTAGCTGGATTTGATCCCAGGACCTCCTGTCCTGTGACGTACTGGTCTGAGTGCGTTTCTTGGCTACTTCTACTATTCTAAACATAACATGTGGCACGGCATTGCCGGGCATTCTACTTGGATGTGTACGTTACAATAGGCCATTGCACTGAGCCGGTGCCTAAATAGGCGTTTCACATTGGTATAGCTGGTGACGCTGGGTGTCTTTTTTTCATAGTGTCACGGACCAGAAACAGACACAGGACCCAATCGCGCTCGTTTACTCAGTTTCATTAATAAAGAGGGAGAGTAGGGCTTGCTTCCACGATCCGATGGTTGACGGACAAGGGTAGCAGGTGGCTGGAGACGTGGCACTTCCGTGTCGAGCAAGGATGGTCGTAGATTTGCAGGAATTCTAGTCGTTAGCCGGGACGGGAGAGCAAGGGCGCTATAGAGTTCGAAAACAAAGGTCGGCAACAGGTGTCAGGCAGGTAGCGGGGCAAAACAGGTCGGATGTCCGGATGGCAAAACAGGGCAGAATCAGGTCCGGAAACAGGTCGGCAACGGGTATCAGGCAGAGAAAAACAGGGCAGGAAAAGTGTCTGAAAGTGAGAGCTTGCCGAGCTGGGAGCATCGGTTCGCAACAATCTGACAGGGTTCTCTTGAAAGCCTGGGGTTTAAAAAGAGTCTATTAGCCAATCAGCTCTCAGGGCTGTTGGCACCAATTGGGCAGTCACAGGTGCCCTGAATCAGCAATCATGACACATAGCCATTTGCTACGGGCAGCTCTTCTTTTGAACAGCGGAATAGAAAGCTGTATTTCTGCTATAGAGGTAAGATCGGGCCCAAAACATTCCAGCCCAACCCGGCCCGCGGGTATAAAAGCCTGAACCAGCCAGAGCCCGACTGATCTGCATGATTTGAGAGACAGTGCCTTAAATAACACCAAATTTTTACATTTTATTTGTGAGGAGGAAGAATGATTTTGTCCGTCTCTGAAAAAAACTCCCCCACCCTATCATCGCCACGCATCTGCCTTCTGTGTTCGACATTGTCGCCAAACAGCTTATGCGCCAAATTTTGCCCGGAATTTCCACAAATAAAAAGAAACATAGAACAAACGAAGAGTGGATGATTAAAAAAAAAATTGCAAAATAGAGGCCCAGACTGGCCTGACTTAATGATTTACATTTCATGCCAAAACCCAAGATCCTCTACTACCGCTACTCTGCAAGCTGTTCCTGGGCGGCAGAGGGATATGAGTGTCAGGCTGGAGGGATTCTTTGGGTAGTTGCACCGGGTTCTTTTCGAACGAGCCATAAGTAATGGGAATTCCAGCTCTTTTTCAAGAAGCGACACTTTTGGCTCAGCTCACCAACAACCCCAACAACCTCGCCCAAGGAGAATACCCAGCAACGCTGCTGATCAGGGAAAAGAGTTGTTTGCTGTGATCTTCTTTTTCCCCTCACGCATTCAGGAATACCCGTTTATACCCTGTTACCTCAAGCTATGTATATACATTTTTTTAGTCATGAGAATATCCATCCATCTATTATCTGCACCGCTTATCCTCAGCAGGGTCGCGGGGGTGCTGGAGCCCATCCCAGCTGTCTTCAGGCAGTGGCTAGGGGACATAGAGACGGACAACTCACTCGCTCAATCACACATAGGGACATGAAATGCATATTTTTGGAGGGAGTTCCCAGAGGAAACCCCACAAGCACAGGGATAACATGCAAACTCCGCACAGGGAAGGCTGGTAACTGGATTTTATCCCATATGCAGGGTTGGGTAGGGTTACTTTAACTGGATTACTTTCAATTACTTTTTGATGACTCCAATACCAAATATGCTAATAAAAGACAAAAGAAACTAAATATGAATAAAAAGATGACTCACAACACGTGGTAAGCTTTCTCTCCTGACTTTGATCTCTTTGATCTCCGGCAAAACGAACATAAAATGCGACAGAAACAAAATGAAAATAAATCCAAAAAGCTTGCCAACATCATTTTTGCCGTTCCATGTATTCCGTTACTCCCCAAGCCCGCACAAAATGTTGTCATTTTATTCATATTTAGTTTCTTTTGTATTTTATTAGCATATTTGGTATTGGAGTAATCCAAAAGTAATTGAAAGTAATCCAGTTAAAGTAACCCTACCCAAGCCTACCCATATGTATTATAAAAAGTAAAATGATTTTTACCCTGGGGCAGCACGGCGGCGCAGTGGTCAGCGCATGTGCGGCACAGTTCATGTCTTGGGAACCTCCTGCGTGGGTTCAAATCCAGCTACAGACTTCCTGTGCGGAGTTTGTATGTTCTCCCCGTGCTTGCGTGGGTTTCTTCTGGGAACTCCGGTTTCCTCCCACGTTCCAAAAACATGCATTTCAGGTGAATTGGCCGGTCCAAATTGTCCCTAGGTGTGAATGAGCGAGTGAGTTGTCTGTCCCCGTGTGCCCTGCGATTGACTGGCAACCAGTTCAGGGTGTCCCCCGCCCAATGCCCGATGATTGCTGGGATGGGCTCCAGCACCCCCGCGACCCTACTGAGGATAAGCGGTGTGGCTAATAAGATGAGATTTTTATCCTAGTATAAGGAGAAGAATGTGTTCAAATTGGACCAATTCCTGCAGCACTAAATCTTGAGGCACACTGGATACTAGTTGAGAACGAAGTACTTTTTCTAAAAATATCAGTACTTTGTATACATTTTCATATTTTCCATTCAGCAAAGGGACATTGCTGTTTTGGATTCTTGCCTCCCGCGTTTGATTGGAAACGTCGTGACAGCTCGCTTTATAGCGAGCGGTAAACAGGAACGTTTGATTCACACTAACGAGCCGAAGCTCATCGGATTCGCAACGTTTTCTGTCTCTGCGTTTCAGGTAATTAGCCCTCTCTTCCCCGTATAACCAGGAGTTGCCAACGGCTCTGAGGGACCGTACGATGTTATATTGCCGTGAGGGGGGGTGCGGAGTTTGAAGTGTTTTCATAGCCGAAGTTAAGCATGTAATTGGTCTATCGAGGCAAAAATCTAAACATAGAAAACATAGTTGGGTACATTTATTAAAGGCGGATTTAGGCATATTGTAATCCTTCGCTACTCTGTGCTTTGTACTTCGCAGCTTCAGTGCACCGCGTGTTGAATTATACTCGGCGATCCATTATCTCCGATCGCATATTGCACGAATGCGGGCTGGCAGAGCGCATTTTTGTCAAGCCTTTATGTTCTCATCTCATCTCATCTCATTAGCTGCACCGTTTATCCTCGGTAGGGTCGCGGGGTGCTGGAGCCCATCCCAGCAATCATCGGGCAGTGGGCAGGGGACACCCTGAACTGGTTGCCAGACAATCGCAGGGCACACAGGGACAGACAACTCGCTCGCTCGTTCACACCTAGGGAGAATTTGGACCGGCCAATCCACCTGAAATGCATGTCTTTGGAATGTGGGAGGAAACCGGAGTGCCCGGAGGAAACCCACGCAAGCACGGGGAGAACATACAAACTCCGCACAGTTAGGCCGGGAGCTGGATTTGAACCCACGCAGGAGGTTCCCACGACCTCAGAACTGTGCCGCACACGCGCTAACCACTGCGCCGCCGTGCTGCCCGCCTTTACGTTCCGCCCGGTAAAAATTGATTTGCACTCATGCGGCTGAGATCTGTTATCCCTTAATTGTCACGGTTGCCATGGCGCCCAATTGGCCCCCGCCCATGGGCGCCAGCTGGAGCTTGTTGACGGACTGGCTCCCTGTCAGTATTTAAATTCTGTCCAGTCAGCCCCCTTTTGTCGGTCCGTCTGCGAATCTCCGTTTTTACACAGGAAGCCCTTTTTTTCGCCTGTCCTGTGTTTTTGCTCTTGTTTTTCTCCCGCTACGATCCGTTTAATCTCGACCACGGCTACTCTCCTCTCCTGGTTTTCAACTTTTTTCCGTTCCCGACACCGCCATCGCTCGCCTGAGCAACCTACTCCCCGCGACCAACGATCTCCGGATCGAGTGTGCTCTCCTTTCCTTTCTCCGCAATAAAACTGTGAGTAACGTTACGCGAGTGGGTCCTGTTTCCTGTTCTGGTGCTGACACTAACGTATATTGCTGCGAGCGGGTAAAGACAGAGCGTAATTTGTTAGGCCAGGCTTTTCTTCTTTGCCAGTACTGGATTACCAGCAGAAAAATAACTGCGCAAGTGCAGGCGAGATCCATTATCCCGAGTTATTTATTGCTGCGAGCGGGATCTTGCAGACTATATCTTTGTCTGGCCTAGTGGCTCATCTTTGCTGTGAGTGAATTCCTGATGAAAATGAACCACACACGTGCAGCCGAGATCTGTTATCCTCGATCGTATCTTTTGGCGAGTGGGAAACGGCAGAGTGCACTTTTGTCAGGCCCAGTGGCTCATTTTTGGCTGTTACTGTGTTTCCACCTAAAATGAACTGCACTCGTGCAGTCGGCATCCATTATCCCTTATTGCCTATTACTGTGAGTGGGAACCAGTAGGAGGCAAGTTGTTCTGGCCTGCCTGAAATAAAAATGCATAGTGGTGGCTGTGATCCGTTATCCCTGGTCAACTATCGCTGAAACCAGGGGGATGCAGAGTGCATTTATTTTCAGTTTGGGACACTGAGGCCCGCTTAAGTTCAACTGCGCTGTTTGGTGGCCATAATCTTTTCTCCACTTTTATGCGAATGTACACTGCGGCTGCGATCCATTATCTCTGGTCAGGGGCCAGTAGAGGGCATGCTCAAAAACATTTGTTTATTGTCTTTTACAAAGGAAAAAATGCCAAGCACCCCCAAAAATTATAGGGTTTTAAAAGCCTCATTTAAAAAAATAAAGGAGAGGATAAGCTTAAATATGATGAAAAACGCTAGATTAAGAATAAACACAGGAAAACAAAACAAAAATCTGAACAATGCAGCGTTGGAAATACTCCACTGCCTTGAAAGGTTTCAGTCCATTTGATTCCTAGCACCCTCTTTCGCTCGGCTAGTGTCACTTGCGGCACAGTGGCAGAGTCTGTGGAGGCTTTGCTGTACTACGGTGAGAGTATGTTATATCATTTTAAATGAAATGAACAAAATAAATACCGCAAATTCCGGACTATAAGCCGCTACTTTTTTCCCAAATGTTCAGCCCTGCGGCTTATTCAGTGAAGCGGCCAATTTATGGAATTTTTCTAACGGCCACCAGCGGCGCTGGAGTATAAAAGGTAAGATTAAGACTCAGTGTACCGTCTTTCTTCGTAAATATGTGTAACAATGTATAATATGTATTTGCAACTGTATATTTTTGTAATCTATTTATTTTAGAGATTTATTCTGTTATGTGTTCTACGGACGAATCAAAAAGAAGGGGCGGAGCAAACGCGGGCTGATGGGAAGTGGGGTAAAGCTGAGTTACCGGTAGATCTGTCTGTTGTCGCAGCGGACAATAGTGGATATATATTTTTCCCACCCTTAACTTTGGAAATATACATTTTGTTTCCTTGGATTACTTTCAACGGGACCCGGACTTTACAAGTCTGCATCATACGTTTATTACGGGTATCATTTTCCATTTATGATGCCAACTGTGGTTCTAGGATTGTGTACTATCTATGTAGTTACGGTCGTGGAACTTACAACCTGGTCTGGGTCAAATTTGAAGATAGTGTCAAAAGTTTTAATGCGGGCGCACGCGGCTTATACATGGGTGCGGCTTGTGTAAGTACAAAAGTGGCAAATCACCTAAAAAGTGGTGGGTGCGGCTTATTATCAGGTGCGCTCTATAGTTCGGAATTTACGGTAACCAGCCAGACACCTTGGGTGCTCCGAACCTAAAATCTCTCCTGATCCCAAATGACTATTTATGACTTTTACTGTGGCAAAAAAAAATCTGAGAAGACGTTTCGGGTCTGTCGAGAACAGATTCAGACCCATCCTCCAAGAGGCGAATCGCATCACGAACGAGTATCGATCCAAGATCCTAAGTGTTTGCAGAGAAAAGATAGAGTAGAGAAGTAATGAGTTTTTAAAAGGACGGACCACCGCGTGGAAACGATGAACAAAGACCATCCGACGGAATTTCCGAAACGAACCCCTCTAGAAAAAATGGATTCCTTCCCCAACGATCCGCCGTTACATGAAGCGATTCATAACTCCGACACATTAAACAACAGCGATCATTTTTACCGTCCTATATAATTTTCCCGGCTCGTAGGCCAATGGCGCTCGAGTTAATTTCTCCCAGGGATCAACCGCGATTACAAGTCCAGCGGTGCGAGGCGCCGCCGCGAGATGGCCGAGCGAAAGATCGATTTCTCTTTTAAGCAACTTCATTTAATGCCGCCTATTTAAACTGGCAGGGCAGGGAGAAATTAGATTGTATTTGCTGCCTATAGATTTTCACCCTGGCGGAGTGAAAGCGAGGGGGGGAGGCGAACGGGGCGGGAAACCAGGCCTTTTTCACCCTTTTGGATCCGCGACACACGTACCTGAGTTGTAACAAAAGAGCCGGTGGCCCGAGTCTCCCTACCATCCCTCGATTAATCGTTCGATACATTTCGGATAAGGAATTCTCTAGAGATCGCTCGCAAATTCCGGACTGTAGAGGCACTTGACATTTTAAGAGGAAAACCGATTTTGTACATACACAAGCCGCACCTGTATATAAGCCGCATGCGCCTACATTTAAACATGTAACACAAACACAAAATTAACCCAAAACCGACTTCAAGTCCCGCGATTGAAACTAAATGTCCTTCATTAAAGTCCAGAGTCCAAAAATCACAGCCGGCAAAATGAACGGAAAATGATACCGGTACTTAAGGTTTGATGCAGACCTGCAGAGTCCAGGTCCCGTTGAAAGTAATCCAAGGAAAAAAGTGTATATTTCCAAAGGTAAGGGTGGGAAAAATACATCAGATGAACACATTTACTCATGAAACTCCTTTTTCTTTAACCAACTTTTTACCCCCTATTCTTTCCTTGTCTGTCCCTCACCTTTAAGGGTCCCCACTTAAACTCGACACCCCGCGTTTGTTCCGCCCCTCATTTTTCGTTCACACGTGCAAAACATATCAGAATAAGTGTCTAAAATAAATACAAATAAATACATTACAAAAACATACAGTTGCAAATACATATTATACATGGTTACACATATTTACAAAGAAAGACGGTACACCGAGAGAGTTTTCAAAGCTTTAATAATAGTATAACAGCTTTGACAGGGCAGTTAATGGTAGCAACACTCGAGCGCCGCTAGCGGCCGTTAGAAAAAAAACATAAATGGGCCGCATCACTGAATAAGCCGCAGGGTTGAAAGTTAGGGAATATCACAAATTTCTATTATCTGTAAATTAAAAAGAAACGATGATCTTCGAGTTGAATAAACATATCACATGTTGGTAAAAATTTACAAGATATTGGTCCCTCAAGTTGCATTTTAGATTTCCTCTAGAGCAGAGGTGTCAAACTCATTTTAACTCGGGGGCCACACGATAGAAACAAAGAAAGTGAAAGAGAGGGAGTGGGAGAAAAGGGGTGCAAAAGGAAGAGCGAGAGAGAGAGAGAGAGAGAGAGAGAGAGAGAGAGAGAGAGAGAAAGAAATACAAGTACAGTGTCTTTGTAAGAGGCACCTGGCTTTTGCAACATCAAGTTTACATATTTCAACCTGCAGCTTGTTTTTCTCTTGCGCTTCTCTGAGTTGTCTCACGGGCCGGATTCAATCCCTTAGCGGGCCTGATCCGGCCTGCGGGCCGCCTGTTTGGCACCTGTGCTCTAGAGTAACATTGAACCAAAGAAATCATTGGCATTTTTGTTAATGACAATAAAGACAATCTTGAATCCCAAATATTGAATCTGTGAAGTAAACCTGGCGTTGAGGAGAAGGTTCCTCAGCCGCTTCTGGTCACTTTCCTGGTGCAGAGAAGAATGTCCCTTTCTAGGCAAAGAGTAGAAGGTCCCTTGGCCACTTCTGTCCCCTGTTCTGGTGGGGAAGTATGAGGACCCTCAGCCACCCCTGTCCCGTTTCACCGGCAAGTGACAGTCTGTTGGGAAGGATACTATCCCTCAGCTGCTTATGTTTTGTTTGAAACGGCGAGGAGAAGGTCCCTCGGCCACATATGGTCACATATGGTCTCTTTCCTGGTGGCTTGGAGAATGTCCCTTTCTAGACAAAGAAGAGAGGGTCCCTTGGCCACTTCAGTCCCCGGTTCCGGCAGGGAATGACAAGGACCCTCGCCCACCTCCGTCCCCTGTTTTGCCATCAAGTGACAGTCTGTTGCGTCTGTTACCTGTTGCGATACAAAGGAGACTAACCCTCAACTGCTTATGGTCTGTTTCAAGCGGCGAGGAGAAGGTCCCTCGGCCAATTATGGTCTTTTTCCTAGTGCAGAGGAGAATGTCCCTTTTTAGGCAAATAAGAGAAGGTCCCCCGGCCACCTCTGTCCCCTGTTTCACCGGCAAGTGACAGTCTGTCGCGTCTATTACCTGTTGCGATAGGAAGGAGACGGTGCCTCAGCCGCTTATGGTCCATATCCAGGGGCGTGGTTCAGGTCCCTCGGCCACCTCTGGCCACTTTCCTGGTGCCGATGAGAATGTCCCTTTCTACACAAAGAGAAGAAGGTCCCTTGGCCACTTTTGTCCCCTGTTCCGGCAGGGAAGGACGAAGACCCTCGGCCATTCCTTGTCCCCTGTTTTGCCAGCAAATGACGCTTCTGCTACCTGTTGCGATGGGAAGGAGACGATCCCTCAGCCGCTTATGGTCTGTTTCCGGCGTTGAAAAGAAGGTCCCTCGGCCACTTCTGGACACTGTTCTGGCGAGGAAGGACAAGGACCCTTAGCTGGTCTTTCTTTCTATTCTAGTGGAGAAGATTTCCTACCACAAACCTCTTTTTTTTTGTTTTTGGGCTGTCTGGCATCCTTGAAGAATGGGGGGATAATGTCAAGATCTGGCACTCCAACATCCTCAAATATTGCACATGCCCCTATCAAGAGGATCATTGTATTAATATTTATTTAATTTAATTGTTCTTTTCCGGCCCACGTACTTGTTTCTTATTACCGCACCTAGCTGTAATCACAATACTAGTATCTAAGGACTGTGCCTACAGCAGAGGGATTTGTATTCCATTGTTTCCATTGTTTTGTGACCCTTTGTTTCTTTGTTTCAGATTCTTTTTAATTCAATACAGTACCTTTGGGAGCACACCTGCCTCTGTTCCTATCTCCCTGCACTTGGATCCACCCGCAAAACGTAACATCAATTTACTTTTATAACTGCATTCTGTAGCCAATACCTTCAAAAATACATTTTTTTAACAATTCATAGACACATAGTGGAGACATTGTTATGCAAAAGAATCTACTTACACTACTTAGTACTGAAAACAAACCTAAATAAATTTGTCCTATAAACCTTTGGATGGAACGTGAATATACAGAGTTTTTTTTTTCTTTGACATTTTTTTTTTTTTTAATAATTTTTGTTGCGGAGTACCACTGCTAATCTTCAGGCAGTAGGCAGGGGACACAGGGACAGACAACTCACTCGATCATTCACACATAGGGACATGAAATGCATATTTTTGGAGGGAGGAAACTGGAGTGCCCAGAGGAAACCCACACAAGCACAGGGAGAACATGCAAACTCCGCACAGGGAAAACTGGTAACTGGATTTAATCCCATATGCAGGGTTGGGTAGGGTTACTTTAACTGGATTACTTTCAATTGCTTTTGGATTCCTCCAATGCCAAATATGCTAATAAAAGACAAAATAAACTAAATATGAATAAAATGATGACTCACAACACGTGATAAGCTTTCTCTCCTGGCTTTGATCTCTTTGATCTCCGGCAAAACGAACATCAAACGCGACAGAAACAAAATGAAAATAAATCCAAACTGCTTGCCAACATCATTTTTGCCGTTCCATGTATTACGTTATTCCCCAAGCCTGCAAAAAATGTAGTCATTTTATTCATATTTAGTTTCTTTTGTCTTTTATTAGCATCTTTGGTATTGGAGTAATCCAAAAGTAATCCAGTTAAAGTAACCCTACCCAACCCTGCTCGTAACTAACCTTCACGACGTAGTTATCAATGACAATAAAGACAATTCTAATTCTAATAAAATGTAGTGGGTTTCCAATTAACACCAGGAAGAAAATAGCAAAAGGGTTAAGGCTCAAGGGGAAGTAATGAGATTGCGACTCAGTTTACCATCTTATATTTTTCCACCTTTTTCCGGCGAATGAAAAACGGTGAGTTATTGTCAATTAAAAAGGATCTAATGGCGAAGAGCCCGACAGAATATTCGCTTAGAGACTATTACCCCCCAAAACAAACCGAGGCTGCTATTATAAACACTCACTTTCATTTAGCGGCTGGCACCTCTCCAATTTTTAAATTTGCTCTCTTCTTCGAAGAAATTTGCCTTTATTTGATAAGCTCACACTACGTTTTTATCGAGGAACTATCGACGGCGTGTCAGTTTTCAGGAAGGTAGCGTTTAGAAGACTGAAACAAAAACAAAACATAACCCCAAGGGGATCGAGAATGTAATTTAGTTGTTCTCCCATTTCCTCTCCTGGTTACGAGCTGGGAGAGATGACAAGCTTATTAGCAGTTAGCAGTGATTACCGTATTTTCCGCACTATAGGGCGCACCGGGTTATAGGGCGCACCCCCAAAGAATAGTTTTTGGTCCTATATCTTCCATACATAAGGCGCACCGGATTATAAGGCGCTACAATAGGAACGTTGACAAAACAGTCAGATTGTTCAGTCCAACTTATTACCCCCTTAACATTCCCAAAGCTTGCAAAGAAGCAAATACGTGTCGTAGACACGTGCGGATGCGGTGTCCGTACGATGTCACTCAAATGCATCATTTCAAATATCATTCGGAAGGTAAAGTCTTGGGATTCAAGAAATGCCAACCATTCCTTAGTTTCTATTTTCTTTTTCGCTCGCTACTTTACTGTGCATATGACAATAAACACTTGGAATTGAGTTAAATTAACTCAACTCATCACAGCAACATTAAAATCGTTCTAAAACAAGATACCGGAAAAATATAAAGCCTCACCTAAGTTCTCACGTTCAATAATGATACGCAATCATGGTCTTCTTACAACCGTGAGTGTAGTAAATCCAGGAGAGTAAAATATTTACAAATACAGGCTATTGAAACATGTTTCTTTATGGCGTACTTTAGCAAGCTTGCTATTCAGTCATCTTTTTCGGCCAATTGCAGGGTTTGTTTTGGCCCTCTAGCCTATCCGAGGCTCCGAATAACTTCAGCCAATAGCGATCGATTTAACGGATGATTGACACATCTTTTTCTGCCAATTGTAGGGTTTGTTTCGGCCCTCTAGCCTATCCGAGGCTCCGAATAACTTCAGCCAATAGCGATCGATTCAAATGATGATTGACACATTGGTTAGCCAATGAAACGCCGGTATATAAATCCCAGCATACACCGCGGACTACTCCACGTTCGGGGGAAAATCGAGTCGGCGGCTGTTGTGTAAGTTAGAGACCTTGCGATTTAATATTGATCCATATATAAGGCGCACTGTATTATAAGGCGCATGGTCAGCTTTTGAAAAAAAATAAGACTTTTAGGTGCGCCTTATAGTGCGGAAAATATGGTAGTTAAAATATGGATTGTTGAAAGGTTATCTGTTTAAAGATGGGTTGTCGTTTTCTGCCACTGGACGGCATTAGCCTGTCATGATGGACATAGGCGCAGCTTAATACAAGTTGGTTGATTATGAACTGAAATAATTCAAATGTGGATCATGGGAAGGTTGTGAAATCGCCCCGCTTGGAATCCTCCATCTGAATTTTGAAGTACCGTATTTTCCGCACTATAAGGCGCACCTAAAAGTCTTAATTTTTTAACAAAGCCTGCGATTGGCTGAAAAAGATGAAAGAATAGCAAGTTTGGTTGTCTACGGCATAGAGGAAACATGTTTTACCATTATGTATTTGTAAATATTTTACTCTCCTGGATTTACTACACTCATGGATATAAGAGGACAATGGTTGCACATTATTATTGAACGCAACGACTTCGGTGAGCTACTCCGGCTATATATTTTCCCAGTATCTTGTTTCAGAGTTATCTAGATGTTTCTGTAATGGGTCTTTTTTTTAAATTAAACTCAATTCCAAGTGTTTATTGTCATATGCACAGTAAAGTTGCGAGCGAAAAAGAAAACACAAACTAAGGAATGGTTGGCATTTCTTGAATCTCAAGACTTGAACCTTCCGAATAATATTTGGAACGATGCATTTGAGTGACATCGTACGGACACCGCATCCGCACGTATCTACGACACGTATTTGCTTCTTTGCAAGCTTTCGGAATGTTAAGGGGGTAATAACTGAACTTTCTGACTGTTTTGTCGACGTTCCCATTGTAGCGCCTCATAATCCGGTGCGCCTTATGTATGGAAGATATAGGACCAAAAACTATTTTTTGGGGGTGCGCCCTATAACCCGGTGCGCCCTATAGTGCGGAAAATACGGTAAATATAAAATTGGAAAAAAAGTTGTGTGGTGCTACATTTGATTGGTTAAACATGGTAGAGCCTGCCGGGGATCTGCATCCAAATAAATGCGCCTTAGCGGAGACAGACAGACGCGTACTGACACGGAGGGGATTTTTTTTTAACGAGTTCAATGTAGCCTAATGTAGCAGACTGAAAATACTGTTTCTTTCTACACACATTTACTCAAGTAAAAGTATAAGGTTTAAAAATACTTCATAGAGTACAACATTTCCCAAAATGTACTCAAATCAATTCAAATGATAGTGGCGACGCCCACAATTTAAATTTTCGCGGCGAATCCCACGCTGCTGTCCTCTGTCACGCCCGTGTGATAGGGCGCAGCTCACATTTTGAATGAGAGCGGAGACTTTTCTGTCTGATACCTTGCTACAACCTCCGGTATTGGGTATCGTTCCCGTCTATCTCGTCCTGTTTGATATCGGACTCCAGTCTCCTGTATCTGATATCGATCCTGTCTGTGCCTTCATGTCCGGTATCGATCCCGTCTGTCCGGTACCTGCTCGTGTATCTGGTATCGATCCTGTTGGTTCCGTCCTGTCCGGTATCGACCCTGTCTGTCCGGTACCTGCTCGTGTATCTGGTATCGATCCTGTTGGTTCCGTCCTGTCCGGTATCGACCCTGTCTGTCCGGTATCTGCTCGTGTATCTGGTATCGATCACATCGGCCTCCGGCTTCCTGTTGTTCCACGCCGGACTTCTGCCTTACTTCTTTCGCCCAGCGATCGCCGTGTTATCCCATAAAATAAAGCTTGTGTGAGAACCGTTACGCATCTGGGTCCTCCTCCTGTTCTGGTTCTGACAGTTTTAGGTTTTTTTTTCTGGAGTTCGCAACCACAGACTTGTTATTTGGCTCTGGAAGGGTTTGGATAATCTCTGTGCAGGACAATGAGAGCTTGTAGCTTGGCACTACCAATCCCGTTTCTGTGCATCATAGCCCAGACACCTCCTCCATTCAGTTTATCAGTCTGTCCATTTTCATCATTATCTTCATTTTCTGTTTTAATATACAGTCACTGTAGCAGTTTATAGAAGATGACAGATGACCGACTGGACTTTTTTTGTTTTTTTTTGTTTTTACCGGCTTTGATTGAATAGCAGCGTCTTGTTTCCAGTAGAACAAATGAGTTTCAGTAGCCACCACCATCGGGTTCGCCCTGAAATGAGCTTCTTTTATTAGCTGTCTCTCCGGGGAGTAAATACAACTTTGGCGAGCGAGAAACTGCGCGTGGAAGAATTGTAGCCATCTCTCGGATGGAGGGATGCTTTTTCGAGGTTGAGCGAAGGAAGGAAGAAAATAAGAGGCGGTGTTGATAAAAATATTCTTAGTAGATGGTATCGATGCATTGTTGCTGTCATGTGAAAGAAGAAAGGTTCCTTTAAAGACTTTTCAGGTCTTTACTTGGTAGCTAGCTAGCGACATGCATTATTTCTACCCACTATTTAGGATGAAGAACTTTAATAAAATTATATCTTGGGGTACTGTTGGCACACTATCAAAAAGAGCCATTTCTAAATGGTTATGTGTTATCAGTCCGTTCCTTAAAGTGACAGTGTGTAAGAATTCACTAATGGAGGTTGTATTCGCTTTGAACGGAACTTAAGCGTGTGTATTCGAAAAATAGACACTACGGAAGCCAAAAGGATATCCTTTATCTGCACCGCTTATCCTCAGTAGGGTCACGGGGGTGCAGGAGCCCATTCCAGATATCTTCAGGCAGTGGGCAGGGGACCCCCTGAACTGGTTGCCGGCCAGTTGCAGGGCACACAGGGACAGACATCACACTAGCTCATTCTCACCTAGGGACAATTCTGGACTGGAAATGTGGAAGGAAACCAGTGTGCCCGGAGGAAACCCACACAGGCACGGGGAAAACATGCAAACTCCACACAGGGAGGCTCAATAGCTGGAATTGAACCCTGAACCTCTGCACCCCAGCCGCCTTGCCGCCTCGCCCAAAGGATATGCCCCAGCAAAAATCTGAAACCCACTTTCATATTTTCTTGCATAAGCAAGGACAAATTTCAGCTAGCAACAGAACAAGAAAGCTAATGCTAATCACAGCGAACAAAACCAAAAGGCAGAGCGAGCTGGATGCACCCGTACCGGCTGAAAAGAGTGAATGGATGGAGTTGGTCGGAGCTGGTGTAAGCGGATATCTTAAGCGGCTAGCCGGAGAAGCCAATAACAAAGCAAGCTTAATTCACACCGAGCATCTAAAAATAAAATATAGCAGTCATGATCCATAGCTTGCAGCCAAGTGGCTAAAACACGTGTTATTTCGCTGTTTTTGTGATTTATTGTTTTTATTGTCTGCTTCTACCTTCGGTGTTTTTCGTCCAGTTTGACAACTAAACTTTGGATTACTCTCTATCCTATCGTTATGGGTTTTAACGCACAAAAATGCGTTTACTCGAGGAATAGACTCCTTGCCCTGAAGAATTCTCGTCCCGGCAGTATGAAGGGCCCCTATCGTGGCTGCAGAGCCGGAGCTAAGATGAAGGCTAAGCGGCTAGCGGCGATGTAAGCCTTCGGTATCGTCCGTAATCATTGTAAATGTGAACTCTCTACCAAATAAGACCGACAAACTGGCTATGCTGGTGAAAAACATCAAAGCGTACAGGGAGTGCAGTTTGCTGTGTTTTACGGAAACGTGGCTCACGTCTAGCATCCCTGACGCTAACGTGGAGCTACCCGGCTTCAGCGCTGTTGGGGCAGACAGAGACACAAAAGCCTGCGGGAAGCAGAGAGGAGACGAACTCGCTATCTACGTGAACACGAGGTGGTGTAACCCTGGGCACAAAGATTTCCATGCTGCAGGGTTGTCGAACTTTTGGCCTAGCGTGTGATGTCATCCACTCCGCTGTTGCTAAACTACAACACAGCACCCCGAGGCCATCCTGTTAATCTGTTAATAATCAACACAAGGATACTGCTGGAAGTGTGAATTTCCCTACGGCGATGAATAAAGTATCTATCTATCTATCTATCTATCTATCTATCTATCTATCTATCTATCTATCTATCTATCTATCTATCTATCTATCTATCTATCTATCTATCTATCTATCTATCTATCTACGGTTTTATCTATCTATCTATCTATCTATCTATCTATCTATCTATCTATCTATCTATCTATCTATCTATCTATCTATCTATCTATCTATCTATCTATCTATCTATCTATCTATCTACGGTTTTATCTATCTATCTATCTATCTATCTATCTATCTATCTATCTATCTATCTATCTATCTATCTATCTATCTATCTATCTATCTATCTATCTATCTATCTATCTATCTATCTATCTATCTATCTATCTATCTATCTATCTATCTATCTATCCATCTATGTATCTAGCTATCTAGCTCTATGGTTTTATCTCTCTATCCATCTATTTCTATGGTTTTATCTCTCTCTCTCTCTCTCTCTCTCTCTCTCTCTCTCTCTCTCTCTCTCTCTCTCTCTCTCTCTCTCTCTCTCTCTATCTATCTATCTATTTATCTATCTATCAATCTATCTATCTATCTACATGCAGGTGTATGTGAAGAGTAAGTTGTGGAACTCTAAAAGTACCACTGGGACAAGTTACCTTCACATAATGATCATCCGGGCTTCCGTAGAAGTAAGATGGCCGCCAAACATGTCAGCTTCTTCAAGTCGTGTGATATAATACCACATCTCTAAACTTACAACCTCGATGTGTTTTCTATTTGTGCTTCATTTAAACGAATGCAGCGTGTTTACACCACTAGGGGTCGCTATATAATACACAATGGGGCTTTATATAACCAAATATCTACTTTGAGATTCAGGTTAAGATATTTTAATCATTACTGTTTCACAGAAGAGACCGAAAATATGTCTCAGATGCACATTTATTTATAGAACGTGCCCGGCTTCCATAAGAATCGACTAAAGAAAAGAAAAATGGAGGAGAAGCAATAAATAAAGCCCAGGGAATTAAAAAGAAGAGTGCGACAGAAAGAGGGATGAAGGTATCAGCAAAGCACTTTAAACAGCTCTCAGCTATTTCCCATTTTCACTAATAATAAATGGGGGCTTCATTATTTACTTGCAACCTTCTTACCTACTTATCAAAATTCTGTTTTTTTTCAATTACTAATCCCGAAACGAGAAGAGAGACCATTTGATGATATTCCGAGTTAAAAAAATATATAGTACGCTGGCTTTGCCAAGGGAGATGATTATCTATTTACAGATGCCACCCACGAAATCCCGAGACCCTTGAGTGTGGGGGCTGGACACGCTGGATCAGCCAGCCAAAAAGAAAAATACGTCAGTATTATTTTATTTTGAAGGGTCGATTTGATCTTTTCTTTTTTTGTTGATGTTTGCGTTTTGAAAATGAAGTTTTTAGCATCACCTGGCGCTAAAAATCCGGGCCGTCGTGCGAAAAACGAAACAAAAACCCATTATCAACAAAAACAAAAATAGTTTTTTTATAGCATGAAAAAAATAAAATAAATATGAAATAATTATTTTTTTATTCAATCTGAAAAACAACAAAAGACATTGGCCCAAAAACTTTTATCAGCATGAAAACAAAATGTAATTAATTCTAAAAATATGACACAATTTCGCATGGAAACAACACAAACATTTAATTCCTTTGGTAATGAAAAAATAAATAAATGTTTAGATTTTTACAGATTTTTTTCATGTGAAAAAAACAAAACAAAAGTAAATGAATGAAAAAACGTATTTTCTCAGCGTGAATAAAAATTGAGAATTAGATATTGTCAAGAACCAAAACAGGATCAGGACCCAATCGCGTGACGTTCTCAAGCAAAGCCTTTTATTTTACGGGAAATGGGGAGTCATGGACGTTAGGCAGCCGGTCTGCCGTGGAAAGAGAGGAAGCCAGAGATCGACGAGATGGATTCCAATTGCCCGAGTTGATATTGGACGGATGGGGTCAATACAGGACAGGACGGGACAGACAGGATATATAACGAATCGGGATATTGAAAATAAACAGGAGAAACTAGACGGGAACAAAAACTGGAGAAAATAATAAACGGGACAAAAATAGACGGAAACAAAATTGGAAACCGAAATTAAACAGGAACAATACCGGGCAAGAAAATACCAAAATTTTATCAGCAGAAGTATGGTTTCACTGCACTTCTGCTTATAAAATCCAATGTCCCAAACACATCCTGCTATCTTCAATGATTAATTTTCTCGTTAAGTTTCCTGAAGATAGCAAAACAGCATCCGGCCATCTGCGCTTTAGTTTAAATGAGCTGAGTTGTTCTCAAACAGATAAATCCTGATGAAATTGTCTGAGAGAAGCTGGTTTCCTTTCAAGTCATATACTGTTTCGCATGCTGTGTAAATGTTACAATTGTTCATTGTGTTTAAACTCAATATCCATCTGTCTTGAATGATTGATTTTCTAGTCATATACTGCTCCGCACTCTCACGACTGGAACTGCATAAAAAGGCGGAACAAACGGTGACTAACACACATTCGGCCGGTGTCCTTCTTGCAAGAAGCAAAATAAGTTTCACTCCGATCCCAACTCAGACTTCTGTCTTTTTATTTCCCATGTGGAAGGACTGAACCAAAGTAATAGAGGTTTAGATCCCACAGGATTGTTGTCCAAGAGCACTTGAGATTGAGGGCACAAACTAAAGTCATTTTCAGGATTTTCTGGCAAACACCAGAATTCATTATTCTTTGAACCACAGCAGGTTGTCTTGGCCCCGAGGCAGCAAAGCATCCCAAGACCATCACACTGCCCAAAAAGGCAAATGCCACCCAATTATAATTCTATGTCTCAATAGGGTGGTGCTCTAGTGGTGCAAAACCATTCTAGTATATCTTAGTTTTTATTATTTAAATACTTTTTGCAGCCCTGTGTCTGGCTGTGTCTGTCCCCTGCTCACTACCTGAAGATAGCTGGGATGTGCTCCAGCACCCCTGGGGCCCTACTGAGGGTAAGCGGTGCAGATAATGGATGGATGGATGAATAAATACTTTTTGCATGGGTCGGAGTAGTTTGCTCAGTCAGCCCACACTGAAACCATCCTACCTCCTGTATTGCTCAGCAGCCTTCTCCTCCCCCAACCTCCTCTACTGTACGCCCCTCTACCATCCTCCCTCCTTCTCTCGCTCTACCTCGTTTAGAGCGGAGGTTCTGCAGAACGGCGGTGCACGGCGTGCGGTAAGCCGCGATCCTCCTCAACCCCAACGGGAAAAGGAACCACGACATCGTCCAAAACCGGAACAGAAACCGGAGCGGACTGGGAGGAAGACAGACTACTAACGCTGTGAGTACTTGATACTTCATCTTCAGTGGTGCTGTTTTCCAAGTACCTTGCATTGTACTTGGGATTAAGTTTCTTCTTGTCAAGAAGTATTTTTTTTTTCTAGTTTTATTTGAAAACAGTTCTTGCATGGGTCAGACTATTGACACCAATAAATACTGTGTAACTTTACTCAGGTACAGTAAAATGAAAATTTCACGTTCGTAGTCATGGAAGTAGTGTATCAGTTCGATTTTGACATCCGTAGATGGGAATGGCACTGAGTGAAGAATTTTCTTTTCTTTTATCATTTGTTTAAGTATTTAAGACGTTTCTATGGATCAGAAAATCTAAAATAACTCTGTAGTGAAAAACTATCGAATAATATAGATTCCACTTTTATAGTATAGTAGTATATCAGTGAGATTTTGACGTCTGTAGCCATCAATGGCACAGAATGAAGTATTCCTTAGATTTGATTATTTTCTTTTTTTTTCAACACTTCTGGCTTGACAACAGATTCAATACTGATAAAAATGAACTTAGTTACAGTAAATCTTGAAGAGAAGTAGTGTATTAGTGGGATTGGGACGTCCGTAGCTGTCAATGGCACTGAATGACATTTTCCTTCGACTTTTTTTTCCCTTTTTTTTCAATTCTTGCATGGACCAGAAATTCCAAAATGATTCTATAATGAATATTATATAATCAGTCTGAGTAAAATGAAATTTTGACGTTAATAGGAGTGATTGGACTAATGGATTAGTGAGATTTTGACATCCATAGCCATCAATGGCACTGAATGAAGTCTGTTTTCTATTTGTAATTGTTTATTTATTTTTTATTTTTTGGGACAATTATTGCATGGGTCAAACAATCAAAACTGATTCAATAATGGATAACTGTCAGTTATACTTAAATGAAAATTTGACGTTTATAGTTGTGAATGGCAGGAATGCATGAGTGGGAATTTGACGTTTGTATCAGTTAATGGCACTGAACGTGATGCATGTATATATTTTCTTAATGATTTTTCCATTTTTTTCAACATTTTCCCGTGGGTTAGAGAAATCAAAAATATACTGAATAATTTATCTCAGTTAAAGTTACTATCACCGTTGCCATGGCGCCCAAATGGCCCCGCCCGTGTGGCGCCAGCTGCGGCTTATTGACAGATTGGCTTTCTGTCTATTTGAACTCAGTGCTCTCATTTTGCTTTTGTCAGTCCGTCAACAAACCTGACAAGACTTGGGTTTTGACTCGGTCCCATTCCTGTTGGTATTGTCCTGCCCAGTATTGTTCCCGTTTATTTTATCCTGTTTAATTTCAGTTTCCAGTTTTGTTTCTGTCAAGTTTTGTCCTGTTTATTATTTTCTCTAGTTTTCGTTCCCGTCTAGTTTTTCCTCTTTATTTTTGTTATCCTGGGTCATTATCTATCCTGTCTGTCCTGTCCTGTCCTGTCCTGTCTGGTATTGAGTTCTTCTGTCCGATATCAACTCGGGCAAATTTCCACGCCAGACCGCTGCCTAACGTGCATGACTTCCCATTTCCCGTAAAATAAAAGGCTTGTGTGAGAACTTCACGCGTTTGTGTCCTGATCCGGTTCTGGTTCTTGACAGTTACAAAATTAAAATGTAAAATTTGACGTTTACAACTGTCAACGGCAGTAAAGTATTAATGGGATTTTGACGCCCGTAGTCGTCAATGGCTCTGAGGTGTATTTTTTTATTATTTTCGCATGAGTCAGACAATTAAAACTACCGGTAATTCAATATAAATAACTCAATTGACCGTAAAATTAAAGTTTGACGTTTATTGTCTTGAAAGGGAGCCGGATATTTAAAAGAGCCATTTTTGAAATTATTTTCGGGTTTTATCAACGAAGTGGCAGGTAGAAATCCATATTTTTGTTGTTGCCTTAAGCAATGGTTCTCAACTGGTCTGACTTCAGCACCCCCTATGACATGTTGCGACCCAAACCAAGAAAAAAAATGTTCACAATCGAAAGGATTAAGCAATTTGGAGAGATCGCAGAATATATTCACATTTTCTCCAAAAAACGAGCAAAAGTAAACAGCAAAACTAAAAACTCTTGAAATACCATTGATACTCACATATAAGCCTACATGGCATATAAGTTGTAAGGGAAATTATGGTTTGAATGTGCCTTTTATACGCCTGTGTTTTTATATACTCTTATACTTTTATATCTTTATTTTTATAAGATACTCAATAAGTGTGTAGTTACATTTTCAAGTAGTTTTCAGCGCCTTCAGGGTCAGAAGAATGGGTTCTCAGGCCAAAAACGTGCCTCTTATAAACTTGAAGGCCACTGGCAAGCTTCTTAGGAGACTCCTATCTATTATCAAACAATGAACTACGATGGTGTCCAGAACTTTTTTGATTCGATCGTTGTTGTGAGTGTTTTCCTCTTTTTCCTACTCTTACCACTTTTTTGGGACCCGTTACTAGGGGCAGAAAAAGGGAATAAAACCAACAAAATCGCAATAAAATGAGATGCAGTCCCTCTTAAACCCAGCAATTGACTGAACGGGCAGAATAGATCAAGTAGGGCATTATTGCTAAATACTGTTAAGGGGTGTAATTGACACTCTGTTTTTTTCTTCTTCTTAGCATTATTTTATATCTTTGAAATGAAATGAAATGATCTTGAAATGATTTGCATTTATATGACTTCCCAAAGCGCTTTACAATGTGCTCCACATTTCCCAATAGCGGCCTTGTATTGCAGCCATGTAAGACGCTAACCTGCTTATTGGGGGTGTTAGGGGTTCAGTGTCTTACCCAAGGACACTTCGACGAGCCGGGATTCGAACTGGGATCCCTTGATCCCAAGACGAGCGCTCTACCTCCTGAGCTACTGGGTTATGAGGAGGATTACTTGTAATCTATTTGGTTCAGTCGGTTTTTCGTGAATGCCAGGACATTTAGAACCTTTTTTTTTATAGAATTACAATTGATTGATTTAACTCACTCAGTGCCCTAGACATGTTTTTACGTGATATACATTTTCTTTCTGCCAATACTCAAATATTTGTTTTAATACCAGAATGGAAATATTTGCCTACTTTAAAGTAAAATGTAGTTAAAAATACAAGTAAAATATTTAAAATGAGAAATGCATACTTGAAACGATGAGAAATCTTACTGTTTTTTTCTTTATGTCCCAAATGTATTTCTATTCTTGAAGGTTTATTAAATTTGTGTAGCTCTTTGATTCATCCTATCAAAACTTTTGCTTTATTTTTATAAGATACTCAATAAGTGTGTAGTTACATTTTCAAGCTGTTTTTTTTAGGGGCGAGCGCCTTCAGGGTCAGAAGAATTGGTTCTCGGGCCAAAAATGTGCCTCTTTATCATAAAGGTACAACTTAAAAGGTCACTGGCAAGCTTCTCAGGCGACTCCTATCTGTTATCAAACAATGAACTACTATGGTGTCCAAACCTCCTGTGATTCGATCGTTGTTTTCTCACCCTTATCACTAAGATTTTTGGGAGCCGTTCCTATGGACGGAAAAAGGGAATAAAACCAACAAAATCGCAATAAAATGAGATGCCGTCCCTCTCAAACCCAGCAATTGACTGAACGGGCACAGGAGATCAAGCAGGGCATTATCGCCATCTTCTGTTAAGGGGTGTAATTAACACTCCGTTTTTTTCTTCTTCTTAGCATTATTTTGCGAGGTAAAGGGACAGATCCATTACCAAACCTTTGAGAAACAGTGGCTATAAGGACTAATTGGCATTTTTTGTTTTGGTTTTCGTGAGAGAATACAATAGATGGAATCGTTTTATGACTTGGACAGAAGTTCAGCTCGCGATTCATCAACATGCACCTGACGCAAGCGCTTATGAAATATTTCATTCTCCAGAGAAAAAACAAATTGAGGCGTTTAGGCGGACGGCGCCGATCCAAAAATCCAGCGCTCCAAAATGTCATCTAAATGCAGATGTTTTTTGGATATTAATCCGGGGGCCACCAGAGACAATACAGCCCCTTGAAATCGGAGCGCTCCAGTTCTACAAATGTATGTTTGCCCAAAATAAGGGGTGGGGGGTTTCTCTTGGGTTGGGGGTTTCCCCCCAAGGAATGGTCGAAATGATGTTTTCCTGGCACGTGTGCTTTTGTCGGTACATCAAAAGAGAATTTCTCAGCGCCGCGAGTGACATTTTTTTTTTCCGGGGCAACGTGCAAGAAAAGTTGTTTTTTTCCAGGGTCAAGGAAAAGTCTGCTTCGGTTTTGCCTCCGATCGCTAACACATGAAAAAAGATTGAAACTGTGATAAAGGAGACGTTTTTTTGCTAATTATTTGGAGCTAATTTTGGATGATTTTATTCTAAACTTATAAATAAGAAAGAAAGAATCAATGTATTTAGCTTTATTTATCTGAGCTAGATAGAAATAGGTCGATAAATAAGAAAGAAATACATCGTATTAAATTGTCTTCTGATCCTAAATGAGAAAAAATGGATTTATCAATTTTTATTTACTTTTTGTTTTATCATAAATAAATAAATCCATCCATATATACTGGTACATAAATAAAGTTCATACAGTACACACATACAGTACATACAGCACACACATACCTACATACATATATACATACATACATACAGTACATCCATCGATCCATACAGTACATACATACATACATACAGTACATACAGTACATATATACATATAGTAGATACATACAGTACATACAGTACGTACATACATACATTCACACATTCATACATACAGTACATACATTCATACATACAGTACATACAGTACATATATACATACAGTACATTCATGCAGTCATACATTCATACATGCATTTATACATTCATACATACAGTACATACATTCTTACATACAGTACATACCTACATTCATACAGTACATAAATACATGCATACATACAGTACATACAGTACATATATACATAAAGTAGATACACACAGTACATACAGTACATATATACATACAGTACATTCATGCAGTCATACATTCATACATGCATTTATACATTCATACATACAGTACATACATTCTTACATACAGTACATACCTACATTCATACAGTACATAAATACATGCATACATACAGTACATACAGTACATATATACATAAAGTAGATACACACAGTACATACAGTACATACATTCATACATACAGTACATACATTACATACAGTACATACAGTACATACAGTACATATATATATACATACACTACATACATACATACATACATACATACAGTACATACATACATACATACAGTACATACATTCATACATACAGTACATACATTACATATATACATACAGTACATACATGCAGTCATACATTCATACATGCATTTATACATTCATACATACAGTACATACATTCATACATACAGTACATACATTCTTACATACAGTACATACCTACATACATACAGTACATACATACATTCATACAGGACATACATACATTCATACATACAGTTCATATTTAAATACAGTACATACATACATTCCTACATACAGTACATACATTCTTATATACATGCATACACAGAGTCATACATACATAAAGAAATGAATGCATAGGAAAAAAAAATATATATATATATATTTTTCAACCCTTGAACTGGTTGCCAGCCGTTCTGCGATTGGCTGGCAACCAGTTCAGGGTGTCCCCTGCCCACTGCCCGATGATTGCTGGGATGGGCTCCAGCACCCCTGCGACCCTACTGAGGATAAGCGGTGAAGCTAATGAGATGAGATATTTTTACATTTACAGTATCTACTAGTTTATTCAACAAAAAAATCATAAATATATAGACACATAAGAAAAACAAGTTTTTAATTTTATTTTATGTATTTATTTATTTATCATTAATAAATATACAAGAAAGAACATTATTTTATTAATTTAATTGTTCCATTATTCATTTATCATAAATAAACAATTATTTAGATAAAATATAAAAACAAAATGAATTTAAATATTTCATTTATTTTTATGTGTTTATGTACCAAAATCAATTAATATATGAATAAACTAGAAAAAGCAGACATTCATTTGTTTGTTGATTTTTTTTTTAATCTACTTGTTTATTTATCTTAAATAGACAATTATATACATACATAAATAAGGACACCTTTTTATGGGATCTCAATTTGGCCCCAAAAAAGTGAATTTTGCCATTATATTTTTAGTGTGACAATATATTCTCATTATACTTTTGCCAGTTTTGTTTGGCAGGCTGTAATCAAAAATAATTAAAGATTGATTCTGAACGTCTCAAACCGATCCATTCTACATTTGATGATATTTTGTTGCCATTATGTGGACATTTTTGGCAAAACAAAAATAATAGCGTGAAAATACTTTTACCTTCCTGTATTGTATTGAGAGGTCCATGTTTGTTGGCTATAGAAAGTATCTTTTTATTCCTTTTAGTGCTTTTGTGGGTCCAGAGCGTTTCGTTGACATTATGGCTTTTAGAAAAACTCGACATGAAAAACCATTTTGAACTTAGCGGTTATTCGTCCGTGTACAACTTTTTGACGCACAGGCAGACACAGGCAGAAAGGGTGCTGCGCGACTGTTTAGCCAGATTGCTAAACAACGCGCAATGAACATTTTCAAACAGTATCGAAACCGCAAAAAGTAAACTGCGATACAGCCAGGGATCACTAACACCAATGTTCCCTGTAATTTTCCACGGGTCTGAATGTTCACTCAAAGTCGGTGAGCAACGCTTGAAACAACGGTGAGCAACAGCAATCCCTAGTGTGGCAACTAAGTCATTATCAAACATGCCCAAAACTTGACTTGAATGAATTGACTAATGTATTATTGCATAGGTTATACGGCCTACAAACGTCATTTGTTTTTACAACAATTCTTTCATAAGATTCCTTTTTTTTCCTGGTATCTTTTGTCGCAAAATACTAACATTTTTGGGGGCTTATTTAGTCAGTTGCACGATACACAACTGTATTTAATCACATTTTTTAGTGGAAGTAGAATGTTGGCAACAAGATTGACTCGATATAATTGGAAATTATTTAAATGCAACACAAACTTTTTCTTCTTTTTTCCGTGTTTTTTTCTACTTTTTTTTAAATTGTGTTTATTTTTTCCGAGCTGTTACTTTTTTCTTTTTGTTCTCTATTTAATTTTTTTCCTTTGTTTCTTTCTTTTCATTTTTTTTTCTGGCTTTTTTCTGAAATTTTCCTTCTTTTTTTCTCTTCTATTGTTTCTTTTTTTTCCTCAGCTTTTCACTACTTTTTCATTTTGGTATTTTTTTTCTTTTTTGTTCTATTCCCCCTTCCTTTAAGTCATTTTGTGCACAATTTTACATAATATTTGGTCGTGTAGGGATTAGAGAAGAAAAAACAACCTGAAGATCCGTTTGGGACCCGAAAGAGCCGGTTCTTTTTAGTGAGCCGAGCCGAAGAAGCCAATTCTCGAAAAACTCCACTGACTTTACTCAACTTCGTTCTACTTCGACAATGACTTCCAAATACAGCATTTAGAACACAATGTCGTGTATTTTTACCTTCATGCACTGTAACTTTGACTTAATTCGCTTCTTAATCAGCAATTTCGAGCCCTGATTTTTGTGAGCTGGCTAGATTTTCTTGTGCACAGAAAAGCTCTGGGTAGTGCGTGATTGCGCATACACGCAGCTTAGAGGGAACATTGAAATGAAATGAAATGAAATGATCTGCATTTATATAGCGCTTTTCAAGTCAATGACTTCCCAAAAGCGCTTTACAATGTGCTCCACATTTCCCAATCGCGGCCTTGCAGCCATGTAAGGCGCCAACCTGCTTATTGTGGGTATTAGGGGTTCAGTGTCTCACCCAAGGACACTTCGACATGTAACACGGACGAGCCGGGATTCGAACTGGGATCCCTTGATCCCAAGACGAGCGCTCTACCTCCTGAGCTACTGCCGCCACATTGACTAACACTAACCCTTGTATCATTTTTGGATTTTTTCCAACACCTGTAACTTATTGTTTTCAACATCCTAACTCGACTTTTAGCAAAAATGACCAAATTGACCAACTCCTTCCCATACTTTCCCACCTACCCGCCGCCCGTTTAGAGGGCAGATTTACTCACAATCCCCGACACAAAAAAAGAAGTCATTTGCCGGAGCCAAGGGAAATTCATGGAGTCTCTTCAGACCCCAGCCGACTCTTAACCCCTCCCAAACTCTCGGCGTGTATCGACAAAGAGGCCTAAATGATGCGGGTGTCCGGTGGCAGGCTTTTTTTTCTCCTCTCAGCTTTATTTATTTGGGCAGACGGCAGCCGAGACACACCGTTATAAATCCGGTTCTGCTGCAGAAACACCCCCCTGCTGCCCCCACGTGGCCCCACGCGCCCCCACCCAAATCCGTTTAAAGTTATCTCCCTTTTTATTGACTGTTCCAAAGCTCCCTATAGGGCGACAAAAAGTACTTTGGGGTCGCCACTTGTACATATACGCTCACTTACGCTAGCTTAAATATTTATGTTCGTACTTGGCGAACAGTTCTTCCCGAAAAAGAAGGTGTGTGAAAAACGGCAGCTTAGGGAAATCAATCTGAAAGTAGTAGACGGGAAAAACAACTTTTTTTCCTTTTTTTTTTTTTGCATTTCGAAACTGCTGCCAAGTTGTAACTTGCCGACATATAAAGTTTGGACCATCTGTCAATTCGAAAGGTTTAAAGGTATAATATTATGGAAATGTTCCCGTTTTAATTACGTGGATGGGGATACTGTCTGCTAGCTTACTGCGCTCATATACTTATTTCGGTTTTTAAGTGAAATACATGAAGAAGAGTTTGCCTTTTTTTATTTCTTATTCATTTTGAGACTCATTTTTATTTATCCGGCACTTAAAGCCTAAAAAATGTGTTTGAATACACATGTGGTGTTCCTCAGGGTTCAATGTCAGGACCCCAACAGTTTCGATTTATTTCCATGTTCCTTATTCCTAAAGGTAACCTGTATTTCAATTTGTAATTTGCCGACACATAATATGGAATGTTTAAAGGTGTGATATTCTGGAAATGTTCCCGTTTTAATTACATGGATGGGGATACTATCTGCTAGCTTACTGCGCTCACATACTTATTTCCATTTTTAAGTGAAATACACAAAGAAGAGTTTGCCTTTTTTATTTCTTATTCATTTTGAGAATCATTTTTATTTATACGGCACTTAAAGCCTACAAAATGCTTTAAAACACATGTGGTGTTCCACAGGGTTCAATGTCGGGACCCCCACAGTTTAGATTTTTTCCATGTTCCTCATTCTTAAAGGTAACCTGTATTTCAATTTGTAATTTGCCGACACATAATATGGAATGTTTAAAGGTGTGATATTATGAACATGTTCCCTTTTTAATTACGTGGATGGGGGTACTATCTGCTAGCTTACTGCGCTCACATACTTATTTTGGTTTTTAGGTGAAATACATGAAGAAAAGTTTTTTTTCATTTCTTATTCATTTTGAGACTCATTTTTATTCATACGGCACTTAAAGCCTACAAAATGCTTTAAAACACATGTGGTGTTCCACAGGGTTCAATGTCGGGACCCCCACAGTTTTGATTTTTTTACATGTTCTTTATTCTTAAAGGTAACCTGTATTTCAAGTTGCAATTTGCTGACACATACGATGGAATGTTTGAAAGGTGTAATATAATGGAAATGTTCTCATTTCAACTGCATGCATAGGGATACTACCTGCTAGCTTACCGCGCTCACATACGTATTTCCATTTTTAAGTGAAATACACGAAGAAGAGTTTGCCTTATTTGTTTATTTCGTATTTGTTTTGAGGTCCATTTTTATTTATACGGCACTTAAAGCCTAGAAAAATGTGTTTGAATACATATGTGGTGTTCCACTGGGTTCAATGTCGGGACCCCCACGAGTTTTGATTTTTTCCATGTTCCTCATTCTTAATGGTAACCTGTATTTCAAGTTGCAACACATAATATGGAATGTTTAAAGGTGTAATATTATGGAAGTTTTCTGTTTTTAATTACATGCATAGGGATCTGCTAGCTTACTGCTCTCGTGTTCTTATTTCGAATTTTAAGTGAAATATAAATGAAGTAGAGTTTTTTGTCCATTTTTTGTTTATTTGAACAGCTCTTGAATTGTATTGAAATATACATGTAGTGTTCCACAGGGTTCATAGTCGAGACCCCCGTAGTTTTAATTATTTTTCGGTTTTGTATGTCCCTTATTCTTATGGGTAATCTGCATCGCCAACACATAAAATCGAAGTTTTTAAAAGTTTAATATTATGGAAATGTTTTAATTGCCTGCATTGGGATACTATCGGCTAGCTTACTGCCCTTGTCTTTTTAATTTCAACTTTTAAGTGAAATATATGAAGGAGAGTTTATTTTTTTTGTTTATTTGTATTCATTTTGAGGTTCGGTTTTATTCAATAAGCCCTTGAAGACTAAACCTTTTTTTGAAAAACGCATGTGGTGTTCCACAGGGTTCAATTTTGGGGCCCCCTGCAGTCTTTTGTCATTTTTTTAAGCTGCATTTAATTTTGCCGACTCATAAATTTGGAGTGTGTAGAGATGTAATATTATGATGCTATGATGAATGGTCCTGGATTAGATACATATATATATAATTAGATACATTATATAACACATTTTTTAACGTCCTTCTACTTCTTGGCCCGTTTTAGCATAACTCCTCTTTCATGTCGTATCCTATAATTCCTCCCACTCCATCCATTTCGTCCCCCCGTCCCGGTTCTGGACCGATTTGCCTCGCTCGATGACGGGACATTTGACAAGCCTGCTTCCGGAAGATAGCGGCGAGTCCTTGGGGTGGGAGGATGAGGGTTAAAAAAAGAGAAAAAGAAAAAAAAATGTGTGACTAGTGAGGAGGGGATGGCACTGAAAATCCCTAAAATGCCATTGGGATATTCTGGTTAATGATTGGCCTCTATGCCTGTCAATCATCTTAGCGACAAAAAGTCTTCCCCTTAAATGGTTTCAGTTAAAGCAGACACTGTTTTATTAGCCACAACACATTACATTTGATGGTTCCGTTACTTGTTCCTCCCCTTTCTGTCATGTTTTGCATGCTATCCTCATGAAAAACATTGAAACTTAGTATAAACACGTAGGTGGTGTCAGTTAAAGCAGACACTGTTTTAGAGTTCAAAAAATATTATATTTAATGGTCCTGTTACTTATTCCTCCCCTTTATGTCATGTTTTGGATGCTTTCCTCATGAAAAACATTGACACCTAGTATAAACGTTTAGGGTGGTTTCAGTTAAAGCAGAACCTGTTTTAGGGTTCAAAAAAATTACATTTGATGGTCCCGTTACCTATTCCTCCCCTTTCTGTCATGTTTTGATTTCTATCCTCATGAAAAACATTGATACCTAGTATAAACATTTAGGGTGGTTTTAGTTAAAACAGACACTGTTTTAGGGGCCACCAAATAGTACAGTTGATGGTTCTATTACTTATTCCTCCCCTTTCTATCATGTTTTACATGCTATCCTCATGAAAAACATCCAAACCTAGTATAAACATTTAGGTGGTGTCAGTTAAATCAGACACTGTTTTAGGGTTCAAAAAATATCATATTTGACGGTCTGTTACTTATTCCTCCCCCTTAGGTCATGTTTTGCATGCTTTCCTCATGAAAAACATTGACACCTAGTATAAACGATTAGGATGGTTTCAGTTAGAGCAGACAGTGTTTTAGGGTTCAAAAAATTATATTCGATGGTCACGTTAGTCATTCCTCCCCTTTCTGTCATGTTTTGATTGCTATCCTCATGAAAAATATTGAAACTTTGTATAAACGTTTAGGGTGGTTTTAATTAATACAGACACAAAATAGTCCACTTGATGGTTCTGTTACTTATTCATCGCCTTTCTGTCATGTTTCAATTACTATCCTCATGAAAAAAATCGAAACCTAGTATAAACATTTGGGTGGTTTCGGTTGAAGCAGAAACTGTGTTAGGGTTGAAAAATAATATATTTGATGGTCCCGTAACTTATACCTCCACTTTCTGTCATGTTTTCTATGCTATTCTTATGAAAATCATCAAAACCTAGGATAACATTCTAGTTGGTTTCAGTTAAAACAGACACTGTTTTAGCTGCAACAAAGTATTACATTTGATGGTTCCGTTACTTATTCCTCCCCCATCTGTCATGTTTTGCATGCTATCCTCCTTAAATCATGGAAACTTATTAACATTTGGGCAGACCCCATTTCTCATCCATGTGATTTTATTCCTCCCCTATTCGGTCATTGTTTGCATGCTAATCTTATTTGAATATGTCAAGTCATATCAAGTCATGTTTATTTTTCTAGCTCTTAATCACAAAAAGTCTCAAAGTGCTTCACAGACCACCATTACACCATTCCCTGATCGGAAACCTACATGAGGGCTTATGTTTGGGTGGTTTTAGACATAGTTTTTCATCTGTTGGATTTTGGATTGCCCCATTACTTATTCATCTCCTTCTGTCATTGTTTGCACACTATCCTCATCAAAATACAAAAACCGAGTTTGGGTGCTTTTAGTTAAAGGAGACACTCTTTTTTATCCGTGTGATTTGGAACAGTACAGTTACTTATTACTTGCCCTCTTATCATTAAAAAAACGATAAAAGCTTGGGCGGTTTTACTCCAAGCGGACGCACTTTTTCATTTGTGTGATTTTTGAGGGTTACATTGCTTATTTCCTCCCTTCTGTCATTATTGATGCCTTCCTCATTAAAATATTGAAACCTATGGATGTTTGGGTGGTTTTAGCTGAAGGAGACAGTTCAGTTACTTTTTCCTCGACTTACTATAAATGTTAGAGTGATATCCTCATTAAAATATGGAAAACTGGTTTTGATTAAAGCAGATGGTCTTTTTTAATCCGTGCGATAATGTTGACCGTTCAGTTATTTATTCCTCTCCCTTCTGTCATAGTTTGAATGTTATCCTCATTTAAATAGGGAAACGCATACACTTCGGGTGTTTTTTTCATTTGGTTACTTATTCCTCGCCCCACTATCAATATTCGAACGTTATCCTCATTAAAATATGGAAAACTGCTTTTGGTTAAAGCAGTTGCTCATCTTTATCGGTGCAATAATGTTGACCGTTCAGTTAGTTATTTCTCTCCCTTCTGTCATTGTTTGCATGCTATCCTAATTTAAATAGGGAAACACATACACTTCGGGTGTTTTTTTCATTTGGTTACTTATTCCTCGCCCCACTATAAATGTTTGAATGATATCCTCATTAAAATATGGAAAACTGTTTTTGATTAAAGCAGTTGCTCATTTTTATCTGTGAGATAATGTTGACCTTTAAGTTACTTATTCCTCTCCTTTCTGTCATTGTTTGCATGCTATCCTAATTTAAATACGGAAACCGATAAATGTTTGGGTATTGTTAGGAAAAGTAGAATTTTTTTTTCATTCAGTTACTTGTCCATCACCTTACTGTCAATGTTTGAAGGCTATCCTCATTAAAATATGGAAAACTGGTTTTGATTAAAACAAATGCTTTTTTAAATCCGTGCGATAATGTTGACTGTTTAGTTACTTATTCCTCTCCCTTTTGTTCTTGTTTGCATGCTATCTTCATTTAAATACAGAAACCTATAAACATTTGGGTGGTTTTAGTTGAGGCAGACACTCTTTTTCATTTAGTTACTTATTCCTCGCCCCACTATCAATATTCGAATGCTATCCTCATTGAAATATGGAAAACTGTTTTTGATTAAAGCGGATGCTTTTTTTATCTGTGAGATAATGTTGACCTTACAGTTACTTATTCCTCTCCTTTCTGTCATTGTTTGCATGCTATCCTAATTTAAATACGGAAACCGATAAATATTTGGGTATTGTTAGGAAAAGTAGAAATTCTTTTTCATTCAGTTACTTGTCCATCACCCCACTGTCAATGTTTGAATGCTATCCTCATTAAAATATGGAAAACTGTTTTTGATTAAAGCAAATGCTCTTTTATATCTGTGCAATAATGTCGACAGTTTAGTTACTTATTCCTCTCTCGTCTGTCATTGTCTGCTTGCTATCCTCATTTAAATACGGAAACCTATAAACGTGTGGGTGTTTTTTGCCGAGGCAGACACTTTTTAATTCGGTTACTTATTCCTCGCCCCACTATCAATGTTCGAATGTTATCCTCATTAAAATATGGAAAACTGTTTTTGATTAAAGCAGATGCTCTTTTTTATCTGTGCGATAATGTCGACTGTTCAGTTATTTATTCCTCTCCCTTCTGTCATTGTTTGCATGCTATCCTCATTTAAATAGGGAAACGCATACACTTAGCGTGTTTTTTTCATTCGGTTACTTATTCCCCGCCCCACTATCAATATTCGAATGCTATCCTCATTAAAATATGGAAAACTGGTTTTGATCAAAGCAGATGCTCTCTTTTATCTGTGCGATAATGTCGACTGTTTAGTTACTTATTCCTCTCCCTTTTGTTGTTGTTTGCATGCTATCTTCATTTAAATACAGACACCTATAAACATTTGGGTGGTTTTAGTTGAGGCAGACACTCTTTTTCATTTAGTTACTTATTCCTCGCCCCACTATCAATATTCAAATGCTATCCTCATTGAAATATGGAAAACTGTTTTTGATTAAAGCAGATGCTCTTTTTTATCTGTGCGAGTTTGTCGACTGTTTAGTTACTTATTCCTCTCCCTTTTGTTGTTGTTTGCATGCTATCTTTATTCAAATATAGAAACCTATAAACATTTGGGTGGATTTAGCTGAGGCAGACACTCTTTTTCATTCAGTTACTTATTCCTCGCCCTACTTTCAATGTCCGAATGCTATCCCTATTAAAATATGGAAAACTGTTTTTGATTAAAGCAGTTGCTCTTTTTTATATGTGCGATACTGTTGACCGTTCAGTTACTTATTCCTCTCCCTTCTGTCATTGTTTGCATGCTATCCTCATTTAAATAGGGAAACGCATACACTTCGGGTTGTTTTTGCCGAGGCAGACACTCTCTTTCATTTGGTTACTTATTCCTCACCCCACTATCAATATTCGAATGCTATCCTCATTAAAATATGGAAAACTGTTTGATTGAAGCAGATGCTCTTTTCTATCCGTGCGATTTTGTCAACCGTTCAGTTACTTATTCCTCTCCCTTCAGTCATTGTTTGTTTGCTATCCTCATTTGAATATGGAAACCTATAAACGGGTGTTTTTAGTAAAAGCAGACACCGTTTTATTCTCTGCTGTATTTTGACAAAGATTTGATCACATGTGATGGGGTTTTTATGCAAAAATGTAAAAAAATGCTGATACACTTTATACCATTATTGATGAGAAGTGTTTCTCTCTCTCATCCACTACGCCCCTTTACTATATTCTCCTTTGACTTTTTTGCCCCCCGCCCACCCCATCCATCAGTTCACCTCCGATCATCCCTGATGCACCTGACAGCCAAGCAGGAGGGAGGAAGTGAGTGTAAAGGAGAGGGGTCTTCATACTCTTGTAAAGGGTCTGGACGTTGACAGCTATGGGAAAAGACAGCTGACCCTTTTGATGGCAAGACAGAGGGAAGGCGAAGGCCTTGACGGAGCTGGAGGGAAGAAAGACAAAGAGGAGGAAATGTGGTGGGGTTAGCATGATGAACGAATTGATTTAATCCAATCATTTTACAATCGAGTATTTAGAGAATAGATAAAGGTTGCTTTGCCGTGTTTGCTTTGAGCTCTGAGCTATAAAATGATACAGTATGATGAAATCAGTAAAACCTAAGGTGGGTAAAAACAATGAAAATATGTACTCTCAGCCCCTGCTTTCAACAATAGTAGACTGGGAATAGTGGATCACGGCCAAAACAGTGGTGTTCATTTTAGTCGGGCCACGGTGGCACATTTCAGAGGCCCGAACTGAAAAAAACAAGCATTCTGCTCGGGACAAGGCATAATGGATCGCGGCTACAAAAGTGAAATTTAGTGTAGATGGGGTAAAACAACACATCTCTAAACTGGAGTGCCTTCTGATGGTTACATCTCGCTGCAGAATGGGATTGGGGATAATGGATATCGCCTGCACAAGTGCAATCCACTTTTTTTGTGGACAGATTACCAAAAAAGAGATACGAGGCTCAGCAGGAATGTGCTCTGCCAGACCAGCTTACATCAATAAGGGGGTTGGGGATAATGGATCACAGCTGCATGAGTGAAGCTCATTATTGACAGAAACTGCTGCAAGACAAAGATCTGCTAGGCTCATCAAAGGTGTGTGTTGCCGGTCCTCGCTCACAGTAAAATGCGATCAGGGATAATGGATCACTGCTGCATAAGAGGCAGTTCTCTTTTGGGTGGGCAGAATGGCAAAAGCAAGTTGCTAGGCCTGGCAAATATGTGCTCTGCCAGACCCGCTTGCATCAATAAGGGGGTTGGGGATAATGGATCACAGCTGCATGAGTGAAGCTCATTAGTCACAGAAACTGCAAAAAACAAAGATCTGCTAGGCTTATCAAAGGTGTGTGTTGCCGGTCCTCGCTCACAGTAAAATGCGATCAATGATAATGGATCACTGCTGCATGCAGGCAGTTCTCTTTTGGGTGGTCAGAATGGCAAAAACAAGCTGCCAGGCCTGACAAAAATGTTCTGCCAACCCCTGCTTGCAGCAATACGTGATCTGGGATAATGGATTGTGCCTGCACAAATTCAAGTTCACTTTTTGTTGGACAGAATACAAATAAAAAGGCTGCCGGTTCCGACAAGAATGTGACCTGCCAATCCCCACTTGCAGCAATATGGTATTGGGGATAATGGATTACAGCTTTATGGGTGAAGTTCATTGCTGAAAGAAACTGCAAAAACAAAGATTTGCCAGGCCTATCAAAGATGTGTGTTGCTGGTCCCCGCTCACAGTAATATGCAATAAGTGATAATGGATCGCTGCTGCATGAAGGCAGTTCTCCTTTTGGTGGGCAGAATTGCAAAAACGAGCTGTCAGGCCTGACAAAAATGTGCTGTGCCGATCCCTGCTTGCAATCCGGGACAAGTGCTGTTCACTTTTTGGTGGATAGAATTCAAAAAAAGAGCTGGGCCTGACAAGACTGTGCTCTGCCAGCCCCCGCTTGCAGCAATATAGTATTGCGGATAACGGATAGCTGCCTCACAAGTGCAGTTCACTTTTTAGTGGACAAAATGGTGAAAAAGAGGATTGGGCATAACAGGTTGCGACAGTATGAGTGCAGGACATCCTTCCATCCATTATCTGCACCGCTTATCCTCAGTAGGGTCGCGGGGATGCTGGAGCCCATCCCCGCCATCTTCAGGCAGTGGGTAGGGGACACTCTGAACTGATTGCCAGCCAGTTGCAGGGCACACAGAGACAGCTGACTCACTCGCTCATTCCCACCCAAGGACAATTTGGACCGGCCAATTAACCTGACATGGCTGGAGGAAACCCATGCAGGCACGGGGAGAACATGCAAACTCCATGGGGAGGCTGCGATAGCTGGACTCCGAGTGTAGGTCATTTGAGACAGAAATACATAAACGGTTATAAAAGAGCTATTAGGCCCGACAATAGTGCACCCAGCTAGTCCCCACTTGCAGGAATGTAGGATCGGGGATAATAGATCGCTATCTCACAAGTGCAGTTTTTCCACTTTTTAACGGCCAAAATTGCAAAAAAGAGCAGTTCAACTCAAGAATAATGTTCTCTGACGGCCCACGCTCACAGTAATTCGTAATCAGGGATAATGAACCAAGGATCAGGCCAAGCAGCTAGTGATTATAGTATTCGGAAGTAGCGCCATCTAGTGGAGCGGAGTCAGATTACACAAACTCAGCGTAACGCGTCAGAAATGTTTCTTTTAGTGACTGCTTTTTGCTTTAACTTTTAACCTAACAGTGAATAGTCGACATTTTGTGTAAAAAGTCCAAAAAATAAAAGTAAAAAAAGAAAAGTTTTCCTGTTGAAGGAGTTTGACCCTGTCGGGGCAAGGTTGTTTTTAACAATTCTTTCCACAAACAAGGAAGATAGAGTAGATGCGAGACAAGCTCTGTCAGCCCGGAGAAAAAAATAGAAAGAAATTCTACGTATGATTTTGTTCTCGGAAAACGCTCACGCAAGATTATTCGAGCTGTGGTAGGTTCATTTGAAGGTTATGGCCGCGTTGCCTAGCAACCTTCGGGACGGAGAACGTCGGAATGAGGTGAGGAGCTCTACCGTCCGATGGTGAAACTTTATGACGGTTTTGAACCCCCTTTTTGATTTCCTGTTTAGAACAAAGTTTTACTTTGAAGGGAGGCAGAAAAAGGAAGAGTGAATTAATAAACAGTCGCTAGCGGTTGGTAATCTTCGTAAATGACCAATCGGCAACCGGCGTGAAAAAGGGGGCGGGGCATTGTTGAAAACTTTGCTCTAGTTATGCCAATTCTATGAGTAAACAGGCGAGAGAGAATCAGTTATTGATCACAGTTAGCAGTTTGGGGTTCATAATTGATTCAGTTCGAAATAACTACCGTAAATTCCGGACTATAGAGCGCACCTGATTATAAGCCGCACCCACCACATTTTAAGAGGAAAATTTGTATATACACAAGCCGCACCTGTATATAAGCCGCATGCGCTCACATTAAAAAAAATGTAACACAAAATCAACCCAAACCTGACTTCAAGTCCCGCGATTGAAACTAAATGTCCTTCATTAAAGTCCACAGTCCAAAAATCACAGTCGGCAAAATGAACGGAAAATGATACCGGTACTTAAGGTTTGATGCAGACCTGCAGAGTCCAGGTGCCGTTGAAAGTAATCCAAGGAAAAAAGTGTATATTTCCAAAGGTAAGGGTGGGGAAAAATATATATCAGATGAAGACATTTACTCACGCAATTCCTTTTTCTTTAACCAACTTTTTACCCCCTCTTCTCTCCTTGTCTGTCCCTCACCTTTAGCGGTCCCCACTTAAACTCGGCACTCCGCGTTTGTTCCGCCCCTCATTTTTCATTCATCCGTGCAAAACATATCAGAATAAGTGTCTAAAATAAATTCAAATAAATACATTACAAAAAAATACAGTTGCAAATACATATTATACATGGTTACACATATTTACAAAGAAAGACGGTACACCGAGAGAGTTTTCAAAGCTTTAATAATAATAATATAGCTTTGACAGGGCAGTTAATGGTAACAACACTCGAGCGCCGCTGGCGGCCGTTAGAAAAATGACATAAATTGGCCGCATCACTGAATAAGCCGCAGGGTTGAAAGTTTGGGAAAAAAGTAGTGGCTTATAGTCCGGAATTCACGGTAGTTCAGATTGCTAATGATTAGGAAAATGATTCAGGGCATGAACGTGCTTGTCTTTCCCATCTGATGATGATTTGGTTAGATTTGGTCAGTCATCATGTTTAAGTTCATAATTGATCGGTATTGGTCGCTTCCCAGAGTGACGGAAATGGTTAAGACCAGATCGCTAACAATTCGTATGATGATCGGGAGCACCTGGACTGGGGAGTGTCATGATTACTGATTTTGGGCACCTGCGGCTGCCTCGTTGGCGCCAACAGCCCTGGTCGCTGATTGGCTCCCTGACACTTTTTAAACCCCCCAGCTCCCTGTTACCAGCATCAGACCGTTTGCGAACCTATGCTCCCAGCTAGGCAAGCTCCATACCTTCTGACATTATCCTGCCCTGTTTTCTCCTGCCTGATACCTGTTGCCAACCTGTTTCTGGACCCGTTTCTGCCCTGCTCTTCTATCCCGACCATCGACCTGTTTTGCCCTGTTTCCTGCCTGATACCTGTTGCCGACCTCTTTTCTGGACTCGATACTGCCCTTGCTCTCCTGTTTTGGCTACCGACTAGCTTTCCTGCTACCCACGACCATCTCCGCTCGACACGGAAGTGCCACTTCCTGCCTTCAGCTACCCGTGTCTGACGATCATCGGATCGTGGAAGCAAGCACTGCTCTCTTTTTCAATAAAATTTAGTCAAACGAATGCTTTTGGGTACTGTCTCCATTTCTGTGGCCCGCCTAAAATGAACACCACTGTTTTGGCCGTGATCCATTATTCCCAGTCAACTATTGCTGAAAGCAGGGGCTGAGAGTGCATATTTTCATTGTTTTTACCCGCCTTGGTTTTTACTGATTTCATCATACTGTATCTTTTTATAGCGCAGAGCTCAAACCATTTCTGGCTTGTGACAGGCAGTGTGACAGGGAGTGGAGAGGGAGACTAGGGCAATGCTTCCATCTCTGGGAGAATAAGAGGGATTGCAGGCACCGAACCATGACACGATCAAGTAAAAAAATAAAAATTCAGGGAGTAAACGTAGTCAACCAAGTACAGATCACAAATGATTACCTAAGTAAACAATTCAGGGAGTAAAAATAATTGCCCTTTTAGGTTCACAATTGAATCACAGAGTGAAGAAAGTGACTTGTCCAGATTACGGTTCAGTAAAAAATATTCAGGGAGTGAACGTACTTTCAGGTTCTCAATTTATTTAGTTAGTGAACGGTTCAGGGATAAAATGTCCTCGCATTTTCTGGTTTAGATTAATTCAGTGTGTGAAAGAAAATAATGAGTCCAGATTGCTAACAGACCAGTACAAACATGAGAAGGTTCTCGATTAGTTTGATTAGTAAACAATTCATGGTGTGAATGTGCTCACCGTTTCCAGTTTGGACTGATTCAGTTCGTGAACGATTCACAGCGTGAAGAAAATCACTTGTCCAGATTGAAAGAAAATAATTCAGGGAGAGAATGTGCTTTGAGGTTCTCATTTGATTCAGTTCGAATACAATTTAGGGAGTGAATCCTCTTGTAGTTTCTGGTTTGGATTGATTCAAGGAGTGAACGATTCAGGGAGTGAATGTTCTTGCAGTTCCTGGTTCAGATTGACTCAGTGAGTGATCAATTCAGGAAGTGAATTTTCTTGCAGTTTCATATTTGGATTGATTCAGTAAAGTGAACAATTAAGGGAATGATGTTCTTGCAGTTTCTGGTTTGGATTGATTCATTTAGTGAACGATTCAGGGAGTGAACGTTCTTGCAGTTTCTGGTTTGGATTGATTCATTCAGCGAACGATTCAGGGAGTGAACGTTATTGCAGTTTCTGGTTTGGATTGATTCATTTAGTGAACGATTCAGAGAGTGAATATTCTTACAGTTCCTGGTTCGGATTGATTCAGTGAGTGAAAGATTCAGGAAGTTAATGTTCTTGCAGTTTCTGCTTTGGATAGATTCAGTAAGTGAACGATTCAGGAAGTGAATGTTCTTTCAGTTCCTGGTTTGGATTGATTCAGTAAGTGAATGATTCACGGGGGCAATGTTCTTGCAGTTTCTGGTTTGGATTGATTCATTCAGTGAACGATTCAGGGAGTGAACGTTATTGCAGTTTCTGGTTTGGATTGATTCATTTAGTGAACGATTCAGAGAGTGAATATTCTTACAGTTAATGGTTCGGATTGATTCAGTGAGTGAAAGATTCAGGAAGTTAATGTTCTTGCAGTTTCTGCTTTGGATAGATTCAGTAAGTGAACGATTCAGGAAGTGAATGTTCTTTCAGTTCCTGGTTCGGATTGATTCAGTAAGTGAATGATTCACGGGGTGAATGTTCTTGCAGTTTCTGGTATGGATTGATTCAGTAAGAGAATGATTCAGGAAGTGAATGTTCTTTCAGTTTCTGGTTTGGATTGATTCAGTGAGTGGACGATTCAGGGAATGGATGTTCTTACAGTTCCTGGTTCGGATTGATTCAGGAAGTGAATGATTCAGGGAATGATGTTCTTGCAGTTTCTGGTTTGGATTGATTCAGTGAGTGAACGATTTAGGGAGTGAACATTCCGGCAGTTTCTAGTTTGGATTGATTCATTTAGTGAACGATTCAGAGAGTGAATATTCTTGCAGTTCCTGGTTCGGATTGATTCAGGAAGTGAATGATTCAGGGAGTGAATGTTCTTGCAGTTTCTGGTTTGGATTGATTCAGTAAGTGAACAGTTGAGGGAGTGAATGTTCTTGCAGTTTCTAGTTTGGATTGATTCATTTAATGAACGATTCAGAGAGTGAATATTCTTGCAGTTTCTGGTTTGGATTCATTCATTTCGCGGACAATTCAGAGAGTGAATATTCCTACAGTTCCTGGTTCGGATCGATTCAGTAAGTGAATGATTCAGGCGGTGGATATTCTTGCAGTTTCTGGTTTGGATTGATTCAGTGTGTGAACGATTCAGGGAGTGAATGTTCTTGGAGTTTCTGGTTTGGATTGATTCAGTAAGTGAACAATCCACAGGGCGAGCAAGGCGTCATTTCCAGTTCATGTATGAGTCAAAGAGTGCTGATGTTTCCATTTTTCCAATCCATCCATCAATTCTAATATTTTTCTTACCTCCAGGAAGAACTCCTGACACATTTTGATGAGGTTTTGAATCCCCCCCCACACGATAATCAATCTTTCCTTGTCTTCCTCTCTCATCCTCGTCTAATGCGCCATTAGCCACCGTGGCGCAAGAGATCCATCAAAGCAGCGACGAGAATTCCACTAATCTATCGTTTATTAAATCAATGAAATTCCGGCAACATTTTCTTTCCTCACACAGAGAAAAAAATGTAACAGCAACTTTGAAATCTTAGGCATCCTTTCGGGCCGTTCGGCGTTTCAGGGTTTAGCTGCGAGCGACTGTGACGATGATTTGATACAAAAGGATGCGCGCATTTGTTTTGCATGTTGTAAATCCCGGCAGATTAGTTCAGGGGATTAAGAAACTAAAAAGATGCCTTCAAGCAATCTGGTCCGCCTTCTTTACCACGTTCTTGCGCACACAACGTGTGTGCGTCTGTTATTTATTATTTTATATTATCTTTCGTCTTTTTTTTTACATTATAATTTATTATTTTTCCTTCTTTTTTCATTTTTAATCTGGATTCCGGATTTTGGTTTTAGTTTTCTTAGTATTATTGTACCCTTTTTATTTTTGGATGTGTATTTTTCAAGATTTTTTTGTAGTTTTTTAAAAAAATATTTTTATTTTGAAATGTATCTTAATTTGTTGATTTTTTTCATTTGTTATTTTTTGTTGAGTTTTTTGTTTTACAGTTTTTGTATATTCTTATCTTTATTTTCAGTTGTTTTACTATAGAAAAATAATAAAATTTAGATTTAAAAATTCTTCGCCTGTAATTAATATCAGACATCTAAATTTCTGATCACAAAATTATTTATTAAATATCTAAATTCTTTTTAATAATATAATTTTTTCAATTTAATTTGATTTTATTTGAGTTTACTTTACTTTATTCAGTTACATTTTCATTTCATCTTTGTTTTATTTATTTATTTATTCAGATTTTAATATCAGTATTTATTTTAACTATTTTTCCATTTTGTTATTGTAGTAGTAGTAGTAGTAGTAGTAGTAGTAGTAGTAGTAGTGGTTATAGAAAAAATGAAAATAAAAATGCATTTCCTATAATTCAATGATAGGCTGTAATTATGAAATTATATATTATTTCAAGTACCGGAGTGAATGCCTTTAAATCAGAAATCTTATTTAAAACTATTATTTAGATATGTATTGTTTTATTTATTTTAATAAATCTATATCCATTTATTTTGTATTTATTTGTCCATTCATCAATTCATATATTTATTTATATGAATAAATAAACATCTATTTTAGTTAATTACTGTTTTTTTAATTTATATTCATTTTTTTGTATGGGTTTTTTTGGTCTAAACAAATACCCATCTATTCTTTTAACAATTTTTATATAGAGATATGCGTATATCAAAACATCTAAAATAGAAGAAAATTGTGCAAAATTTACGTAAGAACATAAAAAACTGTGTAAAAAAGTCAAAACTATCAGATGATGAAATATTTTTCAAATGTATCATTCAAAATCATGAAATTAGCATGTAAAAACGAGGCCGAGGCCGAGGTCAAGGTGCCACTGGGGGCCACCTGGGGGACAGGCAGGAAGGGGGGGGTCTTTGAAGGTCAAGCGTTCCCAGATGGGTCCTTTTGCATTATGCAAACGGCTGCATATTTTATGCATATTTGATATGCTGCCGAATCATGTTTTTGTTTTGGGATTGTTGTTCGCGCTCTGTCACTTTTTCTGGTTCAATAACCATGGGCCCGGTACCCTGCACACCTAAGGCCGTTTTTAATTTGTCTAGTTCACATGTTTTCGGATCACGTGACCGCTCAAGATGGCGACTACCACAAAGTCGACGAGCACGTATTTACTACTGCGCCGAAGACGAATGAGGGCTATGTCTTGGTAAAATTTGGCCCCTATTTTTTGCATTCTTTAGTCATCATTTCTTGAAGATAAAATGGAACTCCAGAGCCTGGACAATGGCTCCGATGATACAGAAAGGGACTGTAATGTGTTGGATAGAAAAGGAAATGTATTGAAAATATTGGAAATACTGAATAAAGTACCGTCAATAATTTTAGTTTCAAATATGTACTTATTTTTCTGCCCAGAAGTGTGGTAAAAATGATCAGCTTTTCTTTATATATTTACAGTGAACAATTCTCTAAGCACTACATAATGAACATATATAATTTTTTCTGCCTTTTATCCTGAAAGTCTTTTATATTTTATTCTCTTTAAAGTCTTCATTGCATATTTACCTTGGTGTGCCATTTCTCATCTTGTTGCGTACAATGTTTTAATTCTTCAGGGGTATCCAACATGGTGCCTACGGGCACCAGGGTGCCCCCTGAAGACCTGTTCTGAAAATAGCTCATGGGTTATTGTGATTTTCTAGTAGATTATTTGTTGTTATTGTTGACTGGTTCTATTTAACCCTATTTCCACTAATTAATATGGTAATAACATGGTAACAATGTAGTAATAACTTAAAGAGTTGTTATATTAGAAATGTATATCAAACTGGGTGCCAAATGCTAACAAAAAGTAGCCTAGAACTACATTTTGTACCACATTGTTATGAATGACAATAAAGACAATTCAATTCAATTCTGTAGCTCTTTATACTCAAAGTTTTATTACAGAATATTCCAGGCACAAACGGGCTACATGACAACGGCTGTAAGATTCAATCCAGTGCGTTGTAGAAATGGCTGATCATTACTTCTATATTGGAAGTATGGTGCATTAATAAAAACGAAACTAAGAGATTGAAAATTACCGTCAATTTTCATGATTCGCTCCTATTGTGTTTTTGAATAACGTTGGCAAAAGATACCCTAATTATTTATCCACTCAGAGAGTCTGAATCAGGAATGTCTCTTCCTCTTCCACATTTTTGTTTTGTATCCGAGTTGTGAGACAGACAAGAAAAAACCTGAACAGAGCAGTTTTGTCAAACTTTTATTACAGAATATTCCGGGCACAAATGACCTACAAGAATATGGCCGTAGGTCAAAATAGCTGACCCTTACTTTTATACTAGAAGGGCGCTTCCTGAGTAAAGACTAAACTAAAAGTGGAAAATGGTTCAAACCTATTCTTACAGTCAGTAATATGACAAACCCAAGCCTTCGATTGCTATTGAATAAACTAAGCCAAATAATAATAACTGAATTAATAAAGACTGATAAAGAGGTTATAAATGAAGAAATCATACATACAAGAAAATGTTAATGTCACGGTTGCCCATTGCCCTCACTTGGGCCCGCTCGTTTGGCGCCAGCTGCTGCTCGTTGCCTGATTGGCTTCCCTCCTATTTACTGCTCTCATTCACTCCTTGTCAGTCCGTCAACGAAGCTCTGCACTTGCAAAACTTTTACTCTGTCTGGATTCCTGCTTGTGTATCCAGTATCCGGTATCGATCCCATTTGTTCCATCCCGTCTGGTATCTTGCTCCAGTATCCAGTATTCGGTATTGATCCCGTCTGTCCTGTCCGTTATCTTGCTCCAGTATCCGGTATCCAGTATTGATCACGTCCTGTCCGGTATCTTGTTCCAGTATCCAGTATCCGGTATCGATCTTGTCTTGTCCGGTATCTTGCTCCAGTGACCAGTATCCAGTATTGATCACGTCTGTCCCGTCCTGTCCGGTATGCTGCTCCTGTATCCACTAACCAGTATTCGGTCTCAATCGCATCTGTTCCGTCCTCTCTGGTATCTTGCTCCTGTATCCAGTATCCAGTATCCGGTATCGATCCCGTCTGTCCCGTCCTGTCCGGTATCTTACTCCAGTATTCAGAATCAATCCAGTCTGTCCCGTCCTGTCCGGTATCTTGCTCCAGTATCCAGTATCCGGTATTGGCCCCATCCTGTCCTGTATCTTGCTCCATTATCCAGTATCCGTTATCAATCCTGTCTGTCCTGTCCGGTATCCTGATCCTGTATCCAGTATCCAGTATCCAGCATCTGGTATAGATCCCGTATCTCCCGTCTTATCTGGTATCTTGCTCCAGTATCCAGTATCCGGTAACGATCCCGTCTTGTCCGGTATCTTGCTCCAGTATCCAGTATCCGCTATCGATCCCGTCTGTCCCGTCCTGTCCGGTATGCTGCTCCTGTATCCAGAAACCAGTATTCGGTATCAATCCCATCTGCTCCGTCCTCTCTGGTTATGTTGCTCCTGTATCCAGTATCCAGTATCCGGTATCGATCCCGTCTGTCCCGTTCTGTCTGGTATCTTGCTCCAGTATCCAGTATTCAGTATCAATCCCATCTGTCCCGTCCTGTCTGGTATCTTGCTCCAGTATCCAGTATCCGGTATTGACCCCATCCTGTCCGGTATCTTGCTCCAGTATCCAGTATCCTGTATCAATCCTGTCTGTCCTGTCCGGTATCTTGCTCCTGTTTCCTGTATCCAGTATCCAGCATCTGGTATAGATCCCGTCTCTCCCGTCCTATCTGGTATCTTGCTCCAGTATCCAGTATCCGGTAACGATCCCGTCTTGTCTGCTATCTTGCTCCAGTATCCAGTATCCGCTATCAATTCCGTCTGTCCCGTCCTGTCTGGTATGCTGCTCCTGTATCCAGAAACCAGTATTCGGTATCAATCCCATCTGCTCCGTCCTCTCTGGTATCTTGCTCCTGTATCCAGTATCCAGTATCCGGTATCGATCCCGTCTGTCCCGGTCTGTCTAGTATCTTGTTCCAGTATCCAGTATTCAGTATCAATCCCATCTGTCCCGTCCTGTCCGGTATCTTGCTCCAGTATCCAGTATCCGGTATTGACCCCATCCTGTCCGGTATCTTGCTCCAGTATCTAGTATCCTGTATCAATCCTGTCTGTCCGGTCCGGTATCTTGCTCCTGTATCCTGTATCCTGTATCCAGTATCCAGTATCCGGTATCGATCCCGTCTCTCCTGTCCTGTCTGGTATCTTGCTCCTGTATCCAGTAATCAGTATCCGGTATCGATCACGTCTGTCCCGTCCTGTCCGGTATCTTGCTCACCGGAGCATCCGGTATCCGGTATCAATCCCGTCTGTCCTGTCCTGTCCGGTATCTGCTCGTGTATCCCGTTTCTGGTATCGATCCCTTCTGTCCTATCCGGTTTCAATCTTGTCTGCCTCTGACTTCCTGTTCATTACTGCCATCTTGCTGCATCACTACAATGCACCCCCTTAGAACTACCCTCAAACATATCGTAATCATAGTGTATTTGTACCACGTTTCCTTTTAATACTACCCCCAGCTAAAAAAGAGCCACAAAAACAAGTAAAAATCAATATCCTTATTGTCTTTGTTTCCTGTATTCCCGCTCGATGAGTGAAACATCAGAAATTATTATTATTATTAGCAAACCTCCGCTGTCTTATCTTGGATCCGTACACCGATTCCTTGCAAGGAGATGACAAGGAGGAATGAAAGTATAAGCAAGAGACCTGGTTTTATGCCCCCCCCCTCCTTTTTTTTAAAGTCCCAACTTTGTCCCCCTATCACCTTTCTGGAGGGCGCCTCATGTCTGACTTTCCCTTCTCTGCTTTTTAAGTACAAAGCTTCAAATTTGGAACGCACCGAGAGAAAACAACCAAACCAATTTTTTTTTTGTCCTCCTTCTCAGACGGACCCTTTTGCATCATTACCGCCATGCAAATGTGCAGACCTAAGGCATTGTTTTACGCGTTATCCCTCTTGCAATTTATTGCACGTTGAATATTAAATATGAGTGCCTCTAAAAAACGAGTGGGGGGGACTATGAAGAAATACTCGTGCAACGGTTCTTTCTCACCTGCGGGAACATGAAAATTGGGAATACTGTCCAACCCCCAGTAAATGACAATGATCCTTTATGTGTTGGGTATCAAAAAGTGCTGTGTAGCGGCGGGGGGATGGAAAGTTGCGGTAATGTGCTACTGGGTTCCGAAGCCCTGGTATGCCGGATAAAAATATGGAAAGAACAAAATGTTACATAGTACTACTTACGTGTAATATATGTGCATATAAGCAATTATTCTTAATGACTATTCATGTCAAGGAAAAATTCAATTTTGTCTATCTTTGGTGTGACATGCCTTGGGCTGGTACGTAGGTGTAGCGGTTGGATGCAGAGCGGGGGAAGGAGAAGGTTTTCAATCTGACTATTTTGGTTTATCTGCTTAATTGTGTTACCGAATTAAAGATAATGTGATTTGATTAGTAACACAGAGACAATACTTTCCCTTGGGTTGTTCAGTGTGTTATTCATTTATCATAACTTTAATGGGTCCATCGCATAACCTGATTTGATTTGTGCCAATTGAATTGGCTATAATTGTAACCCACACAATGAGCCAGTTTCTTGTTTCTTTTGTGGGTTTTTCATTCAACCGTATTTTCTTTTTTCAAAAACATGAGCTCATTGCATTTGGTCAAAATGTTTTGATGCCCGGAATCAACCCAATACATTGGGTTGTTTTGTCGGTTGTTGATTTGACCATAACTTCAAGGCTGATTGCAGTAGCTGATTAATTTGGTGTGTGAACAAGCTAATAATCCCAGAGCATCCCTTTTTTTTTTAAATCGTTTTGTGGGTTACTCATTTGACCTGTTGGGTTAATGGAATTGGGTCACACTACAATGATAACCCACACCATGAACCAGTTTCTTAATTCTTTTTGTGATTTTTTTTTTCATTAAAGCTTTACTTTTGTTGTTTAATTGCATAATGTGATTGCATTTGGTCAAATTATTTGATTGCCCCCAACTAACCCAAATCATTGGGTTGTTTTGTTGGTTTGCATGAACCAATTTAATTGGTGTGAGAACTAACTAATAATCCAATTTTCTGGGATTGTTTTGTGGGTTGTTCATTTGACCTATAGGGTAAATTGCATAACCAAATTAAATTGGATTCGATTAAATCAGGGATAGTAACTTTATTTTTTGAGTTTGTTTCTGGAGCCAATTTTTTGGGGAAAATTGCACAACCAAATTGAGTCAAAAACAAAAAAAAAATTCTCCAGTCGTTCATATGGTTTCTTATTTAAACCAACTATTTGGGTTAAGTCAATAACCCAAGTGAAGTACATTTTGAGTTATGCCACCCAAAACGTTGGGTTACAACCCCACACTTTTTTTGGGTTGTGTCAGGATCTGGTATGCCACTTTTCACCAGGGGGCACCAACCGGGTTGGGAACTTGGCACAGGTGTGTCCAATGGCCACATCACTGTCCCTTATTATCCGGACCCTTTATCATGACATTTGCATAGTTCGGTCATTTCATTTCCACTGCCACACCATGTTTATTCTCTTGTGTTTTTGGTTTCTTGTTTGGACATTTTGTTCGCAGTTTAATTCCCAATTGTTAGTTTGATACTTTGTTTTTTGCAATTTCCATTATTGGTTTTGGTCTTTGTATCTGGTTTGGACTTTGTCAGGTTTGATTTCGTACGTTTGTATGCATGTATAGACGTTCCTTATGTTTTGTGCCCCCTTGGTCGTTTATTACTTTGTTCCTGATTTTGTTTAATGCCCAATTGTTAGTTTGATACTTTGTTTTTTTTGCAATTTCCATTACCGGTTTTGGTCTTTGTATCTTGTTTGGACTTAGTCAGGTTTGATTTCGTTCGTTTGTATGTATATATATATAGACGTTCTGTATGTTTTGTGCCCCCTTGGTCGTTTATTACTTTGTTCCTGATTTTTTTTAATGCCCAATTGTTAGTTTGATACTTTGTTTTTTTGCAATTTCCATTACCGGTTTTGGTCTTTGTATCTTGTTTGGACTTAGTCAGGTTTGATTTCGTTCGTTTGTATGTATATATATAGACGTTCTGTATGTTTTGTGCCCCCTTGGTCGTTTATTACTTTGTTCCTGATTTTGTTTAATGCCCAATTGTTAGTTTGATACTTTGTTTTTGGTAATTTCCATTACCGGTTTTGGTCTTTGCATCTGGTTTGGACTTTGTCAGGTTTGATTTTGTACGTTTGTATGTATGTATAGACGTTCTGTATGTTTTGTGCCCCCTTGTTCATTTATTACTTTGTTCCTGATTTTGTTTAATGCCCAATTGTTAGTTTGATACTTTGTTTTTTGCAATTTCCATTACCGGTTTTTGTCTTTGTATCTGGTTTGGACTTTGTCAGGTTTGATTTTGTACGTTTGTATGTATGTATAGACGTTCTGTATGTTTTGTGCCCCCGTGTTCATTTATTACTTTGTTCCTGATTTTGTTTAATGCCCAATTGTTAGTTTGATACTTTGTTTTTTGCAATTTCCATTACCGGTTTTTGTCTTTGTATCTGGTTTGGACTTTGTCAGGTTTGATTTTGTACATTTGTATGTATGTATAGACGTTCTATATGTTTTGTGCCCCCTTGGCCGTTTATTACTTTGTTCCTGATTTTGTTTAATGCCCAATTGTTAGTTTGATACTTTGTTTTTTGCAATTTCCATTACCAATTTTGGTCTTAGTATCTGGTTTGGACTTTGTCAGGTTTGATTTCGTATGTTTGTATGTATGGATAGACGTTCTATGTTTTGTGCCCCTTGGTCGTTTATGACTTTGTTCCTCAATTTGTTAATAAATGTCATCCTTATTTTGAGCACCCCTGCTTCAGTTCCTGCTTCACTCTGCTCCACTTGCAAAATTAACAGATATAACTTTTTGGAATGATTGAAAAATATAAAAGTCTGTACGCCATTTGGGTTGCGGCTAACCCAACTTTATTTTGTTTTGGCCATAATCCCAATCACGACCGCGTGTCCTTTGATGTCCGACATTTGTCTCGAGCTCCCGGCGAGCCCAAAGTGTGTCCACCAGGCAGATCAAGTAACGGTGTCCACCAATCAGCAGGAGGCTGCGGGCGGGTCCCGAGATAATTGAAGTTATTAGCTTGCTACCTCCTAGCCGCCATTGAGCTCAAGGGTGCACGGTGAGCTTTCAACCTTGCCGCTAACAACCGCGCAAGGTTAGCTCGTCTTCTGGCGGGCTCGTATGCACCAAAAAAAAAAAGAAAAACAATTATAGGTGCGATAAATATTTCAAGGGCTTTATCATGCTGCTCCGTGATGGCTCCAGAAACATCACTCATCGGGCGCTATGTGATTAACTGAAACAGCCGGTTAGATGGTGCTAAAAAACGCTGAGAGATTTCACATTCTTTTGTTTTCGTATTTCTATTATTTAGCGATAAATGTCTGCTGATCCGTTGTAAAGCGCATGGGGACGTGCTTAATGAGTTCAAAATGACAACGCGAGGGTTTCGACGGCGACGCAGCTCCTACTAAAAGATACTGTGCAAAACTTGCTTGGAGGAACCAGGCCAAATAAAAGCTTTGCAAAGATTTGTCAGTACTGAATTTTTCCATTTCTAATTTTTTTAATTCATGTATAAATATAATATTATAAGAGAAGCAACAAAGCGGCCCATGATTACATTGGATGACCTGCAGGCATGCACAGCTCAGGTGGGACAACCTGTGTTTAGGACAACTATTCATTCTTTGCAACTCTGCATAAATCTGCCCTTTATGGAAGAGTGGCCCCTTTGGAATTTGCAAGAAACCACATGGTAATCACAAATTGCATGTGGAACAAAGTGCTGTGGTCAGATGAGACCAAAATTGAACGTTAACGTTGTCAAACATGGCTGTGGAAGCATCATGCTCTGGGGTTACTTTTCTTCAGCAGGGACTGGCGAGATTGTTACAGATAACATGTGAAACTAGGTGCTGTGCTCAGATGAGACCAAAATAGATTTTTTGGGGGCAGAAACAAAGTGTTGTACTTGGCGTAAGAGTAACATTGCGCATCACCCTGAAAACACCATCCTCACTGTCGAACATGGTGGTGGCAGCATCATGCTCTGGGGTTGATTTTCTTTCGCAGTACTTGGACAATCGTTACAATTGATGGGAAGATGGATGGAGACAAAACAAGGGGCACGTTCCCCTTCCAACAAGACAACGTCCGCTAAACATAAAGCAAAATCTACAATAGAATAGATCAAAATTAATTAAATTAAGGTGTTAGAAGGGCCGAGCCAAAGTCTAGACCACAATCCTGTAGAGCATTTGTGAAAGATCTGAAAAATGCTTTGCACAAAAAAGCACCATCAAACCTTAAGGAACTTGAGCTATTTTGTAAGGAAACATGGGAAAATATTCCTATTTCAAGATATACAAAACATATCGAGATATACCCAAAAATACTTGTGGCTGTGATCGCAGCGAAAGATTTTACAAAGTATAAATTCAGAGGGCCAATATTTTTGCCATTTACTATTTGTTAGCACATTATAAAATGCGGAATAAATTTGGTTTCTTTGCATGATTGACTCTCATGTTGTGTATTCTTAGATTATATTATGATTTTTTTTTTTAATATATATTTTTGAGGCTGCACGGCGGCGCAGTGGTTAACGCATGTGCGGCACAGTTCATGTCTTGGGAACCTCCTGCGTGGGTTCAAATCCAGCTCCAGACTTCCTGTGCGGAGTTTGTATGTTCTCCCCGTGCTTGCGTGGGTTTCCTCCCACATTCCAAAAACATGCATTTCAGGTGAATTGGCCGGTCCAAATTGTCCCTAGGTGCGAATGAGCGAGTGAGTTGTCTGTCCCCGTGTGCCCTGCGATTGGCTGGCAACCAGTTCAGGATGTCTCTTGCCCACTGCCTGATGATTGCTGGGATGGGCTCCAGCACCCCCGCGACCCTACTGAGGATAAGCGGTTGCAGCTAATGAGATATATTTTTGAAGCCTGAAGTATGTGTGTGGGGGGGGATACTATTGCAAGGTACTATCCATACACACACAGTAGACCCCAATATACAACATTTATCTATTCTGAGGTAGTAATCGCAAAATGATCGCAGAGATTAGTGAGGGAACCAATGGTAATTAGCAAATACCTTCCAGATAAAATCATTAAAATAACAAAATAGTATAAACAAAGTACTGTAATACCTTTGTGTCTTATATATGCATAGTATTAAAAACATTTTATACAAATATACATGCCAGGCCCCCACAATGTCATTTTCTAAGACACTAGGTGCGGTGTATTGTGCTTAATTTTGATCTTGCTCTCTTGCCGTAGCCGAAATAGGCTGTTTTTCATACAGGAGGAAACATGTCAAACAACTTCCACAGCAAGCTTAATTTCAACTTTGAAGACTTGGAAGATCAAAATCTGTAAGTTTATTTCCATAAAACAGACCTAAGAATACTTGTTTATGGTTTAAGACCGCTTTAGTAAGATACTTGTGCTTATTGTTTGAAGCTAATTAGTGATGGTGCTTTAATTGTGATGCTAAACAGGTCACATGGTAGACTTCGAGATTTATTTATATAGCTAAGTACAAATTTGTGTTGTATGTAGATTTATGTGTTTGTCGAGGTATTTATGTTCAGTTTTACAAAGTAAGATTGAGCTTTCTTTACAAAGAAAACCCAAATGATAATCCGGGTTTTTTTTAAAGGGACAGTGTGTAATATTTGGTGCCTCCTAGTGGTGCAAAACACAGTAAAAAATACCCCTTTATTTAAATACTTGACGAAATACATGAACTATCATACCAAGTTTGAGTAATTCTTATTTCTTTTAAAAAGTGGAATCCCTACCTTGAAGATTGCCGCCATATTTGTCTGGTATCATGCAGCTACGCTGTGCTCTTGGCACTGTTTTTTGTTTGCATTGCACAATACATTGCAACTGTAGTGGAAATGTTTAAATCTAGGCTTAAATCAAATTGATATTCTATAGCTAATGTATGACCCAAGTTTGGCCCCTTCTCAAGGTTTCTTCTTCTTCTTCTTTCTTCTTTTCCTCATGCAGAGGAATTTGAGTTTTTCCTTGCCCTCATGTAGGTTTTAGATCAGGGGATGGTGTCATAATAGTTTGTAGTGGTCTGTGCAGCCATTTGAGACTCATTTTGATTAAATAAACAAATAAACATGATTTAACATTGCCATCTAGTGGTCAAATATTACACACTGGTGCCCTAAATGTTCTTATTTTATGGATTATATCATGTTAGTTATCACCTAAGGTAAGAAGAAGAAAGCAAGCAGAACAATACATGTAAAGGAGAAATTAAACTGTATATATCTTAATTGGTCTCTTGAGCTGGTTGAGGGGAGTATCGGGTGGATACAGAGGCCCTCAGAAGATTTTTTTACTTTAATTGTCCTTCGTCTTTCTTGATAATCGCAGACTCTTTCCACGCTTATAATGCTTTTGCTTTTGCCTTTAGCATCATTGCAAGCCTCAGACACATAGTGAGTCAATACAGTTTCTGTCAATTGGTTACAGTTATTCTACTTGAAGAGGGTAGCCGTTCATGTGCCTTCTTCATATACCTTGATAATTGCAAGCTTTGTTTCCATGGTTATCATGTTTGTGATTCAACCGTTAGCATCACTGCAGGTCTTGGGGACACATAGCAAATGAATACTCTACGAAAAATACAGTTTTGTATCGCTAACTTGTTAAGTCTTGATGAAGACGGTTTACCCATGCACACGAGATTCTAAATTTAATCTAGGAAGATAAATGCATTGTGGGAGGGACGCCTACAGCAACTTCAACTTTGAAGACTTGGAAGGTCAAAATTTGTAAGTTTATTTGCATGAAACAGACCTAAGAATACCCTGTTTATGTGCATCATGCACCTGTTCTCTTGGGCGATGATTTTTCGTAGGACAATGCCATACAAACTAACACCAGCTGCCGTAAATCATGAGGGAAAAATAAATGAATGTGCCTTCATGATATAACTTAATAATTGCAAGCTTTGTTTCCATGGCAATCATATTTGTGATTCTACCATTAGCATTACAGTAGGCCCTGGGACAAATACCGTAAATTCCGGACTATAGAGCGCACCTGATTATAAGCCGCACCCATCACATTTTAAGGGGAAACCCGATTTTGTCCATACACAAGCCGCACCTGTATATACAGGGATCAGAATTTTCCGCGGATCCGCGGATTTCCGCTGTTTTTGAACCCCAAAGGCATTCCGACTTTTTCACTTTTTCTCTTGCGTAGCAAACAAATTCAAAATCTGACCGTCTCACTCTTTCCTTTATTGCTCTGGCGCACCCTGGCAGCCGTTAGAAAAATTGGCCGCATTGTCGCACAAGCTGCAGGGACTGAACTGCATTTGAACTTATCTTGCAGTATTTACAAAAAAATCAGTTATGTGGGCAAATTATTTTAATCTTCTAAAAATGTTACTTAAATGATAAATATAAGCATGGTTTTGGACAAGTAAATTGCCTAAAACCCAGGTTTGGGGGGGGGTGGGGGGTGGGGGGGGGTGTTCCGCCCTGGTTTATTCCTGGACGCTGGCTATTTTAGCTGAAAATGAAAATCTCCATTCTGATCCCTGTATATAAGCCGCATGCACCCACATCAAATAATCACGAAATTAATCCAAGCCAAACTTCAAGTCCTGCGATTGAAACTAAATGTCCTTCATTGAAGCACACAGTCCAAAAATCACAGCCGCCAAAATGAACGTAGAATGATATAGGTACTTAAAATTTGTTGCAGACCTGCAGATTTTGGGTGCCCGTTGATAGTAATCCAAGGAAAAAAAGTGTATATTTCCAAAGGTAAGGGTGGGAAAAATATATATCCATTATTGTCCGCCGTGTCCACAAAAACTCACCTTTACCGGTCCCCACTTTCCCATCAGCCCGCGTTTCTCTGCCCTTTTTTTTTATTTGCTCGTGCAGAATAAGTGTCTCAAATGAATACATTACAAAAATATACAGTTGCAAATACATATTACACATATTAACAAAGAAAGACGGTACATCGAGAGAGTTTTCAAAGCTTTAATAATAATAATAATATAACTTTTATCCTAAACTGTGCCTTTGGGAGGTAGCCTCACGCTACTAACAAGACGCTCGCGTACCTGCAAATTATTCTGTCAAGGAAATTAATGCCGTAATCGTTACAATCACGGCAGACCATCCGCTTCTTCTTCCTTAGTAATGACATCTAAGTTGTTTTCTCAATGTCGGATAGAAACCTTATCATGACGACGTCGTCGTTTCACGCTCCCTTTCTTCAATACTCTCCAGCAATACGCCCGTTGGCATTTGTCATGGAAGCTACGTCACGAGCCTTATTTTGTGCAATTTGCACGATGAGGGTATGTTTACGCTCATAAGATGTGATCTTCCTCGGCGCATGTATTCCACCGGTCTAAATCTTACCGCTCATACTCGAGCGCCGCTGGTGGCCGTTAAAAAAATTACATACATTGGCCGCATCTCTGAATAAGCCGCAGGGTTGAAAATTTGGGAAAAAAGTAGCGGCTTATAGTCCGGAATTTACGGTAGATACTCTGCAAAAAATAAAATTCCGGATCGCTGACTTGCTAAGTCTTGATGAAGCACACAAAATTCAAAATTTAATCCAGGAAGAGAAATGCATTAGGGGACGGAATGGTGAAATGTCGTAAGGCAGGGTCGCCATATCCGAGGGGTTTACTGTATTTTAATGTACAGTGAAGAAAATAAATGTTTGAACACCCTGCTATTTTGCCATTTCTCCCACTTAGAAATCATGGAAGGGTCTTAAATTTTCATCGTAGTTGCATGTCCACTGTGAGAGAGATAAACTAAAAAAAAAAAATCCAGAAATCACATTGCGTGATTTTCTAACAATTTATTTGTGTGATACAGCTGCAAATAAGTATTTGAAGACCTGTGTATCATCTAGAATTCCGACCCAGAAAGACCTGTTAGTCCACCCATTAGAAATCCACCTTCACTCCATGTATCATCCTGACTCAGATGCACCTATTTGAGGTGGTTAGCTGCATCAAAACGCCTGTCCACCCCATACAATCAGTGAGACTTGTAACATGGCGAAGACCAAAGAGCTGTCCAAAGACACCAGAGACAAAATTGTACCCCTCCACAAGGCTGGAAAGGGCTACGGAGCAATTGCCAGGCAGCTTGGTGAAAAAAGGTCCACTCTTGGAGCAATCATTAGTAAATGGACAGTCAATCTCAATCGGAGTGGAGCTCCGTGCAAGATATCACCTTGTGGGGTCTCGATGAATCTAAGGCAGGTGAGGAATCAGCCCGGAACTACACGACTACAATGACCTGAAAAGAGCTGGGACCACCATTTCCAAGGTAGGTAATACACTAAGACGTCATGATTTGAAATCATGCATGGCACGAAAGGTTCCCCTGCCTAAACCAGCACATGTCAAGTCCGATCTTAAGTTTGCATATGACCATTTGGATGATCCAGAGGAGTCATGGGAGAAAGTTTTGTGGTCAGACGAAACCAAAATAAGACTGTGAGTTCTGGATTTTTCTTTTTAGTTTATCTCTCACAGTGGACATGCACCTCCGATGGAAATTTCAGACCCCTGCATGATTTCTAAGTGGGAGAAATAGCAACATTTTACAGGGTTATATGTATATATATATATATAATATATATATTTGTTGGACTGCAAATACTTCACAGAGCTTAATTTTCTCATTCAAACGAGTTTCAGTCCTTGGACAAATTAATAATAAACCGGGCCGGGCGGGAATATATATAACAGAGGACGTGTCACAACGCCACCAATAAACAGAAAATGTTTATTAAACAAGTAAACTCGCTGCCGGTGATATTAAACCAATTACGTCTCCGATGAGAATTGAAAAATCAACACAATACAACAAAGAGAGTTTTGCATACACGTGGGGGCGACACGCTTTCGTTTCATGTGGCTTTTGCTATCTTTGTAAATAGAGAGGAGGGGGGGGGGCGTGGGGGGGTTTCAAGGGGGGGCGTTCCGCAAACTCTTTTGCAAAATGCGTGTTTTGTAAAAGACTTAATGTAGTGTGAAATGAAAGCGGCCCTTAAAAGGCGCCGACTGCCGCGGCCCAACGGCACGCGAACCTCTCGAAAAGCCCAAAACCAAAGCGTCCGTTTAGTGATTGATAACATTTGCATTTTGAAGAGAAAAACGCTTCTATTCTCCCTCGGCGTGGAGCGCGGATTCGTCACAAATACGTTTCTGTTTGATGATGCGAGGTTAGCGCTGAGGGGAGAAAGGCCTGACTTTTGCTTCTGTGTCGGAAAAAGTTGCCATCTCAAACGCGTTAGATTTTTTTTTCAGGGAAAAATATTCGACGTCCATAGCCGCTGATAACAGCGAACAGAATTTTGTTTTCTCTGCCCTCATCTCCAAATAATCATTCCTAAGAAAACCTTTTTGTTCCATCCATCCATCCATTATCTGCACCGCTTATCCTCTGTAGGGTCGCGGGGGTGCTGAAGCCCATCCCAGCTATCTTCGGGCAGTGAGCAGGGGACACCCTGAACTGGTTGCAAGCCAGTCAGAGACGGACAACTCACTCACTCATTCACAGCTAGGGACAATTTGGACCGGCCGATTAACATGCATGTTTTTGGGAATGTGGGAGGAAACCGGAGTGCCCGGAGGAAACCCATGCAAGCACGGGGAGAACATGCAAACTCCACACAGGAAGTTTCGATCTCATGACCTAAGAACTGTGCCGCACACGCGCTAACCACTGCGCCGCCATGCTGCCCACCTTTTTGTTCCCTAAATTTTAAATTATTTTACATTTTTCTATTATGAAATAATAAATATGTTGCTAACTTGAGCTGCCCGCCGACTTGAGGGCATTGTGGTTCAGCGCATGGTGGACACCAGGCAGGAAGAACCCCACAGTACAGGAGACCTCTCTCCATCTGCCGCACCCGTCAACCACATAGTCCCCTGTCACACAACCCTGGATTAGGAGGAAGAATTTAGCTGGGGACCAGGAGAAGAAGGGTAGTGACTGACCATCACTGCCGGCCAACTTGAGGGCATTGTGGTTCAGGGTTGAAACGCAGAGTGACAGTTGGACACCACCTGATGACATCTTCTCCTGGTTGAAAGCTACAGTCACTTTTTGAGTGACTGGGAAAGGTAGCGCTAATTTGTGCATGTTATAACTTGGACAAGTCTGTGTCAACAGTGACTTCCAAGATAGGCTGGATGTCAACCAAGGAAGATTGGTGACTCTGGAAAAACAGATGACCTCCAGGAAAGTGGCATGGGTGTGTGAGGCTAGCAACCCCACCCACAGCACTCGCAAGAGGGCACCAACCATTGCTACAGAACAGAACAACAAGCAATACCCCCAGAGTCTCCCGAGAGGGGGGAGGATGAGAGACTCAGGAGGACGGATTCAATGGCAAAGGCTATGCCATGAATACAGATGATGAGACGGCTTACCCAAACCACACTACCGGGGGATGTGTTAGAAGGAAAGTGCCACTGTGGGAAAATCTGCAAAAACGTAAGGGGTCTCAAGATACATGGATCCAGGACCATCAGTGGGAAAGGGGGAAACAGATGCAGCGCATGGTGGAAACACTCATTGAGACGAAGGAGGACACCAGTCAGGAAGCACCCCACAATACAGGAGACCTCTCCGGATCTGCCGCACCCCTCGACCACAGAGTCCCCTTTCACACAACCCGGGTGGGGGGAGCCGGCTCTGGATTAGGAGGGAGAAGTTTAGCTGAGGACCAGGAGAAGATGGGCAGTGACTGGCCATTTGTATATGTTATGACTTACGCTTTCAGTTGCAGGAAGTTCTTTCCGTTACAATTTATCCCTGAAAAGCCCAGCTTTAATCTTTGGCATTGTCCGTCATAAATGTCCATAATTAATACTTAATCATGGCACCAATACACTAGTACCCTGTTTAGGTTTAGCATACACCTGTCGTCTGGGGCACCACCTGTAGGGGGCGATGATGCTTCTGTAGCTTACGCTTTCAGTTGCAGGAAGTTCTTCCCATTACAATTTATCACTGTAAAGCCCTGCTTTAATATTTTGCATGGTTTATAATAAATGTCCATAATTAATACTTAATCATGGTACTAATACACTAGTACCCTGTTTAGGTGTAGCATACACCTGTCCTCTTGGGCACCACCTGTTGGGGGTGATAATGCGTCATAGGACAATGCCATACAAACTAACACCGGCAATGCAACTTAGCAAAGGTAGCTATTTATATACCTTGCTTGTATTTCTTGGTGATTGAAAACTTTGTTTTCATGGTTATCATGTATTTGCTTCTCCCTTTACCATAACTACAAGCCTTAGACCAGTAAAAAAATAAATAAAATACATAACATTTAGTATTTTATCACCGATTTGCAATCTGTATATAGTACACGAGATCGTAAACGGAATAAGAAGACAGAGAGGCATTGTGGGAGGTAGTTGTGCCAATAGCATACAAGCATTTTTATGATGCTGTGACGCAAACTAATAGAGACCAGCATGTTATATGATGTTAAGTGATAGCAAACAGGCATCTTTCATTCGCACTAACGCATCAAAGTTTGAAATACAGAGGTTTTTGTGCATGCAAAATAAGTTGTTGTTGATATCGTATGGTCGGGAAAGTGCTGTAACGAGGGCTAAAAAAACATTATATTCTACATCATATTCTACATCATATTCTACATCGTAACGTAAAAGCATCAAGTTCTACATGTTTTTGAGCATGCAAAATATTTGTTGTTGATGTCGTTAAGTGGAGAAACCCTCACTCCTTTCGGGTTTGTCCAAGCGTACCTCAGGGTTCAGACAGGTGCTTGAAATCCTCGAAAATGCTTGGATTTCAATGTCCGGTTTTATTAAGGAATGAGAACTGCTTGAATTTTGGGTGAAGCGCTTGTAAAAGATAGAAATTGTTAACAAGTTTCCCATTATGCCTGCTTAAAAATGATGCCGACACTGCTCTCTGGGGGCTCTGCTTTGCCATTGCATTTCTTCTTACCTCGTGATTAACGGCTGGGGGTATTAGTTTGGATGGCATGTCCAATTAAGCGTCATCGCCCCCTACGGGTCGTTCCCAAGAGGACAAGGCACTATGAAATCTGTATTAGTACAAATAATACGTATCAATTATGGACATTTATTTAGGGCCATGCAAAAAAAAAGGTAGTTTCCTAGTGGTGGATTGTAATGGGAGGAACTTCCTGCAACTGAAAATGTAATATTACCCAACACCTTCATGGGGAGAAATTTGTCCCAAAAACAATAATATGCACAGGCAAGATTAAGAATAGCCATGTAAATTGCTGAATAATTTTTGGTCCTGCAAAATACTTAATTGACACCAGAATTTTTTTTTATGGTACTGGGAAATTGGAAAATTGGCTTAAAAAAATGTGAAAAAGTGAAATATGAAATGAAATATGAAATGATCTGCATTTATATAGCGCTTTTCAAGTCAAGACTTCCCAAAGCGCTTTACAGTGTGCTTCACATTTCCCAATAGCGGCCGTGCAGCCATGTAAAGCGCTAACCTGCATATTGGGGGTATTAGGGGTTCAGTGTCTTACCCAAGGATACTTCGGCATGTAACACGGAGGAGATTCGAACTGCGATCTCTGATCCCAAGACAAGCGCTCTACCTCCTGAGCCACTGTGTACAAACCCTTGGTGCCTTCTTGTTTTTGGTTCCTGCAGGTTGCAAAATTGCACAACCCCCTCTTGCGGGGTCAAAAAGACGACTGTCGAGATGTATTGTAACCTCTTGGCTCATCAGCCTCTCCTCCGCTCAATCTTTAGAGTGCCCCGTCGCTCTCATGCGGTGCAATCCCTCTCTCAATCGGAGCCTGGAAATCCCCCTCGCTGTTTCTGACAGCGAACGCGTCGTGAGGGTTCATGTTATGCTGTCAAGTGTGGTTCTGTGTGTGCGTGTTCACACTCGGTTGGGTCAATATATCATTTGGCTAGTTGTAGTGAACCACTCCTTCTGTCACTCACCAGTGGAGATAAATAAGTGGGGTCCGATTGGGCCCCGTGTGTGGAGGTCGGGGCCCGGGAAGAGCTCAGCTCGGCCTTGCGTTCACGCGACTTAAGTGCGGCAGTGCGGAAATGTCTGACAGATCCACTGCGCTGTCTGTTTGCTGACAATGGACACAATTTATCAAAGGTTGTTTGTTTTTTATTGTTACTATACTGTCAGGGTTGGGTAGGGTTACTTTAACTGGATTACTTTCAATTACTTTTGGATGACTCCAATACCAAATATGCTAATAAAAGACCAAATAAACTAAATATGAATAAAATGATGACTCACAACACGTGGTAAGCTTTCTCTCCTGGCTTTGATCTCTTTGATCTCCGGCAAAACTAACATAAAATACGACAGAAACAAAATGAAAATAAATCCAAACAGCTTGCCAACATCATTTTTGCCGTTCCATGTATTCCGTTACTCCCCAAGCCCGCACAAAATTTAGTCATTTTATTCATATTTAGTTTCTTTTGTCTTTTATTAGCATATTTGGTATTGGAGTAATCCAAAAGTCATTGAAAGTAATCCAGTTAAAGTAACCCTACGCAACCCTGTGTACTATGCTATACTGTACTCTGCTATGCTATGCTAAATAGCGGTACCTCTACCTTTTTTTTCATCCATGATTATTTTAATTTTAAAAATTTTGGACTATTCGGTCTATATTATTTTTCCTTTCATTTCCTTTATAGTTTTTGTATGCTATTGTTTTTATTTTTGAATATACTTAAGATAAGATAATCCTTTATTCGTCCCACAATGGGGAAATTCTTTTTGTCACAGCAGTAAGACAATGAATAATGAATAACAGCTAAGACTATGAATAGTATAAACAAGTATTTAGAAATATTAAAAATGAAAAATAAAAAAAACTGAAAAAAAACATTTTTGTTATTTTTAATTTGTTAATGTATTTCTTTTTCTTTTCAAAATAATTGTATATGTTTTTATTTAACCTATTAATTTTGTGTGATGTCGTTTCTATGTCAGAATTTGGTCACATTTTTGTTTTTATTTACTTTTTATATATTTATACATGTTTTTCTTTGTTCTTATATTTAAAATTTTCATGTTTTTTTTTACTTTTCATTTGAGTTTTTATGAGGCCTTTACATTTTTTTTAGTTTGTATACATTTTAAAGATTATTTATGGAATCATAGTATATCCATCTTTATTTTACTTTTTTCTGTTCGTGTTTTTAGAGTTTGTTGTTTTTTATTGTTAATTTCAGATTTTTTTCCATTTAATTTTCCTAAAAATTTTAAAATTTCTAGCCCATTATTTAATATCTTTGTTTTTAGAGGATTTTATTTATACATTCTTACATTTGTTTTTTTTCTATTATTAATTCATGTTTTTTATTTTTCAATTTATTTTTATTTCTAATATTTTTAAAGCTATTTACTTTCCGTTTTGATTTGACCTTTTGTGTTAGTTTTCTTGAAGTTGTTTTTTTTCATAAGAGTAATTTTTTTTCCTTATTATTTTTAATATTTGTTCATACCATTTAGGCTATATCTTATTTAGTTTTTATTTTGGAAATTATTTTACATTTTGATTCTCTTCGACATCATTTTACTTCCATTTTATTTGACCTTATCTGTTCTTTTTTGATAGATTGTTAGATATAAATGTAGAATGATTTACAATTATTCATTAAACATTAAAATTTGAAAATAATCAAAAAACAAAATTTAATAAAATGTTTGAAAAAAATTTGAAATTGTAAGATTTTGAATAAAAGGGGTCAATAAATAAAAATATAAATATAGATTTAAAAAAAAAATACAACGATGAATAAAACACTGAAAATAAAAAATAATAATTGGAAAATAAATTTCTGTTTTAAATTGGCTTTTTGTGTTTTATGTGTTTAGATTGTTCGATGTAAATTGAAAATTAAGAATCAGGGATTAAAAATCAAAAATAGAGAATTGAAAAACAAACAAAAACGTAAAAAAAAACCCAACTCTTTTTTTTAACAAGGTTCGACTTAACATCTAGCCCCTTTAAAAATTATGTGGTGGGCCAATTCAGGCCCCCCTGCCTTGACTTTGACACCAATGATTGAAGCCATCAATCCATTCATGCATTATGTGTACCGCTTATCCTCAGTAGGGTCGCGGGGGTGCTGGAGCCCATCCCAGCCATCTCTGGGCAGTGGGCAGGGGACACCCTGAACTGCTTGCCAGCTAGTCGCAGGGCACACAGGGACAGACAATTCGCTCGCTCATTCACACCTAGGGACAATTTGGACATGCATGTTTTTGGAATGTGGGAGGAAACCGGAGTGCCCGGAGGAAACCCACGCAAGCACGGGGAGAACATGCAAACTCCGCACAGGAAGGTTGGTAGCTGGATTTGAACCCATTACCTCAGAACTGTGCCTCACACGCGCTAACCACCGCGCCGCCGTGGTGCCCTTGATTTCAGCCATTCACTTCTTATTCTTACATGTCAACTTTACTTCCAATCACTGAAACTTTATAGTCGAGTCGAGTTTCAGCATATTCACCCCAAAATATTTGCATGTAAAAAATAACATAACTGAATAAAATGGAAAAACATTGGCACCATTTAGCTAATTACGTTTTGAACATATGCCATCCCAACCGCTAATAGCCGCCGTCTGTTTGAAATTTTCTCCCCACAACTCGTGCTTTTAATTTCACACGGCTAGAAATATATTCGCGTCCAAATCCAGACAGTTTGGGAATGGCCCTCATTTCCTCGCAAGAAAATAAAAGCTTCTGGTCCAAATATTTTGTTTCCCGGCTGGCTGCAGGAAGCTCCGTCTTTTTGAAATCGCGAGCGTCGTGACGATAGCCCCAAAAAAATCGGGCGCTTTCTATTTATCCCCTTGCTAATTACCTGCCGAGCTGCCGTATGCTCGATTTAAAAAAAAAAAAAAAAAAACAATTCTTAGAAGTGTATCGAAAAGCCACTAAAAATAAACCCCTGCAAAAATAAGCTTCTTTTGAATCTATCTATCTATTGGATAAAGGACTAAGTCAATTTGGATTTTAGTATAAATTTCATTAAATGATTACCGTATTTTCCCGACTAAAAGGGGCACCTAAAAGCCTTCCGTTTTTTCAAAAGTTCACTGTGCGCCTTATATAAGGATCAAAATTGAATCGCACTCATCTCACAACTACGGTAAGGAGCCGCCGACTTGATTTCCACTCCGTAGAAGTAGTGCCCGATGCATGCTGGGATAAATATACCGGCGTTTTATGTCCTAACCAACGTGTCAATCAGCATCTGAATTGGTCACTTTTGGCTAAAGTTATTGGAGGTGGGTCCTTTTTAGTATTTACAGGCTCTTATAGGCTTAAGCGGGGTAAAAAAACAACAACCTTGAAATCGTCCGAAAAAGATGTAAATCACAAGTTGGGTTGGTCTAAGGCCGAGAGAAAATAATTTTCCTAGTTTGTTAATTTGTAACCGGGTATTATGGGGCTAAACAGACAGTTAGCAATGAGCAACCTCCATTGATGCAGGGATGCTTTTGGGCAGATTTTCTTTTTTAATTTGTCGGCATTCTCGTGTGTTTTGGAGTATGTCAATATTATCCACGGTTGGATTCGCTACACTCACGGATGTAAGAAAAACATGGTTGTTTATTATCATTGAATGTGATGGCGGCATGACAACCTCTTAGTTTAGCTATCCAGGCTTTAGAGTTTTCAGGTATCTTGTTTCAGACTGATGGTGATGTTTCTGTGATGAGTATATTTTGAAATGGTCAGCATATCTTGAATCCCAAGAGTTTTCCAATGATATGTAGCAGAACGGATTTCCGTGACTGGTGACATCGTACGTGTCTGAGACACGTATTTGCTTCTCAGCAGTTGTTAAGGGGTTAATAACGTTTGACTGACCTATCTGACTGTTTTGTTGACGTTCCCACAGTAGCGCCTTATAGTCTGGTGCGCCTTATGTATGGAAAATATATGACAAAAGACTATTGTTGGGGTTGCACCTTATATTCCGGTGCGCCATATAGTGCAGAGAAAAACGGTAAGTTAAAATTGTATTTTTAATTTTTTCGAGTATGTTTTATTTATTTTAATTGATTATTAATTTAAGTCAAGTCAAGTCATGTTTATTTGTTTAGCCCTTATCACAAAGAGTCTCAAAGGGCTGCACAGATCACAGATTATTTTAAACCACAGACTATCATTATACCATCGCCTGATCTAAAACCTACATGAGGGCAAGGGAAAACTCTTATTCTTGTTACTTAAAACATTATTAGTATAATTAGTATGTAACATATTACTGGGCTGAGCAGATGCAAAGTGAGGCACGCAAATGTCTTGCCTCACGACAGAGGGCGATAGCGAGACCAATGATTCAGATTTTCAGCCTCAAACAACAAAATTACGCACTAGAATAGAATATTTCTTTTTTCATCTTTTTGGGGGTTTGGCGTTTTGGACTAGAAGCAGGCCTTTTTTGCTTTCAAATATTTTACAGGACAATAATTGTGCTGACGTTAATTTACCACAATCAGCCTGGTCATCCTGGAGGGGGATCACCTTCATTTTCCTCATGTTGAGGTTTTTGAGTTTTTCCTTGCCCTCCTGTAGGTTTTAGGTCAGGGCATGGTGTCATAATAGTCTGTAGTTTGTAAATAATCTGTAATAGTCCTTGCAGCCCTCTGAGAATCCTTGTGATGAAGGGCGTCACAAATAAACATGACTTGACGTGACTTTTTTAATTTCTGAACAAAGATAGAGTTCTGATTACCAATCATTGATAATTATGGAATAATTAAATAGAAAACAACATGAAAACAAAAATGAAAACATTAAATAATATATCGATAAATTAAGAATTTGAAATTAAGAAGAATAAACATTAAAAATCAAAAACTAACATTGAATTTAAAAAAACACCTACTTCGGGGCTCGTAATAATATGGGTTAAAAAAACAACAACAATTAAAGTTCCAAAATCAGCAAAATGTTTGATGTGCATTTTAAACCCAAATAATCATCTAACACGATTTAAAGAAGGCAAATATTTTCTGTTAAGAAAATCAATCATGTACAAAAATCGCTGCCGAGTTTAGTAAAATCAAATCCCTGACAATTTTTTGTGGTATTGAAGGAAAACCAGGCATGTATTTATTCACAATTCCTCCCTAGAATCATTTGTTCTTCACAGGACGGATAAAAAGGTCAAAAGACTTTTAACAGGAATCCCCGTCATTCTCCGTGAAGGCCGCGCATTAAACCCCGTGACAAGATTTATTTATCCGAATGAAAAAACGTCTCCCCGGACAAACCTCCGACCTCACACTCACTGGTAGTATTGTCAAAATGACGTCTATACCCGTCCGTGGCACTCACCGACATCGCGTTACGGATTTCTGAATGTTTTCCTCGATTTATTTGTTCCCGTATTGGAGTACGGAGCAGAACCAGCTCGTCTATTTGCCGCTAAGGATGAGAGACGTTGCCCGCCCCCTGTACCATCATCCCCCCGCCTGGGGAATTAATTACGCTAGATTGCCTTATCTTATCTTCTCCTAATTGTCTCTTCGGAGTTTCGGGCTTCGCGGGGACCGATCGATGCGATTGGAGCCGCAGATGAGAAGAAAAACTGGTTGAGGGACTTATACAGAAATTATAAAACTGGGACAGGTCCAAAGTACATGTCTGAAGTATTTTATTATGTGTTTTCTTGTAGCTATTCTTGCCAATTCTTTACCGTATAATAGCTTACCATAGTATACCATAGCATACCATAAATGTAAATGGTCTGCATTTATAAAGCGTTTTTCAAGTCAATGAAGACCTCCCAAAGCGCTTTGGGGCGGCAGTAGCTCAGGAGGTAGAGCGCTCGAATTCGAATCCCGGCTCGTCTGTGTTACATGTCGAAGTGTCCTTGGGTAAGACACTGAACCCCTAATACCCTTAATAAGCAGGTAAGCGTCTTACTTGGCTGCAATACAAGGCCGCTATTGGGAAAGTACATTGGAGTACATTGTAAAGCTCTTTGGGAAGTCATTGACTTGAAAAGCGCTATATAAATGCAGATCATTTCATTTCATTTCATTTACAATGTGCTTCACACTAACCCATTCACACACAAATCGATAGCAGCATCAGACATGCAGGTAACCACTTGTTTATCGGGGGCATTAGGGATTCAGTGTCTTGCCCAAGGACACTTCGACATAGAAGCCGGGAATTGAACCTGCGACCTCTTGATCCCATGACAATTGCTTTACCCCCTAAGCTACTGTTGCCTATTTAGCAAAATAGCATAGCATAGCATAGCATAGCATAGCATAGCTTAGCATACCATAAAACAGTGCCGTGAAAAATGATTTGCTCCTTTGCTGATTTCTGTGTTTTTTGCATATTTATCACTCACAAAAGTTTCAGATTATAAAACACACTCAGAGGTGACGCAAAGAAACACAAAATGCAGTTTTGAAACGTTGATTCCATTTATTAAGGCACAAAAAACAAATCAAAACCTAACAGGCCCTATTTGAAATAGTAATTGCCCCCAGAACCCAATAGCGAGTTGGGCCACCTTTGGCAGCGATTACAGGAATCAAACAAACACCTCAAAAAAGTTCAATTTTTGACTCATGAGTCCACTGAATGTTTTTCCGAATGTTTTTGAGGATAATCAAGATGCTTTTGAGACTTATTTGTGTTCTTTTGTGATGGCAGTAGTTTTCGCCTGCGAACTCCACCATGGACGCCATTTTTGGCCAGTCTCTTTCTTATAGTGGAGTCATGAATAACATTTTATACTATACAATACAATACAGTGCTATACTATAGTATACTATGTTGTACTATGCTATGCGATGTTATACTATATTAATCTTTACTATAGTATACACAAGTATACTATCTTACACTATTTTATCCTTACCTATAATACTCCATTGTACTTTAGTATATCTATATGCTATACCATACTATGCAATACTATGCTTACCTATACAGTACTATATTCAGCTTGAGTCACATTTATTTGTTTAGCCCTTAATCACAAAATGTATCAAAGGACTGCACAAGTTACAATTACACCATCCCCCGATCTTACACCAACATGCGGGCAAGGAAAAACTCAAAACCCCAGCACTACTATAGTATACAATAGATGCAAAGTAGCGAGGGGTCTCCGTATGTCCCATTTTTATATTTTGATCTTTTTTGCATCACGGACAGGACTGAGAACCTCCCTCAGGGAATCTTGGCATCCATTGACAGTCGACAGTACCAAGCGTTCACCGGCACAACCCAAAAAATAGACGCAGATAAAAATAGCGCAATTAGCTCCTTTTTTTTTGGTGACCAAACACAAAGGGATTGTGTTTCATCATTTGCTTTTCTTCTCCTTCCCGGCTGGTTTTTAGATTCGGGGTTGCCTCTCCTACCATCCCCCCCCATTCCCCTGTTTATCTATTTTTGTTTTTGCCGCCAGTTCCAAAATTCGCTCCCGTAATTGCCGCTTTTCAGGCTGTCCTCTTTCAAATAAAAGAGGCTTAAGACAACAAAGGAAAAACACCAAAGCCAGGAAAACTCGGCTGCCAAAACGGACTCGGACAAACTCGCTGAGATGGATAGGAAAACTTTTGCAACATGAAATCACCTGCATTTATTTTTATTTGGATATTGTAGTATTCGGTTTTCATTAGGACAAATCGTATAACTAGCTTGGCTAATTTGGGCGCAAAATAATACAATGGAGTAAAGCCGGCATTGGTTTTCGTGCTCCGCTGCACTGGGGATCGGTGGGGAGCTGCACTGGCACTCTGCAACACACCTCCGTGACCGAGATTATTTACTACAAACTACGTACAGATTACACAGTTTGGACGACTAAAATTTATTTGGAGCCATCCGATGTTTTGTGGCAAAATAAAGGAAGCCATGTTTTATGAACAGCAGTAAAGTACAGTGGAACCTCGGTTTTCGAACGCCTCTCAGTTTGAACAAATCGGTGTTCGACCAAAAATTTCGAGAAATTCTTGCTTCGCTGTTCGGTCAAAAAAATCGGAGTTCGAACGCCGGTACGCTAGGGTGCGATGCTGAGCGGCGTACGGGTGTTTTAGCCCCTAATTATGCCTCCGAAGAAGGTCGGTGCACGCAGGACAGGTGAAAAAAAAACCAAGTTGTTCGTCCAACTATTGCCTTTAAGAAAGACATAATAGCTAAATATGAACGAATTTCCGATCTTGCTAGTGAATACAGCATGGCTAAATCTACGATCAGTACGATAGTAAAGAATAAGGAGGCTGTGAAAATCGAGTGATGCGGCTAAGGAAGTTAGCGCTATAAGCAAGCAACTGCCGCAAGTTTTGGAAGAGGTTGAAAAACTTTTGATGATTTTTCTCTCCCCACCGTCCACCACAAAGGGAAGAAATCCTATTCATAATCTTTTTTTTATTTTTACACGTTTATGTTAGCGTAATCTTTCGTATGGAAGATTACGATAACGCAGATGCACGATTAGCCTGGGTTAGCTTTGTTTACGTAAAACATTCAGGGTGTTGGAATGTTCCAATGAAGCGCTAGCCACTTGTTGTGGAGACCCGGGTGCTAAATGACGTGTAAACGACCTGATTTTTTTATTTTTACACGTTCATGTTAGCGTAATATTTCGTAAGGAAGATTACGCTGACGCGAATGTACGATTAGCCTGGGTTAGCTTCATGTTTACGGTCATGGTAAACATTCAAGGGTGTTGGAACGGATTAAAACAATTTTACATTACTTTTAATGGGAAAAACGATTTTCGGTGATCGACCAAATCGGTTTTCGAACAGGGTTCTGGAACGGATTATGGTCGAGAACCGAAGTTCCACTGTACTTGACAATGCACTCATGTCAAAGTCAAAACCGGGCGGCCAAGTCTGCCGAGAAGGTTTTCTTTCGCCCAAAGTAGCACAATTGCGCCATTTTTCTGCCTAGCTTTTCAACATTTTTTTTTTTTTTGGGGGGTACTATTCTCAACAAGATGGCAGACAATATGTTAGGCTTCCTCATGTTACAAATATTTTGAGAAAAAAACACATTTATATGTTTAGTATATGTATTCATCATGTGATTTTGCTTGTTGTTAAAATCATGTATTTTTTTCTTACTATTAAAATCAATTTCATCATGTTGAGATTTTTGAGTTCTTCCTTGCCCTCATGTAGGTTTTAGATCGGGGGACGGTGTATTTGTAGTCTGTAGCTTGTACAACCGTTTGAGACTTCTTGTGATCAAAAGCTATACAAATACATAATTTTGACTTGACTTGACTTAAGAACATCTGTCGGCCATTCAGGAAACTCCCAAGATTACTAATGGCCACCCTTGATTATGGTCAGCAGTTTTTGTCCTCTATCAACATTATTAGTTATTAGTTAATTATTCCTGGTTCACAGTTCCCTTAACCGCCACGGTCATCAGGGCACCGCTTCCTGCGGTGTGTCTTGGGCAAGTACAGCCTAGTGGTACCAGTCCCTCTCCAGGCTAGTTTTTTGGTGTAGGGGTTAGCTCTCCCACATAAAACAGATAGTACAGGTTTCTGTGGTCAGCAGTAACAGTGCCCTGATCTGAGCTAGAAACGGCACCTTCATCATCTGGCTGCCGTTGTTTTTCGGTGTAAAGCGTCATCCCGCTCTGCAGAGATGAGCTGGACCTCAGCTTTGACAGGCAGACAGACGTGTGGCAATACTGATACTAGATCCTAAATCACTGGGGAAAAACGATTTTGTTCCGAAATTTTGAGTATCACATCGTACAATTCACATCACTTGTGAGGACCATATTTTGGTTGGAAAACAAAATTTGTGGTGAGGACGTCACGTCTTTTAGTGAGACTCCAAGGATCTTTGTCTGATAATGGACTTTGTGTTTCTTATATTTTTTGTATCTCTATTTGAATTATGTATGTATTCAAATAAAAAAAAAAAACTACATGGATAAAAAATGGTTAAATTAAAAATACATGAATAAATATCTAAATAAATCGATTTAAAATAGACTACATCACTAATGTATTTTTTAATAAGTTAACGCGTGTGATACGCTTCAACTCCAAATCCTTGCTGGAAATAAATGCTGTCTGGTCAAATAAATAAATTAAGAAAATAAAGAAAAAACACGAAAAGAAACAGTACGAAAATAAAAAGACGATCTTAGCCTGATGGTTGGTTGGTTAGTTGATCCCTTAACCACTAGGGTTGTAGGGGCACCATTTCCTGTGGTGTGTCTTAGGCAATTCCAGCCTGGTGGCGCCAATTACTCTCCATACCGACAAATGTTTCCACCCAATCTCGAACCCGGGACCTTTCGCGCGTTAGGCGAATGTGCTAATACTAGATCCTAAACCACTAGGGAAACCGATTTTGTTCTTAAATTTGGAGCTTCAACTAATGACTCTGTTATCAGGGATGCTCACTCAGGCCACGCCCCCTACATAATTCAAAATGATTTCCGATACAAATTGTTGGGAATTAAATATCAAAATGTACCGTTTACCAAATTTTTCGAATGAGTTATATGACTCCATTAACCTAACACAACCTACATTCACCCAACAATTTATGCACGCTCGTTTCTTGAGGGAAAATATAATTAAGAAAGCCGACATTTTCAAACGGGGGCAGATTTAATATCATAATTTAACTAAGTGTACTCCATCGAAAACGGCCGAATTTGCGACGTTGGAGTCTCTGGGAAGCCTTTTTCTCAAGTCCTTTAGCTTGCTCCTATTGGCCATCTTCTCCCCGCATAATGGAACGCCGACTCCTCCCATGGGCGTGCCAAGGAAGCCCCCCCTGGGCTTCACCATCTCGTCGAAGAGTGTCGCAATGTCTGGAATGTTCAAAACAACGTCCCGTTAGCGCCGCTCCTGTAAACAACATTTTCCACCAGGGTGCCCTGACATCGCACCACAGCGCAGCCAGTGAATATCTTTTGCATTAAATGTAATTTGTATTCGATCATATAAAATCCTTTATGGTCAAATGTATAAAATCCTTCAATATATATAATGATAAATGTTGTCATTTTTCAGCAAGAATGGCCTTGAAGTACAAGTGTGGAGTAATATTAGAATTTAAGCCAATCACATAAATATGTTATCTGACTGATATTGCTAGAATGTGAGGTTGGGAAGGGGTGGCGTTAGCTGCATTTGCGCATCAAAGGTTGCCGTAACAACTCCACCACAGGGGGTCTGCCCCTCCGCCCCTATTTTGCTGTATTAAACTTGTTTTTCAGTAAAATATGAAAAGTAAAATGTTAATAATATTGGCTGACATGGCAGATAAATATTTTCGATATTAGTAAAAAAAAAAAAAAAGGCTTTTATAGTTTATTCTTTTTAAAACTCGTCTCGCCTTTTTGGAGCACCACATACGTTTTTAGATCATGGAAAACAGATAAAAAAAACCTTATTTAGTTAGTTTGAAGGGTGGCTACACACACTTAAACTGAATTCTTTTTGCCGTTCAATATAATTTAATCTACTCTTGGATTTATGGACTTTTCTTTTACTAATAATCTATTAAATGAGCTTGAATAGAACACAAAACAATCATAAGAAAACAAAACAAAACTAGAAGTTTAGAACTTAAACTGGCACCATTTGGATAGACAAAAACCTCCGCTTCATTATTACGTTATTGTATTTTGATCGAGTTCCCCCTTTTACATCACATCAATACCAATACCTAGCAACAACGAGATGTTCTGCAATGTTCTACATTAGTAAAGATGACGGCCCAGTCTTTAGGTCATCGGCTGTAGAGCGATGAGAAATCCTGGTAGGCTCAAGAGACGGTTGGGATGAGGACCACAGGATGCAGGGTTTTGAAGCAAAGGTTGACTGCTGGTGGCTTGAGGTGTCCCTGAGGTTCTGGCTTTGTCCCACTGGTTTGGCCGCTAGCTTGATCAATCTTGGCTGCTGACTTGGCAAGGCTCTCTGAGACGTGTACCAGGTCTGGGTTCCGGTCTCCTGGGAGGGGCGGACCCCCTGTGGTGGAGTTGTTACAGCAACCTTTGATGCGCAAATGCAGCTAACGCCACCCCTTCCCAACCCCACATTCCAGCAATATCAGTCAGATAACATATTTATGTGATTGGCTTAAAACACTGTATTTACTTCACATGATTTGACATTGTTTGATCATTTTCTGACATCGCAAAACAGAATTCTGACTCTTTACAGTTAAAAGGAAAAACATGATTTTTTTCGGGGGTTAATAACAACTTGAAGACCTCGGATCATTTTGCTTGTTAGTCATTGATGAGTTTAATCCTTTATTTGTTTATTGATTTATTTATCCATATATTTCTTTACCCATTAAACTAAAATGCATGTTTAAAGGATTCATTAATTCCTTTGAAGAGTTATCTTAATAGTTAAAAAAAATTTCAACATAAGAAATATATTTAAAATAAGCAATTAAAATAATTAAGACTCATTTTGTATAAGTAAAAAAAATACAAAAACTTAGACAAATTATCTGAAAATATCTACTAATATTTATATAAAATATGATGTATCATTTTTTTCACCCCCCCCCACCCAAATAAATACATATTTGAATGAATATAAAATATCATACCTTTTTCCCTTTCTTTTGTCTATTTTCCCCTTTTTGTAAATAATCAAAAAGTAAGCAAAAATATCTGAAATGGTCTGAGATTTTTTATATAAAATTCGATTTAAGTGACCACAATTACTTTATGTAACTGTCATAGTTTGTTTAAGAAGTAAAACATGAATACGCGCAGTGAATTTATTTATTTATATACTGTAGACATATTTTTATTCAGATTATTGTCATAAAAGGAAACTCTGAGACCAAAGCAATGGATGCTAACCGCCGTTAAAACCTGAAGAAGAAGAGTTTAGATGACGGTGACCTTACCCGAAGCAAAAAAAAAGTCAAGAGATAAGGTTGATGGGGTCATATTTTGCACCCATCCTTTTTTTTTTTCCTTCTCCTTCCTCGTTCACCGGGAAAATCAAAGCGTGGACAGCTTTATTTGTTTGGGGTAGATTTATGACACCGCGCGCTTGTTTTTTAAAAGGACAGGCGCACAATCACTCTCTTAGATCGTCGCATTGTTGTTCATAGCTCACCCTTTCTTTATTCACTAATCCCGCCCTCCCATTCTTTATTTTTGACGATATTTCTTGAAAAGGTGCATAGGATGCATGAATCGTTTTTGTTTTAATAGACTTGTGAAGTTGAGCACGCACTTTGTCAAAATTTAAGGGCGTAATTGCAAACTATAATCAACAGCGATGGTTTTGATATTTTATATTTAAGGGCCTAATGTAGTGTTCGGCCAACAAGACGAACAAGCTTTTAGTCTCATCTCATCTCATTAGCTACACCGCTTATCCTCAGTAGGGTCGCGGGGGTGCTGGAGCCCATCCCAGCAATCATCGGGCAGTGGGCAGGGGACACCCTGAACTGGTTGCCAGCCAATCGCAGGGCACACGGGGACAGACAACTCACTGGCTCATTCACACCTAGGGACAATTTGGACCGGCCAATTCACCTGAAATGCATGTCTTTGGAATGTGGGAGGAAACCGGAGTGCCCGGAGGAAACCCACGCAAGCACGGCGAGAACATACAAACTCCGCACAGGAAGTCTGGAGCTGGATTTGAACCCACGCAGGAGGTTCCCAAGACATGAACTGTGCCGCACATGCGCTAACCACTGCCCCGCCGTGCTGCCAGCTTTTAGTCTATTGTGTTAAAATAAATTTGTAGTTTTATATTCACATTTAGGCAGCACGGCGGCGCAGTGGTTAGCGCTGGTGCGGCACAGTTCATGTCATGGGAACCTGTCGTGGGTTCAAATCCAGCTCCAGACTTCCTGTGCGGAGTTTGTATGTTCTCCCCATGCTTGCGTGGGTTTCCTCCGGGCACTCCGGTTTCCTCCCACGTTCCAAAAACATGCATTTCAGGTGAATTGGCCGGTCCAAATTGTCCCTAGGTATGAATGAGCGAATGAGTTGTCTGTCCCTGTGTGCCCTGCGATTGGCTGGCAACCAGTTCAGGGTGTCCCCTGCCCACTGCCCGGAGATGGCTGGGATGGGCTCCAGCCCCCCCGCGACCCTATTGAGGATAAGCGGTACGGCTAATGAGATGAGATGAGATATTCATATTTAACAAAAGGTATTATTTAAAATCGGTGTTCTCGTTTTGATTTTGAGTATACAGTTGTGGTCAAAAGTTGACATACACTTGTTAGCAGGGTTGGGTAGGGTTACTTTAACTGGATTACTTTCAATGACTTTTGGATTACTCCAATACCAAATATGCTAATAAAAGACAAAAGAAACTAAATATGACTACAATTATGACTCACAACACGTGGTAAGCTTTCTCTCCTGGTTTTGATCTCTTTGATCTCCGGCAAAACGAACATAAAATGCGACAGAAACAAAATGAAAATAAATCCAAACAGCTTGCCAACATCATTTTTGCCGTTCCATGTATTCCGTTACTCCCCAAGCCTGCACAAAATGTAGTCATTTTATTCATATTTGGTTTCTTTTGTCTTTTATTAGCATACTTGGTATTGGAGTAATCCAAAAGTCATTGAAAGGAATCAAGTTAAAGTAACCCTACCCAAGCCTGCTTGTTAAGAACATAATGTCATGGCTCTCATGAGTTTCCAGGTATTTCTACAACTCTGTTTTTTCTCTGATAGGGTGATTGGAACAGAGTTCTTTGTCACCAAAAACATTCATGAGGTTTGGTTCTTTTATGACTTCATTATGGGTTAACAGTAAAAGTGATCAAATCTGCTGGGTCAAAAATATACATACAGCAACACGAATTAGCAGTTTTGGTGATTTAGAAAGTTGTGTCTGTGAAATGAGCTTCATAGCATGGCCTCTTGTGAGTGATTATGAGTGACTACGGCTGGTGACTCCTCTAAATTGGGCTCATTGGATGCAAATGCCCACAAACGAAACAATGGGAAAGTCAAAGGAGCTCAGCATGGATCTGAAAAAGCAAATCATTGACTTGAACAAGTTAGGAAAGTCACTTACAGCCAGAAAAAGTGATCAAATATGCTGGGTCAAAAATATACATACAGCAGCGCTAATATTTGGTAACATGTCCCTTGGCCATTTTCTCTTCAATTAGAATAGAATAGAAGAATAGAATATACCTTTATTGTCATTGTTACAAATGGGCTAACATATTGTGACAACGAAATTGGGCATGACACTCCAGTTTTACACATTCATAGTGAGGTATGAGCAAGAAGATAAAGGAACAGAGAAGATAATGTTATAAGACAAGGGGGATAAGGCTATAGTTATAATTTACATGGTATTTACACAAGAAATGTCGGCATGTGGGATGTTACATACAGGGTTGTCGTGATAACGTTGGTATCGTAACGGTTGTGCAATATTGCATTTGGTGCAAAGTCATCATAGTGCAAAAATAGTCAGCATATGCATTGGTGCAAACATAGACATCATAGTGCAAGAAACAGGAAATGGTCAGACATTGTGCAATTTGAGCATTAAACGTAGTGCAGTCGGCATGTGCAAGAACAAGACATGAGTAACATTATATTCGTATGAGGTAGTGTTGGCACGAGTTTTCAGTTTTTTTTTTGTGCGGTGTCTGTTTGAGCAGTGAACAAACATAGTGCAGACAGCATGTACGTGAGTACCATTTTACATACGTGTGAGGTAGTTTTTTTGCAACAGTTTTCAATTTTTTGTGCGGTGTCTGTTTAGGGTGGTAATGGCTGTGGGGAAGAAACTGTCTCTGAGTCTGTTCGTTTTTGCTTTGTGTGACCTGTAGCGCTTGCCGGAAGGCAGCAGGTCGAAGAGATGGTGGCCGGGGTGAGAAAAGTCCTTGATGATGTTTTCTGCTCTGCTGAGGTAGCGAGAGCAGGCAATGTCCTCCAGACTGGGCAGAGAGCAGCCGACGATTCTCTGGGCTGTTTTGATAATCCTCTGGAGCTTTTTCCTGTCTGCTGCTGTGCACCCAGCATACCACACCGTGATGCAGTATGTTAGGATGCTCTCCACTGTGGCTTTGTAGAAGGACACCTGCAGCTGCTGTTTTAGGTTATTTTTCCTGAGCAATCTCAGGAAGTGCAGTCGCTGCTGGGCCTTCCCTACCACCGCTCTGGTGTTTGCAGACCAGGAGAGGTCGTCGGAGATGTGCACACCCAGGAATTTGAACGAGTGGACTCTCTCTACACAGTCTCCCTTTATGATGAGTGGTGCTGGATTCCTGCCATTCCTTCTGAAATCCAGAATCAGTTCTTTTGTTTTTGTGGTGTTCAATATGAGGTGGTTTTCCGAACACCACGTTGAAAGTGACTCAACCTCATCCCTGTATGCCGCCTCGTCCCCTTCAGAGATGAGGCCGATCAAGGTGGTATCGTCAGCGAACTTAATGATAGTGTTTGTGGGGTGGGTCGGTGAGCAGTCGGAGCTGTAGAGGGTGAAAAGCAGGGGGCTCAGTGCACAACCTTGGGGGGAGCCAGTGTTCAGTGTTAGGGTGGGAGAGACGTGGGTACCGAGTTTCACCGACTGTGGGCGGTTGGAGAGGAAGTCCATTATCCAGTGGCAGATGGAGGGAGAGAGTCCTAGGTGTGCAAGTTTCTCCACCAGGATCTCCGGGATAATGGTGTTGAAGGCTGAGCTGAAGTCCAGGAAGAGCATTCTGGCGTAGCTCCCCCGGTGCTAGGCGCTTTTGGAAGACATCCACAAGCTTCTGGTTGAATCTTTGACCACTCCTCTTGACAGAATTGGTACAGTTCAGTTAAATTTGATAGCTTTCTGACATGGACTTGTTTCTTCAGCATTGTCCACAAGTTCTCAATGGGGTTTAAGTCAGGACCTTGGGAAGGGCATTCTAAAACCTTAATTCTAGCCTGGTTTAGCTATTTCATTACCGCTTTTGATTGTTTGGGATCATTGTCCTGTTGCAACACCCAACTGCGCCCAAGACCCTATCATTGGGCGTAGTTGGGTATCTATTCCAATCACTCTATGAGAGAAAAATCAGGGATGTAGAAATAACTGGAAACTTAAGAGAGCCATGACACTGTGTTCTTCACAAGTGTATGTAAACTTTTGACTACAACTGTATCTTCCCTACAATGAAAATGAACAAAATGCTCGGCAGTTTCCCCCCAAGAACTTTTTGACATATTGCCACATATCAGGCTTCAAACTTAAAGCTAAATTATCAACAACATGTGACACACAATAGTGAAGTGGAACCAAAAATATTTCAACATTTTACAAAAAAACGAAACCCAAAAACAGGTAATTTAATAATGAATGCCCCCCTGTTTTCTCAACTTAACCAACTGACTCCAGATGTTCCCTGATGACTTCTGAATGATCCGATGTCGACCTAAATGACTAACAATGACATTGTGAACATGTGTGTAATTTAGTCTCTGTTAAATGCACCTGAACAAACATTATTATGAAGCATTATGAAGACCAAAGAACACACCAGGCAGGTCCAGGATAAAGTTGTGGAAACGTTCAAAGCAGGATGGGATGCAAGAACATTTCGCAACATTTATACATCACCTAGAGCACTGTTACATTACATCAAAATAGAGAGAACAGAAACAACTGTCCCTCTAAACCTTCGGCCCAAACAAGGAAAAAACTAATCAGAGCAGCAACCAAGAGGTCCTTGATCACATTGGATGCAATGACAATAAAGGTATATTCTATTCTATTCTATTCTATGACCTGCAGGCATACATGGCTGAGGTCGGACAATTTGTGCAAGAGACAAATATTAGGAATACTGTAAATAATTCTTACTTTTATGGGAGAGTGGCAAGAGGAAAGCCCTTTCTGAAAGATTACCAAAAAAAACATGTTTGGCATTTGCAAGAAGCCACATGAGAGACACAAATAATAAGCGAAAAAGGTGCTGTGGTCAGATGAGAACCAAACTTGATTATTTTGGGGCTGAATGCAAAGTTTTATGTTTGGCATAAGAGTAACATTCCACATCACCTGGAAAACCCCATCCCCACTGTCAAACATGGTGGTGGAAGCATCACGCACCGGGGTTGATTTTCTTAAGCAGTACTTGGACAATTGCTAGAATTGATTGGAAGATGGATGGAGCCAAATACAGGGCAACTCTTTTCCAAGGCACTGTAAAAAAAGTTTTAGCTTCAGGCTACTCCCTTTAGGCACATGTCTATGTATTATATTTTCAACACCTGTTTTTTCCCCTGCGCAAATATTTTATTTTGTTATTTCATTTAATTAGTAGTTGGTTATGTTTTTTATTGTGTGCTGTGTCTAAATAAAAAGCCACAAATAAACAAGATCATTTATATTTAATAATTCATTCAATTCAATTAGAAATATCATTTTGAAACTATATTAAAACAAATACAATGAAATAAATGGATATAATAAAAATAACATTAAATGAAAGAAAATTATAAAAATGAGACCATAACTCAATAGAAAATAATTAAGACATCTGATGATTCTAAACCAGGAAATAAATATGATGAAAATGAAAAAAAAAAAATATATTTTTAATACACAAAATACACAAATAATATTCGGAATAATTAATGAAAAATAATTGTGATAAATAATAAGAACAAAAAATATTATTTCATATATCTTGGTATTACATTTATATTCATTTATTTCTATTTTCAATTTTTATTATTTTTGTTTTGATTTAATGTATATAAAATATACTTTCAGGCTTGATTTTTTAAAATCTTAAATAATTAAATAATACACAATTTACCAGGTTACAAATAATAATTTTAGAATACAAATAGATTTAGAAATAAAACTCAAAAAATGTATGTCGTTTCAGTGCTATGACGATCCATATGTGGCGTTCAAAGACGTGTTAACGCGAGGCGTTCAAAGACCCTTTGTAGTATATTGACAAAGACGTGACATTGCGTGAATGTTTCATGATTTTGCGATCGCTCGTGCTGTCAAAGGTTCACCTGACAGGACATGGATGAAAGGAGGAGGTAGAACACTGCTCAAAGACATGTTGCTCAAAGGCGGAAAGCTCAAAGGCGCTCGGCAGAGGGCGGGGCGCGGTGACGAATTTCAAGATGGAGAAACTAAGACTACTCGAATACAGGAAACTGAGCTCTAGAATAAAAATGACAATTCACAGTTTGTGTCATGCGGAGTCTAACTTTCATGTTTTGTTCAGTCAGAGCCAGTTAGATTTCAACACTGGTGAAGTCACGTTGGCTTTCCCGTTATTGTTCTATCCATTTGTGATTGCATATACCGTTGTCCTCTTTTCATGTTTTGTTAAGTTCGATCAATTGTTCCAACATATCATGTATTGTCTTTCTTTCTTGTTTTAGTTCCGTTAGAATTCATTAGTGTGCATGTAGCGTATTTCTTGGTCTCGCCGGCACCCTGGTCGGTCTTTTCATTTGTGTGTATGTTACTTGATAAACCTTCCTATTCATGTTTTGTTCTGTTAGAGCTAGTCGGTGTTGGAACAATATGCAGTTGTTTTATCTTTGTGTGATTATGTTTCTTGTGTCCTCCCACTTTTTTGTTTTGTTTAGTTAGAACTAATTGGTATTCACAATATACTACGGCTTCTTAATTTTATGTTTGGTTCTGTTAGAACTGGTTTATCCATTGTTTATCATGCTCCCTGTGCCTCTTTGTGTTTTGTTCAGTTAGAAATAGTGTTCCCTCGTATTCAGCATTGTTTAGGTTTCATGTTTCTGTTACTGCATTTAATTTATTAGTCTTGTCGTCAACGCACTCTGGTTGGTTTCGGTCTATATGTGATTAAAGCTGATAGGTTTGGAAAATTATGTACTTGTGGTCAGTGTTCCTTCTAAGCTGTGCGTGTGCGCAATCGCGCACTGCCTGCACATTCTCAGCGCACAAGAAAATCTAGCCAGCGCAATGTTCCCTCTAAAATGCGTGTGTGAGTTTTTCGAGAACCGGCTTCTTCGGCTCGGCTCGCTAAAAGGAACCGGCTCTTTCGGGTCTTAAACAGCTCTTCAGGTTGTTTTTGCTTCTTTCATCCCTATAAGACCAAATATTATGTAAAATTATGCACAAAATGACTTAAAGGAAAAGGAATAGAACAAAAAAGAAAAAAATACCAAAATGTAGTGAAAGTAGTGAAAAGCTGAGAAAAAAAGAAACAAAAGAAAGAGAAAAAAGAAGGAAAATTTCAGAAAAAAGAAAAGAAAGAAACAAAGGAAAAAAAGTAAATAGAGAACAAAAAGAAAAAAGTAACAGCTAGGAAAAAATAAACACAATGAGATTTGTTTTAAAGGAATTAAAAAAAAACAGGGAAAAAGAAGAAAAAGTTTGTGTTGCATTCAAATAATTTCCAATTATACCAAGTCAATTTTGTTACCAACATTGTACTTCCACTAAAAAAATGTGATTAAATACAGTTCTGTATCGTGCAACCGACTAAATAAGCCCCCCAAAAATGTTAGTATTATGCGACAAAATATACCAGGAAAAAAAATAAATGAAAAGAATTGTTGTAAAAACAAATGACGTTTGTAGGCCGTACAACCTTTGCAATAGTATTTTAGTCAATTCATTCAAAAGTGAAAAATAATTTTGCATTGCCGGAAACTCAGCAAAATGTAACGTGATGTCAAGTTTTGGACATGTTTGATAATGACTTAGTTGCCACACTTGGGATTGCCGTTGCTCACTGTTGTTTCAAGCGTTTCTCACCGGCTTTGTGTGAACGCTCAGACCCGTGGAAAATTACAGGGAACATTGCTTGTGATTAAGCTCCCTGCGTCCGTTCTTTTGTGTTTTGTTCAGTTAAAACTAGTTGGTTATCCTCCACATCCAATTTTTCTAGGTTCCTTGTTTTGTTCAGTTAGATCTAGTTATAATTTCCTATGTAGCAGGGACTGTATTGGTCGGTTCAATGCCTTTGAATTCTGAATTTTCTTGTAAACTAACATCATGCATAGTCCACCTTTGATGTTTTGTTCTGTAAGAGTGTGTGTACCTTCCCTAACTCCTCATTCTTTCATGCTTTGTTTCATGAGAAGTACTTGGTATTTCACCATGAATGTGTCTCGTTTCACGTTTTGTCCATTTCGACTTCGTGTTCCACTGCATCCTGCATCGTCCTACTTTCATGTTTTGTTCTGTTAGAACTTGCTGGTCTCGGTATAATCTTGAGTTATTGTATCCACGTGTGATTATGTTCCCTGTGTCCTCTCTTCATCTTTTTTTTCATGTTTTGTTGATTTTAGGTTAGTGATCCACCATACATTGTGTCGTTGAGACATCCCTTAGTTTTGTTGGGACATCCTTTAGTGGGATGTTTTTCCTCCTCTTTCATATTTTATTCAGTTAGAACTACATCCGCTTCTCAGGCCAAGTCGGATCGTGACCTATATTCACAGGACAAAATTCACTTTTGGAAAATTTTAACCATTTTATGACAGTCGATACGCACACACAAGGAGAAGTTAGTACATCTCACGCATAATGGAAGCCCAACAGTGCCAAAATGAAACAATAAAATACTCGTTCTGTTTTGCGTTGCCCCCCAAAAAAACAATACTGGTAATAAATAGTTCACATTATAGAGAACCCACCGACCTATTTTTTAGAAACTCATTTTCATCACGAAATTCAAAGTCATCATCAGGCCAAGCAACGTACTTCGTTTTTTCCTTCAGGAAGCGAGCGAACGGCAGGCTAATTAGCTGTCGAGAGTTTTTTTCCTTAGGCTCCGCCTCTTGTTTTCGTCTCCAGCTAACGAGACAGATGAACCCTATGTATTTTATGAGGCAGGGATGTTTATTCCATTTAAAAATGCCGTCGCTTGATTTTTTTTTTTCCAAATGTCGCTCGATCGATAGCCTTATCCGGCATTTCTAAACTGGTGGGTCTGGACCCAAAAGTGGCTCACGGGCCTAGGTTCAGTGGGTCGCAGCAAAAAATTTGCGAAGAAAACAATAACAACTGAAGGTCAATTACACTCCTTAACTATAGATTGTGATCCAATACACTCATTTTTACAGTATAGTAAATACAGTATAATAAAATAATATGATCTGCCTTTGGAACTTTATTAATATATTTTTTTCCAGTGTTGTATGTTCCTTAAGTGTATATTTCAAAATGAAATTGTTGAAAAATGTGGATTGGAAATCATCATGATAAAGAAAAAAACGATTGATATTGATACTATTGATATATCGAAATCCAAATAGTGTAATCTGCAGTCAATGGGGACCAAAACTCCCTGTGATGTCTAAGAAAGTAGCCAGGCCTAGATCCCCCAACACACAATGGTTAAAATACAATAAAATCAAAATAAGAAGTGATTGAGATAGAATATCATATGATTATGGCAAGGCACAGACTAACCATGTGAGGAAAGGGACCTGAGGGAGGCTTATCCACGCTGATCGGAATGGCAGCCAATGGCCTCTGGATTTACAGCCATTGTGCTACCCCCAGTTGAGAAAACACTGAAACATAAAATTACAAATGAAAAATAAAATCAACTGCAGAACAAGACATAAAAGTATGGAATAAAAGAAAAGTATTATAAACTAAAAGATTAGAAGTTTATCAGATAAAAGGGAGAAATAAAAATGTTTGATTAAAAGCCATATTAAAAAAGTGGGTCTTGAGCAGTGTTCCCTCTAAGCTAAAATCTAGCCAGCGCACAAAAATGAGGGCTCAAAATTACTAGTTAAGAAGCGATTTAAGTCAAAGTTACAGTGCATGAAGGTAAAAATACACGGGTTCCCCTGACGTTGTGTCCTAAATGCGGTATTTTGAAGTCGAGTCGAAGGAGAACGAAGTTGAGTAAAGTTAGTAGAGTTTGTCGGGGAACCGACTTCTTCGGCTCGGCTCACTAAAAGGGAACCGGCTTTTTCGGGTCCTAAACGGCTCTTCGGGTTGTTTTTGCTTCTTTAATCCCTACATAACCAAATATTATGTAAAATTATGCACGAAATGACTTAAAAGAAGGGGGGAATAGAACAAAAAAGAACAAAATGTCAAAATGAAAAAGTAGTGAAAAGCTGAGGAGAAAAAGAAACAATAGGAAGAGAAAAAGAAGAACAATTTAGAAAAAAGCCAGAAAAAAAGAAAAGAAAGAAATGTAGGAAAAAAGTAAATAGAGAACAAAACGAAAAAAGTAACAGCTCGGAAAAAATAAACACAATGAGATTTTTTTTAAAAGAATAAAAAAAAAAAGTAGAAAAAAAAACACGGAAAAAAGAAGAAAAAGTTTGTGTTGCGTTAAAATAATTTCCAATTATATCAAGTGAATCTTGTTGCCAACATTGTACTTCCACTAAAAAATGTGATTAAGTACAGTCCTGTATCTTACAACCGACTAAATAAGCCCCCCAAAATGTTAGTATTATGCGACAAAACTATATCAGGAAATAAAAAGAAATGGATATCTTGTGAAAGAATTGTAAAAAGAAACGAGGTTTGTAGGCCGTACAACCTTTGCAATAGTACATGAGTCAATTCATTCAAAAGAGAAAAATAATTTTCCATTGCGGGAAACTCAGCAAAATGTAACATGATGTCAAGTTTTGGACATGTTTGATAATGATTTAGTTGCCACACTTGGAGTTGCTGTTGCTCACTGTTGTTTCAAGCGTTGCCCACCGACTTTGTGTGAACGCTCAGGCCCGTGGAAAATTAGAGGGAACATTGGTCTTGAGCCTCCTCTTAAAAATATAAAGGGTCCCTGCAGACCTAATGTCCTTCAGCAGACTGTTCCATGGATGAGGACCAAAGTGGCTGAATGCTGCCTGACCGTAGGTTATGCTCCTCACCTTGGGAACTGTATTCGACTGGTGATGAATCACGGCGGCATGGGTGCTGGTCATTTTAGGCGAAAGAACGAAAAAAAATAGCTGCCACGCATGACACAAATTTGCTCTCAGCAATATGCGATCGTGGAAAATGGATCGCGGCCGCACAAGTCCAGCTCACTTCTTCGGTAGTCAGCAGAACAGCCACTAGGCCCCCCGTAATTGCACTTTTTAAACGAGCATTGACGGGAGTATATATACTTTAAGTTGTTTTGGTTGCTGGTCATTTCGTATTTTAAAAATGCTAAAAAATTGTACTATATCTGGTTCAAACTGCCTTTCCTTCAATACATTTCAGAAGATGAGATTTTTTCTTATTTTGGTTTACAGCCAGGGATAGTCCGATTTAAGTCAATACAGCTTAGTATCAATCAATTAATCAATACACATCCAATACAGATAACATTTCTCAGAAATGTATTGATCAGTAAATAACAGAACCCTTCTAACTTGAACCAGTTTATAATTATGATAAAAACAGCACAAATATTTTAGGCACTAAAATGTTCTTTTTTTAAATTAAATAACTACAATGAAAACATAAACACAATTAACAAACAACTATTAACGTTTTCAGTACATAGGTCAATTGAGTCAAACCAAAATTAAACAGCAATGCGATGTAGGGATTTTTCTAGCTTTAATTTTGACAATTGTTTTAATTATTCTTTACTGCTATCAGTTAACAAATTTGCCTTTATGTATTGCTTGTGCGCCACCATAAATATTTTTTTCTCTGAAGGATGCTAGAATTTCCTACACTGATAAGGATTAAATTGTTATTACTTGAGTTCTGATATGAATTCAAATCCCAAGGAAATGGAATCAATGAACCAGGCCGATGGAAAAACACACACAATTTATTAACAAAGAGAATTAATGATAGGGAAGAAGAAAGGGACGCCGGGGGCGCCGTAGATTATGGGAGTTTTCGACCGTTTAAAGTTACTAACACGCATGCTTGCCGATTTGGGGAGATTCCATTGTACAGAAAAAAAACGCTCATTCCCAAGAACCAGCAAACATCGGGTTGATTCTGAAACCGTCCTCTTACTTGATGTTGCGGAAAGATTTAGTTTCGTGCTCCGGGTGGTCGCAACATATAGCCCACGTGCTAAACTCAAGGCCGCAGTGCAGGCATGCACGGCCACATCAAGCAGTGGACAAGAGAGCGAACTATCGGTCAGTTCCTCTTTTTATATGGACCAGGGAAGCTTGACCAGATCATGCCTCTATGGGCTTGGTCTTAGATATGTGATACACATAGTATCGGGTCATTAAAGTTGCTTTTTAGAAAGCGAAAGAAGCGAGACATTTGTGTAATGTTCTGTGCTTGAGAATGTCCTTCCAATCGACAAAAGTACGTACGGTAAGAACATTATTCAATCAATATATAGCCTGGGATGTTTTAATAATATTCAAAACTTCATGTTATAGGATTTCATTATGGTAAATGGTGAATGGGTACGTTCAGGAACTGTCCAAAGGGGGACGCCGTCGTTCCATCCATTCCAAAGTTCTGAGTTAACTTGAAAGTCAATTTTGAGCTGGGCTTATTTGCTATACAGTAAAAAAATACAAATATAAAAATAAGCACAATAATTTGAAAATGAAGTCAAAGTGCAATTAGTGTGAACAATACTATATAAAAACCTTTAACATCATAAACATAAAATACTACAACTTTTTCAGAACAAAAAGACAAACAAATAATGAGCAGTAATGTAACAAAATTATTCACCGCTCCTATCTATTAAAGGCGACATCTCTGTAAACAATAATCCCTTCCAATAACGATTTTCCATCCCGGCCTACAAACGTCAAACGAGTGTAAAGCCGCGACCCGATTGGTCTCCGTCTCCCGGGCAGGACATCCGTCCCGACCGGTACCGCTCGAAGCCGTCACTTTTGTCATCTTTGGTATTTATTTGCATCTCCTTCGGACTTTCCGTGTCAACTTGAGCTCCGGGATATAAATCATTTTTCTGCAGGGATGACATCGTGTCAACTTTATCTTTGAACTGGATAATGTCTCTAATGGATAAAGTGTCCACCAAAATAGAAACCTGCTGTCACATGAGGATGTCTGTTATTTTTTGTGGAAGCAAAAAATAAATCTCAAAAGTATATTTGTTCGAATGAACGAATGAATGGCTTTTACTGCCTTTGTACAAATACAGACGCTGCTCTACTTACGAACGAGATCGTTCATAAGGTAAATTTGTTGGTAAGTTGCTTCAGTGCTATATTTTGTATGTTTAAGGTTTATATAAGTAGGTTTGAGGCTTGTATAAGTAACCTGTATTGTTTTGTACTAAAATAAATATGCTCTATCAAGATAAATAAAGTGAAGTTTAACTTACTTTTGGAAGATGAGCTTCAAGATTTAGGCGACTTCCTCCTCCTTGGTAGAAAGCTTTCTTATTCCACTTTCATTTCAAAAGAAACAGCTCGCCTCTTCTTTACACTTTACACCAACTATATTGAATGGATGCACAAGATATTAAACAGTAAAAATGTCAAAGTTCTTAGCGCACTGGAGGTACAATATAGAATGTTGACACACAAACTCGGAAGAGGAAGCTGATTTCTTCTTCGGGGTGGATGTTGGCTGACCTCTCACAGCGCCATACGGCAGAAAGAAGCACTACAGCACGGTCCTTTCCTCGGATAAAGGTGCACACAATACAAAATCTAACTTACAGCTATGTCCAGATATTTTACGAAATCCAGAAAAAATGCTGGTATCGACTGTTTTTCGTAAGTTGAATGGTCCCTAGTAGGGGAGCGTCTGTATATGTATATATATATATATATATATATATATATAATATGTGTATAAGAAAAAAATAGATCAATTTATCGAAAATATTCTTTCGATTCATTACCAATCCGACCATTGTTCGACTATTGACCATTGGGCTGAAAAAGTAAGAGCAAGGTCAGCGCTCCGTTTTCAAAGAGCAGACTCAAAGAGATCAACAAAGCTTTGCTAGCTACAAAGAATTTTGACGTATCCGCTCATCGGACTCTCCGTGCAGTCTCATTAGCGCTGAAACACGACTGGCATGGGAAATGGATTCACATCATAATGCTCAGTTAGGAATGACATTGTGGGGCACCGTCCTTTTAAATTGCTTATCGTTTGGCCCTCGCTCATAAATCGTCAGGTATCAAATCCAAAGATCTTTTTATGAAGGAGGACAAACTTCAACGGTTGGAGTTACCAAGGACGTTAGCATCAGCACACGTTTTGGGAGGTGAGGCCTTTGGTTCTCAACTGGTCTGACTTGAGGACCCACTAACCCCCCCTCTGTTGCCACAAAGGATGGGTGAATCAATCCTAATATTAATATGATGGATATTGAGCTAGTACTTGGATACGATGGATACTTTTGCCTTGATTCCCGATACATCTATCAGTATGATAACTTTGTGTTTTAGTGTTTTGTACTGTTATGCATACCTTATAACTTTGAAATTTGACCCTATTTTGTTTATCTTCAAACTATTGTGCAATGGAAAGTATTCTAATTCTCTTGTTCCTTGCACAGTAGTGTGTTTGTTTGTCTTTTTGTTCTAAAATGATTTATATCCCGGAGCTCAAGTTGACACGGAAAGTCCGAAGGAGATGCAAATAAATACCAAAGATGACAAAAGTGACGGCTTCGAGCGGTACCGGTCGGGAGGGATGTCCGGCCCGGGAGACGGAGACCAATCGGGTCGCGGCTTTACACTCGTTTGACGTTTGTATGCCGGGATTGAAAATCGATATTGGACGGGATTATTGTTTACAGAGATGTCGCCTTTAATAGATAGGGGCGGTGTCCTTCATCTAGACCAGTGTTTCTCAACTGTTGGGAAAAAATGATCGTATCTACAGTTTTTCATGAGTCGAATGGTCGTAAGTAGGGGAGCGTCTGTATAATGAAATTGTAGGGCATCAGTAAAAACAAATGAAGAAGGTAATCATGTGCAAAAGGATAAAAAACGGAAAAAACACATGATAATGATACTGTTAAGTCCCTTGTATGTTTCTTTGATTTTGTGCCGCCGCTAAGTTCAAATTAAAGTAAAATTCTAATAATGCAATGAAAAAGAATAAAGTGCTACCTCTACTTACAACTTTAATCTGTTCTGAGTGTTGTTTTATAACCTGAGAAATTTGTAAGTAGAGACACCTTTTGAATGTGAATGTGCTGATCCGTTCCAAGCAAAAGTACAGTATAATATATTTTTAATAACTCATAAACGAGCATCAGAACATGAGACAAATGTATGTTAAAATTAGATTACTGCACAATAAACATAAAATGAGGGGCACATAATGTAAAGATAAAAAGAATAAAGGGAATAATCAAAATATTCACCTTTTTGCCTTGCGTTTTCTTGAAAAACTGATCCAATGACGTCTGTTTTCGCCAGCTTTTGCAATACATCGGAAATGAGGGAGGACGACATAGTGGGCGACAGCTCGACTTGACAACACTTTTTCCAGGTGATTCCTTCCCACAAATTCTGAGACCGAATGGAATTTAAGCAATAGCGTTTTTTTTTTTACGATCGGCAAACTGGGAGCGGCGAATAGCAGCGTGTACTGCTCTGCTTTTTTGACTTTGTATCCTGAAAAGCCTTAGTTACTAGAGTCAATATTTTCCTGTTTCCGGACAATCGTAAGTAGTGTATTGTTCTTCCTTATTCTGTTGGTTATTATGTAAACAGTCCCACGATAGTTTATTAGTTTTTTTTTCTGTTATTGTATTTTTATTACAATTTTTTTTCTTTTTTTTAATTTATTTCTACTGTGTCATTTTAAATTTTTCATCATTTTTCTTTTTATATATTTATTTAGTTTTATTAATGTATTTATTGATACATTACATTTATTATTCGAGTAATTGAATTTAATTTCCTTAACTTTATTTCAGTATTTTTTTAGTATAATTGTATTTAATTCAATTATTTTATTTTATTTTCTAAAGATAATATAATATTTAAAAACATTTTTTGAAATTGTAAATATTTAAATAAAAATGAATAAATATATTTTTTAAATATTTTAAAAATGCATTCCAAAAAATCATTTCATTCGAAAGAAACAAATATAATAAACTAAAAAATAAATTCGAATTCTAAACTATTTGTTAACTGTTATTATAAAGCTAGAAGTAATGAACTAAAAATAAATTAAATAAAAATAAGTAATTCATGTTTTGATAATGGATACACAAGTAATAAAATTGAAGCAAAACTTATAATAAACTAAACAAAATCATTCAAAAACGAACATATTTGTATTTGTTTTAAAAAAAAATACAGATAATGGAAATATATAAAAATTAATGGAATAGATTTAGAACAGACAAAGTATCATATATACATTTATGAAAAAATAATTACGACCCCCAAATTAAACAAATATATATAATAAAAATAACACCCATCCATAAAAAACATTAACAATTATGCAAATAAATGAATAAATACATAAATACAATAACTTAACAATCAAGGAATAAATAATATAGATAATAATTAAAAACAGATGCAGCACGGCGGCGCAGTGGTTAGCGCTTGTGCGGCACAGTTCATGTCATGGGAACCTGTCGTGGGTTCAAATCCAGCTCCAGACTTTCTGTGCGGAGTTTGTATGTTCTCCCCGTGCTTGCGTGGGTTTCTTCCGGGCACTCCGGTTTCCTCCCACATTCCAAAGACATGCATTTCAGGTGAAATGGCCGGTCCAAATTGTCCCTAGGTGTGAATGAGCGAATGAGTTGTCTGTCCCTGTGTGCCCTGCGATTGGCTGGCAACCAGTTCAGGGTGTCCCCTGCCCACTGCCCGATGATTGCTGGGATGGGCTCCAGCCCCCCCGTGACCCTACTGAGGATAAGCGGTACGGCTAATGAGATGAGATGAGATGAGATTTTTAATGTCTATGTCTATCTGAAAGTTAAAATGCGTAACTGTCCATCTAACTCAAGAACAATGGAGCATTATTAGTAGTATTATTAGTATTCTGTAAATACAGCACAGTATGAAAAAACACTTTTTAATCTAAAACAGAAGGTTCATATTTATTTTACAATAAAATCTATATTTTTCATTTCATTTCAAACAAAATCCCCAAGTATATTATTCTGATTGGAATAGTAGAAATATTTTTCATTTAAATGTGCAATTTTTGAGAGAAAAATGCTCCACAGTTCGACAAAACACGTTTCTTTCGGAAGAAAGTATTTCGTCAGTCAAGAGAAATCTCTTAATTCGGCTCCTGAAGGCATCACCCCTCCCTCAAAAGAACATCCCCCCTCTCAAAAATCTCTTTATTCCCTTTGAGCAGCACCGGAGCTGAAGGTAAAGATAAGGAAGCTTCATCCGTGAGTACGGTAGTTTTATTTTTTTTATTTTTTCCTGTCGTCCTCGCCCTGTTTTTGTGGCCCCCCGGGACCACGCCCAGGGCCGTCCGAGTCTAATTAATGGCGTCTGCAGTTATGTTTTACGATAGAACATAATCAGGCTCTAATTAGTTTGAGATTAGGCCCACAGGTCTGATTGATGACCGTTTGGGGTGACTCATTCCGTCGCCTGCTTTTTCATTTTCAAAAACGGATGAAGGATATCCTCCAGGTCCAGTATTGTACTTACTTCTTGATATAACCCGTACTTTTGGTAGTATTACTGTAGTGTTTTGGTGTAATTTTGTAGAGTTTTTGCCGGACTATTTTATTATATTTCCATAGGATTTGTGTCATCTTTTTGGAGTATTTCCATAGCAGAGTTTTTGGAGTATATCCGTAGTATCTCATCAGCTGCACCGCTTATCCTCATTAGGGTCGCGGGGGGGCTGGAGCCCATCCCAGCAATCATCGGGCAGTGGGCAGGGGACACCCTGGACTGGTTGCCAGCCAATCGCAGGGCACACGGGGACAGACAACTCACTTGCTCAGTCACACCTAGGGACAATTTGGACCAATTCACCTGAAATGTATGTTTTTGGAATGTGGGAGGGAACCGGAGTGCCCGGAGGAAACCCACACAAGCACGGGGAGAACATACAAACTCCGCACAGTAAGGCCGGGAGCTGGATTTGAACCCACTCGGGAGGTTCCCACGACCTCAGAACTATGCCGCACACGCGCTAACCACTGCGCCGCCGTGCTGCCCCTTTTTGTAGTATTTGAAACAAAATAAAAAAAAAACATTAAAATATCTTCACATTTTTATTTATTTATGTATTAGTTCATTTCTATTTCTTTATGATGATTATTATTTCAATTCTTCATTTTATTCTTTTTTGTATTTAAATAGTATTTGCCTCTTCAACCTAATAGCAAAATGGCCCACTTTTGGCAGGAAATCAAACATTTACGATAATTGGTAATGAGTCTTTGGAGGAATTTTGACCCACTCTTCTTTGCAAAATTGTTTCAAATCTGCCATGAAGGGGTTTCTAGCATGTACAGGCCATTTAAGGTTAAAATTTGATTTAAATCCAAATTTGACTTGGCCACCCCAGAACCTTCTTTTTTTTTTTTTTTTTAGCCATTCAGAGTTGGACTTGCTAGTGTGTTTCGGATAGTTGTCCTGCTGCATGATCCAAGAGCACTTAAGTTCAAGGGTACAAACTGATAGTTGGACGTTCTCCTTCAGGGTCTTCTGGTAAACAACATTATTTTTTTCAACCGCAGTGAGTTGCCCTGGTCCTGAGGCAGCAAAGCAACCCCCGACCATTTCCTGTTCACTGGCCAAAAATGGCTTCCATTGGATAGTTCCTAGGCAATGTTCCCTCTAAGCTGCACGCATGCGCAATCGCGCACTGCCTGCACATTCTCAGCGCACAAGAAAATCTAGCCAGCGCACAATAATCAGGGCTCGAAATTGCTAATTAAGAAGCGAATTAACTCAAAGTTGCAGTGCATGAAGGTAAAAATACACGGGTTTCTCTGACGCTGTTTTCTAAATGCGGTATTTTGAAGTCAATGTCGAATGAAGTTGAAAAGTAAAGTCAGTAGAGTTTTTTGAGAACCGGCTTCTTTGGCTCGGCTCACTAAAGAGAACCGGCTCTTTTGGGTCCCAAACGGCTCTTCAGGTTGTTTTTGCTTCTTTAATCCCTACACGACCAAATATTATGTAAAATTGTGCACAAAATGACTTAAAGGAAGGGGGGAAATAGAACAAAAAAGAAAAAAATACCAAAATGAAAAAGTAGTGAAAAGCTGAGAAAAAAGAAACAAAAGGAAGAGAAAAAAGAAGGAAAAACTCAGAAAAGAGCCAGAAAAAAAGAAAAGAAAGAAACAAAAGAAAAAAAGTAAATAGAGAACAAAAAGAAACAAGTAACAGCTAGGAAAAAATATACACAATGAGATTTTTTTAAAGGAATTTAAAAAAAAAAATCGAAAAAAAACAGGGAAAAAGAAGAAAAAGTTTGTGTTGCATTCAAATCATTTCCAAGTATACCAAGTCAATCTTCTTGCCAACATTGTATTTCCAATAAAAAAATGTGATTAAATACAGTTCTGTATCATGCAACCGATTAAATAAGCCCCCAAAAATGTTAGTATTACGCGTCAAAAGATACCAGGGAAAAAAAAATGAAAATCTTGTGAAAGAATTGTTGTAAAAACAAATGACGTTTGTAGGCCGTAAAACCTTTGCAATAATACATGAGTCAATTCATTCAAAAGTGAATTTTTTTTTTGCATTGCTGGAAACTCAGCAAAATGTAACTTGATGTCAAGTTTTGGACATGTTTGATAATGACTTAGTTGCCACACTTGGGATTGCCGTTGCTCACTGTTGTTTCAAGCGTTGCTCACCGACTTTGTGCGAACGCTCAGACCCGTGGAAAATTACAGGGAACATTGCTCCTAGGCAAAAAAGAACACACATTTGCTAAGAAGCATCTTGATTATCCTCAGGACTTTCCCGGAAACCTTATGTGTTCTGATGAGTTAAAATTTGAACTTTTTATAAACGATGAAAACTGAAACGATAATAACCAAGAATACCCCCAATATATCTATAAAATAAAACGAAACCCCTCCCCAAAAAGGGAAGCGAAACATAAAACAAATCATAACACTCCAGATAATAAATTCTAATGCTTCATGTTATGCAACAAGAAGTTTTATTTAAGCCTCCCGTCTCCTTTTTAATTGGCTGGGGAGATCACGGAGAGAGTTCTCGGTGTTCCAATAACGTAATTGAATGGAGATCTGTCACGGGAAGCCCCCGGCCCGCCGTTTACGATTAATTAACAAACGTCTCGCTTTCTCTAATTGCGTGTTCCCCGATAACCAGATTGGAGTTGAGACAATTATCTCTTTGCTCTTGAAATCCCGTTCCTCAGCAAAGGGGATTTTTAACAGCCGTCGCTGCTCTTGGAGGTCATCTTTGATTGGACGCTTTTCCTCAGCGACACGCTGGAAATGAAAAGTGGGCTTTTATTTTCCCGGGCGATCCGACATCCCTTTGCATTTGAGTCGGCCATATTTTTAATTGTGATGTTGCTTTCCTCGTTATCCTTGTTGCTCTTCGCTCCAGTTGATGAAATCTTTGTTTGTTTTCTTCCATAATTGGCCTGCGGTGGATTATTCTGTTGATTTGTGCTTCATGAAAATAAGTTGGTTTGTTTTCCCACTGAATGGTTGATTCACATCTCTATTATAGTTTTATAAAGCACCCAAATTGGTTTGGATTACTGTGAAGGCTTGCTATATTCACTCGTTTGCTACCAGATCAATTGAGAGATCATTTTTGTTGTTGTTGTTGGATTTATTCTTTTATTTTTGCATTTTTATTTACGTTTTTATGGAAATAAGTAAAATAGAAAGTATGAATACGTACAATAACAATAACTCAAAAATAACAAAAAGAGAATAACTGCCCAAAAAAGAGACAAAATACCTAAAAAATAAATAAATGGAAACAACAAAAAAGTAATGATAAAATGTATAAAAAAAAATAATTAAAACATAAATGAAAAAGTTATAACAAAATCAATTTAAAAAATAAAGAATTAAAATAGAAAACAGAGATCTTTATAATTTACATCCAAATATATTTTTGGATGGCAATGTCACGGATTGACGTGTTGGCGTGGAAGGTGACCGGACCAGAACGGAGGCAGGAGGCATGAAGGGAGAACTCAAATGCGTTGACGATCCATAGGTTTTATTTAATAAAATAAAAGTCGCCCAATACTCCGGGGCAAAACAGAACAATACAGAGTTCCTCCGGCACGAACTCAAAAGGACAAGGCATAACAGACTAAAACAGGACAAGGCATAACAGACCGGGATTGTGAATAATGAGTAATGAACCAGCACCCGCCAAACCCAAAATCCAGCCTTAAATTGCAGAACAGCAATCAGCTGATCTGCTTCAGCTTGAGTTCGGGGGCGTGGCATACTGGTCGTCATGGCGACCGTGACACGCACTCAGGTCAGGCCGATGCAGAAGAGTCGCACTCAGGGGGGGAACAGATTCAGAAGAGTCGCACTCAGGGGGGGGAACAGATTCAGAAGAGTCGCACTCAGGGGGGGGAACAGATTCAGAAGAGTCAGACTCAGGGGGGGGAACAGATTCAGAAGAGTCAGACTCAGGGGGGGGAACAGATTCAGAAGAGTCAGACTCAGGGGGGGGAACAGATTCAGAAGAGTCAGACTCAGGGGGGGGAACAGATTCAGAAGAGTCAGACTCAGGGGGGGGAACAGATTCAGAAGAGTCAGACTCTGGGGGGGAACAGATTCAGAAGAGTCAGACTCTGGGGGGGAACAGATTCAGAACAGACAAGACAGGACAGGAAAGACTGAACAAAATCAGTACAGGGAGACTCAAGGCAGGCATGGGAGTCGAACAGGCAGGCATGGGAGTCGAACAGGCAGGCATGGGAGTCGAACAGGCAGGCATGGGAGTCGAACAGGCAGGCATGGGAGTCGAACAGGCAGGCATGGGAGTCGAACAGGCAGGCATGGGAGTCGAACAGGCAGGCATGGGAGTCGAACAGGCAGGCATGAGAGTCGAACAGGCAGGCGTCAATTCCTCCCGTGAGTCGATTCGAGGCACAGCAAGGGCCACGACGGGCGGGGCCGTGGTTCGAACGAGCAGGGAAGGCCAACTCAGTAGGCGCCTGCCGAACTGCGCTCTCCAGCTCTCCCCAAGTCGCGCTGGGATCGTTCGCTGAGTTCTCTTTGTTGGCGGGTTCATTCTGTCACGAGTGCGTGGTGGCGTGGAAGGAGACCGGACCAGAACGTAGGCAGGAGGCATGAATGGAGAACTCAAATGCGTTGACGATCCATAAGTTTTATTTTTACAAAATAAAAGTCGCCCAATACTCCGGGGCAAAACAGAACAACACAGAGTTCCTCCGGCACGAACTCAACAGGACAAGGCATAACAGACTAAAACAGGACAAGCATAACAGACCGGGATTGTGTATAAGAGTAGTAAGTAGTAATGAACCCGCAACCGCAGAGCCCACCATGCAGCCTTAAATACAGACCCACCATTAGTGGAAATGCTTTCAGCTGTTGCCCAGGGGGCGGGGCAGACTGGTCACCAAGGCGACCGTGACAGGCAATATCTTTGTTTTTATTTTTTGCATTCATAACTATGTCGTAAAAATAAATAAAAGAATAAGAATGTAGATAATCAAATCATAAAAAATAAAACAAAAAGTGGGAAAAAATTAAAATACATACAAATAAAAAAAATATTCCAAAAATTAAAGAAATGAGAAAAAACATTTAAAAACAATGAAATGATTCAAAAACGAATTAAAAAAGATAAAAATACAAATGGAATGACAATCACAATAACCAAAGAAATAGAATGAGAAACTGAATAAAACAACAAAAAATAAGTCCCCAAAATAACCCTAAATAACCTAAAAATATATAATTATGAAAAACTAATAATTTAATAAAATCAACACAATAAAAAGTAAAAGAGATATTCGACCTGTGTGTCCGCCAAGGACAAGTAATGAATGATTAAATTTGACTGTCAAAATGCTTAATCAATGCAATCTAAAAAAAAATACTAAAAGTATATTAATAAGGATGTATAAAATACAAATAAAAATATCAATATCTATATGGAAATAAATGAATAAACATTACCCAAAAATTTACAAATATTTTCCTATGTAAGAAAATCATATTAACATAAGAATCAAAAAATAGAATGACAAATACATAATTTAAAAAAAAAAAAAGTAAAGAAGATCCATGATGTCTCTATCTATCAATGCCAGGGAATTATTTCATGCATTGTTAAATTGCGTCATTTCAATTCTTACTCAAGAACGTTTTTGATTTTTTTGCCCTACATAAATCGATGAATCCAATCTTATATTTCATAAAAATATCAATAGAATAAACCATATTAAGAAAGATAGAAAGAAATCAAATAGAATTAAATAAAAAACCAAAATATATAAAAAAAAATAAAAAAAATAAAAATCAAAATAAACCCATCATGAAAAATTAAAACAATAAAAAATAAATTTTAAAACTATTTACCAAAGAAAGAAATCATTGAAATCGATGTCTGTAAACAGCAGGAAACGGATTCATAGTGCTAAAATACGTCTATCTTAACTTAACTCAAATCCCCAAACAAACAATAAAGAGGCTTTATTGCATAACTAACAATTTGTCAATTTATTTTTCAACTTTAAAAAAATATATGTCATAAAAATCTAGGTGAACAACAATAGAGCAAACCCACTGAGTGAAAAACATATTTGGTTTGACATAACACTAAAAGAAAATTATATTTTCCCATGTGAGACAGGAGACAAGACATTTAAAGGGCTTGTTAGATCTTGAAAGCGGGGGATGCTGGGGAGCAGCCCCGGAGTTAACGAGAAGAAAAAAAAAAAACGAGAGAAAGCAACTCGAATGAAATAGAAGCAATTCCCGGGCTAATAGAAACCAAGTTCAAATCCATTAAACAGGTTAGATGTGTATTTTTGATTCTTTCTTTTTCACTGCAATGTCACCGAAGTCTTCAAATGGGCTTGTGGCATCCTCGTGTATACGTGGCCCGAGGCTGATGAAGCCATTAAGGTTGGATTTCCCGGCCAATCAATCACCGGGACAACTCAATAGCGCAGTTTGGATGGCTTTTCTTCAAAAAGTAGTCAGCTCACCAAAACTACCGAATAATCTGCCCCATCATTTAGTGAGCGGACCTGAACTTCCAATTTCCTGTTCATAAAATTCAACTCCGGGCGTAATGTTTGCTCTGCGGTGTGGTATTAATCTTTCCCGTGTGGCGCAAGAAACAGATTCCATAAATGTAAACACAAAATCAGATTTTTTTCTGAAAAAAGGATTTTATTTTCGGAATAGAAATCGGCAGTGTTCTCGTTTGCCCACGTCCCTACGTCCTAGACGCATCATTTTTGCTGGGGACGCATCAGGTCAAATCAACGTGCGTCCCCAGGACACAACGATTTTGACGCCAAATTGTCATTATTACCCGATTACCTTTTTTTTCTTTCTTAACAAAGATTTACCGCACTCCAAACTTTCCGTCAGGCATATCCGCCATTGTTGTTTTGGTCTCGCGCCGATCTCGGCAAATGAGATCTTGTTGCTTCGAGATAACGTCATTGTTGTGGCGGTTTTTGAGTGAAAGAGAAGTATGCCTCCGAAAAAATAATTGGTCTCATCTCATTAGCTACACCGCTTATCCTCAGTAGGGTCGCGGGGGTGCTGGAGCCCATCCCAGCAATCATCGGGCAGCGGGCAGGGTACACCCTGAACTGGTTGCCAGCCAATCGCAGGGCACACGGGGACAGACAAGTCACTCGCTCATTCGCACCTAGGGACAATTTGGACCGGCCAATCCACCTGAAATGCATGTTTTTGGAATGTGGGAGGAAACCGGAGTTCCCGGAGGAAACCCACGCAAGCACGGGGAGAACATACAAACTCCGCACAGGAAGTCAGGAGCTGGATTTGAACACACGCAGGAGGTTCCCAAGACATGAACTGTGCCGCACATGTGCTAACCACTGCCCCGCCGTGCTGCCAAAAATGAGATGAGAAAATAATTGGTATTAGGTGCAAATCAACAAAAAATTGGTAATTTCTTCAGTGTCGGTAATAAGTCGAAAAATAACACAGAAAGTGGTAACAACGGCAATAATTCCGACACGAAAAAACGGCGGAGAAATTCTTCGGAAGACCGCGAAGGCAAGGAAAACACGTGTTTTGAAGCGAACGATTCGGCGAAAGAAAATAAACACAAGAATACTAGCAAGAAAATGACTTTTCTGCAAAAATGGACAAAATTATATTCCTGGTTACGCTATGAGGAGGATGATAATGGATTGGACTTTGAGAAGGCATTACAAGGTTGCCGTCTTGGCTCCATTGCGAGCAAGACTTCATATCTTAGAGTTTTTACCCTTCCGCTATCCGTATGTTCAACAGGAATTGATTTAGGTTATTATGTATAATATTATTATGCCAACGGCGTTCCTCCGACCTATTCTACTCTAGTCTTGTTATTTACATATTATTTCTTTTTAAACTATTCTATATAATTACCTTGTATTATAGACTACAATATCTTTTTTTACTCTATTCTTTTAAATCTATTATTTTATCATTATTGAGTGTTCGTGTGTCAAATTATTTCTTGTATATATCATGTTTATGGTTTATACTGGCTGAATAAATAAATACAATACAAACTAAGGCGGGACAGCAAACCACGAAGAATATATGAACTGAAAAAATTGAAGAGATAACTGCTTTGTATTACCAATTAACTGTGATGATTAAAACTACATGAATATATAAATATTTCAGCAATATTATTTTGTATAGTGTACAATATTGTGAACTGAAAAGTCTGCAGTGATAACTGCTTTGTATTACCAACTAACTGTGATGATTAAAGCTGAATGGAAATATAGATTAATTTAATTATGTCAGCAATAATATTTTGTATAACGTACAATACTGTATTGTTGTGAACTGAAAAATCTTGAAGTGATAACTGATTTGTATTACCAATAAACTGTGATGATTAAAACTATATAGATTTATATTATATATTTGTCGCCGATTTACAATTTCAACCACGATAACACTCAATTTTGGGGACCCATAGATCTATCTTGGGACCCATAGATTTTTGAGCATGCGAGTCCCCGGGACCCATCACTTTTCACAGGTAAAATGAACACTGAATCAGTGTTAGATCGTGTAGAGAACCAGAACCATTAGTTTACCAGGATCTTCAGAAATCAAAGACAACAAAGGTACCAGTACGCTAGCACAGGCTCAGCTACACAGTCCTTGAAACGCTAATAGGATCTAAATGTACAAAACATGAAAGTAAGGAGATGTTGGGCCGGGGGTATCTCAGGAGTTAGGGCAAGACACTGAATCTCTAATGCCCCTGATGAGCAGGCAGGCGCCTTGCATGGCTGACGCTGCTATCGGTGTGTGAGTGTGTTTGTGAGTGGGTGAGTGTGAAGCACGTTGTAAAGTGCTTCAGGAGGTCTTCAGCGCTGTATAAATGCAGACCATTTAGTATTTAGGTCGGGTGTGTTGGAACTGCGTACAATGTTTTCACAATGTTTATCGATGACAATCAAGATAATTCAGTTCGACATAAACTCGAAAAGAAGATCCAGCGGGGTATGTTGGAACACCAACTACTAACTAAACATAACACGGAAGAAAGAGGGTGCAGGGAAACATACACACAACATTTGCATAACGTTCTCGCAACAACGAGCTCTAAGAGAACAAAACATGAAAGTGAGAGGATTCAGGACATGTTTCGGAACACTTCGGCCCAAAGAGGGATGGACGCCACCAGGCTGTACTCACCCAAGACACACCACAGGAATTGGTGCCCCTAGTGGTTAAGGGATGCAACCGAAATCAAATCAATTTCGCGATATGACGTGATTCAATAGTGTAACCACAAAACACTGTTTTTTTAAATGATTTATAGTTACAGTTTATTTTAGTGATGAAGTGTTTGGCCGACAAGAATTCTTACATTTCAGGGTTTAACAGCACCGGCCAATCAGAAGCAGGTTTTAATGGTACCAGCCAATTAAGGCGAGGAAAAGTTTGCAAGACGTGGGTGCTCATTTTTGATAGGCTAGTGTAAGATGCCAGTCAAGCAGCCAGGCGCACAACTGCCCACCAAAACAAACCCGGCAGCTAGTAACTTTAGCCTGCACAGGCCAATGACACCATCCCCTGATCTTAAACCAACATGCAGGCAAGGAAAAACTCAAAACATCAACGTGAAGAAAATAAGACACCATGAAAAGGGGCCTCACAAGGGGTAATATCCCTTCCAGGAGGACCAGAGTGCATTAGATTTAGCATTGGGTTACAATACATAAAACATAGTATACATCAATAAGAAAAACATAGGTAATATCAGTGTCTGAAACTCGTGACAAAAAGTTACAGGAAACCAGGGCAGACAACGTTGCAAAGTTGCCTGCCCAGCCATAAAGTTGCCTGCCCCATTTTTCACAACTTAAAACACAACAAGACAACTAATCGCAAAAAAAAAAACAAAAAAACATTGTGTCACGAAGCGGGTCGGGAAGAAGGAAGTTGGAAATCATTTGCGTAGACGCTCTGTCACTTTCATTGAGAAAGAAAAGTTGTCCAACACACAAACGGACCAAAAACAAAGCAGGCTCAAATGCAGGCAAAACTACAGACTAGGCATTTAACGGGATTAAACAGAACTTGCAGGAATCTCTCAGAATGTTACACCGAAGTGCAACAAAGTCCAACAAGCAAAACAAGAATAAACCGGTATCAAACAGGCATGAACAGCTTTTCAACAGGGGTAATCAACGATCTGGCAAAGGGCAGTTCCAAAATATGCGTTTAAGTACCCATAGGAAATGCAGGTCAGCCGGTGTCAAGGGGCGGGGCCAGCTGGGCGCCATGACAACCGTGCAGGACATGACACATTGTTGCAAAATATTAAGGATTGATAATCAGAATATATAACAGAACAACACTTTAAATTTAAGTTTATTATAAATCTACTTATAACACTCATTGCTTGTATATGACATCTCTGTTTTCCATCTGCCATCAGTATGTACCTGTGTTCACTCATCTTCATTCATGCAATGTTTGCGTTGCGTCGTCTGATACAAGCTACGTGAACTCCTCTTTCCTTGATGCTTTTAATGTACCGTATTTTCCGCACTATAAGGCACACCTAGAAGCCTTTATTTTTTTCAAAAGCTGACCATGCGCCTTATAATACAGTGCGCCTTATTTATGGATCAATATTAAGTTGCAAAGTCTTGCAACTAACTTGCAGCCGCCGACTAGATTTTCTCCCGAACGCCAAGTAGTCTGCGGTGTATGCTGGGATTTATTTACCGGCGTTTCATTGGCTAACCAATGTGTCAATCATCATTTGAATCGATCACTATTGGCTAAAGTTATTCGGAGGTAAAGGGGCGGATCCTTTTTATCATTTACAGGCTGGCATCGGCTTAAGTGGCAAAACAAAGCCTGCAATTGGCCGAAAAAGATGTGTCAATCATCAGTCGAATCGATCACTATTGGCTAAAGTTATTCGGAGGTAAAACGGCGGATCCTTTTTATCATTTACAGGCTGGCATAGGCTTAAGCGGCAAAACAAACCCTGCAATTGGCCGAAAAAGATGAACGTGAATAGCACTGTGGGTTGACGGCATAGAGAAAGCATTTTTTACTATTCTGTATTTGTAAATATTTTATTCTCCTGGATTTACTACACTCACGGATATAAGAGGACCATGGCTGCACATCATTATTGAACACAACGACTTCGGAGAGCTACTCCGGCTATATAATTTCCCTGTATCTTGTTTCAGACTGAACTCGATGTTTCTGTGATAAGCGATGCAGATTATGGATGAAATGGAGTGTCTATTTTTAAATTAAACTCAATTCCAAGTGTTTATTGTCATATGCACAGTAAAGTTGCGAGCGAAAAAGAAAATAGAAACTAAGGAATGGTTGGCATTTCTTGAATCCCAAGACTTTAGCCTTCCGAATGATGGAACGATGCATTTGAGTGACATCGTATGGACACCGCATCCGCACGTGTTCTCGACACGTATTTGCGTCTTTGCAAGCTTTCGGAATGTTAAGGGGTAATAAGTTTGACTGAACTATCTGACTGTTTTGTCGACGTTCCCATTGTAGTGCCTTATAATCCGGTGCGTCTTATGTATGTCAAATATAGGACTAAAAACTATTTTTTCGGGGTGCGCCCTATAACCCGATGCGCCTTATAGTGCGGAAAATACGATACCTATACGTTTTGTAGCGTCATCAATTTTGTTAGCTTCTTTTGAATACTTCTTCTGGGGCTAAGGTTTAGGCTTGATTCCTAACCACTTATCCTTCTTTCTTGTGTTCTCTGTGCGTCTACTTTGGAAACGGATATGCAAATGCACGACCTTATAACGCTCGGGAGAGCCCGGAAGCATTAAATTATTCGATGCAGGATTCTGATTGGCAGTTGCATACAACCGAACGAAGATTTCGAAATCGGAATAAAGCGAAGGAAATTTTGTTTTTTTCTGGAATACGTTGTCGGTCACCCAGGCGGAGGCGTTTTGTAAGTTGTACGCCCGACGTAAAAGATGCACAGGGCAGATGTTATTTCAGACACTGGTAATATGTAAAAAATATGTTAAAAAATTAAAACATGTAAAATAAGCTATTTTCTAGATGTATTTCAAAAGGGTAGCCCTTTGCAGCTATCAGTAACTAAATCAAGCTCTTTAAAAAGGTTAGTGACCCCAGTCTTTTAAATTTTTTTTTGCATGTGGGAACCTTCCCATATACATTCAGTTTCCTGACCAGTATATAATGCCACCTACACGCCCCGCTACTGATTAGTTTCATCTACTGAAAAAACAGGATAATAATCCCTTTTCTTCTTGTTGATTCGAGGATTAGCGAACACGGTGAGGGAAGCGTGTCGTTTGTCTCGTGTTAGCATGAAGTAGGCGTGTGCCGTGGAGGAGGCCGGCACTTGTGGGCAGCCACGAGTGCGGCGATATAAAAAATATTTAGTGGGAGGGATTCTATTGTTTGCACCGTCAAAACCGACAGTCGGAGGAGCAAACCGGCAGTTTGGTTGCTTTGGGAAGCTTCGTTTTCCACAGTGATACATAAATGAAGCCTCATGAACCACGTGCATTGTTTTTGAAGCCTCTAGATCAGGGGGTCTCCAAAGTGGTGCTCGCAGGTTCCAGGGTACCCCCGCCCCCCCAAGGACAGTTGAGTTGCCCGCAGACCTGTTCTGAAAATAGTTGATTGGTCCTGAGTCATTGTGATTTTCTAGGAAAATTATGAGGGCAAGGATAAACTCAAAAACCTCAGCATGAGGAAAATGAAGAAACCTTGAGTGTCATGATTACTGATGTGAGTCACCTGTGCCCGCTCTCTTGGCGCCAACTGCCTCGGACTCTGATTGGCTCCCTGTCCCTATTTAAACCCACTCCTTTCTGTCACCTGTGGTCAGACCGTCTGCAAACCTCAGTTTACTCGAGGCAAGCTTCTCAACCCTGACTCACTCCTATTTTTGCTCCCGTCTGTTTCCCGTTTTTGATCTTGACCTCGTTTACTCTCCTCTCCTGGCTTTTGACTCGTTGCTGATCCCAACAATGATTTTTTTGCTTTCCTGTCCCGGATACTGACCCGTTTTTTTCGTTCCCGACACCGCCATCGCTCGCCACGGAAGTGCCACTTCCGCGTTCAGAGCGACCTGCTTTCCGCGACCTGCGATTGTCGGTTCGTGTGTGCAATCCTTTCCTCCCAATAAAACTGAGAGAAACGTAACGCAAGTGGGTCCTGTCTCCGTTCTAGTCCTGACATTGAGGAGGGACCGCACATCAGGTAACCCCCCCCTTTCAGGATGACCAGTTTGCAATGGATATAGCATTAACAAACTATACACAGATATTGTCAACATTAAATATAAGCCATTCTCAAGCTATAGAATATAAGTGTTTTTTAATCCTAGGTTTGAACTGAGGTTGCAAGTTTTTGAGTTTTCCCTTTCCCTCATGTAGGTCTTGAATCAGGGGATGGTGTAATAAGTAATAGTGGTCTGTGCAGCCCTTTGAGACCCCTTGTGATTAAGGGCTATACCAATATACCTGACTTGACTAGTTGTTGGCTGAGTGCATTTAACGCTATTTTAGTAATGAACTTGGTAATAACATAGCAACAACATAGTTATTACACAATCAGTTATTTTCGAAATTCAAATAAATAGAGTCCAATTGATCGGCTTCATGGACAGAGAAAATGTAATCAAGTGTTGCTAATTATTTTTAAGCAATTCATTAAAAGAGGAGAATGGAAATTTGTGTATTATTCATATTTTTCTGGTTTCTTTTACAGGAAATTGAACGAACTAAATTCTAATTCATGGGTTTTATAAAGCAAATGAGCAACAAAATGCGCATTTTTTTGTTTAGCTAGCTATCTTGCTACCCTTTGTAGCTATTTAGCAAGGTATATAGCTAGCCTTTTACATTTTCTACATGCTATTTAGCTAACATTTGACCTTTTTTGCCAGTTTTTAAGCTCAATTTTGGCCTATTTTTTCGATAACTAGCTTTGTTTTTAGCTTTCTACATGGCTATTAAGATGTCTTTTTACTCCTTTAGCTAGCTATCTAGTTCCTGTTTTTTTTTTACCTGTTTACCTTTCTAGCTAACTATCAAGTTACTCTTTAGCTTCTTAGCAAGCCATCTAACTAAGTTGCTATTTTAGGAATGTGTATCAAACTCCGAGCTCTTTGTGCTAATTAGGAAGAAAATGTAGTTCTCGGTTTGAAAAAGGTTGGAGACCCCTGCTCTAGGGGGCGCTCTTGGTGTGAAGATGACAAGGAAATCCATTTAAAGGACTTGAAATATTGTGAATGCCTCGTGAAGCTTCATTTTTTTCTCATGAGGTTTTAGTGAAGGGGTGTCAAATACTGTCCATCCTGCCCGCGAGCCATAGTTTGCCCACCGACACCCCACGACTTCAGTTTTCTCTATGTATCGTGCTGTTTTTGCTGCCCCACTGAGAAACATTTTCCCCTTTGGGGACACGCGAACTGAAGTTGAAAGGATTGCAAATTTTTGGCCAGGGTTTGCTGGCAACGTATCATAGGTGGAAAGAATGATTTGAACTCCTGCTGGATTCAAACAATGACGCTTGCGGATTTATTGTGTTATGGTACTACATTATTTAATGTTTTAGTTCACTTTTGGAGGATTTCTGTAGAACTGGAATAAGAGCCATGTGTGATTGTGTTCCCTGTGTTCTTTATTCTCCAAGTTTTGTACAGTTCCAGCTAGTTGGTATTCCGATCAATCCTGCATTGTCTTGAATATTATCTCATCTCTCATCTCATTAGCTACACCGCTTATCCTCAGTAGGGTCACGGGGGTGCTGGAGCCCATCCCGGCAATCTTCGGGCAGTGGGCAGGGGACACCCTGAACTGGTTGCCAGCCAATCGCAGGGCACACGGGGACAGACAAGTCACACGCTCATTTACACCTAGGGACAATTTGGACCGGCCAATTCACCTGAAATGCATGTTTTTTAAATGAAGGAGGAAACCCACGCAAGCACGGGGAGAACATACAAACTCCGCACAGGAAGTCTAGAGCTGGATTTGAACCCACGACAGGTTCCCATGACATGAACTGTGCTGCACAAGCGCTAACCACTGCGCCGCCATGCTGCCCTTGTATATTCTATTTCCTAGTATTATCATCAGGGCACTCTTGTTGTTGATATGCCTATGTGGTGGGTGTGTTTGGTGTGCCGTATGACTTTCATGTTTTGTTCTGTTGGAGCCGGTTATTTTTGGAACTTTATGTGGTTCTTGTATTGTGTTACGATGGTCCCTGCGTCGTTTTAACTTTGTGTTTTGTTCGGTTACAGGTAGTTGGTAGTCCTAGATATTTTGCGTTGTTTCGGTTTCATGTTTTGTTCCGTTAGATCTGGTTTGTCTTGTAACATTATGTAGTTGTAACACGGTGTGATTGTGTTCTTTGCGTATTTTTAGTTTTGTGTTTTGTTCAATTAAAGCTAGTTGGTATTCCTACATACCGTGCGTGTGTTGTCTTAGTTTCATGTTTTGTTCATTTAGAGCTATTTTTTGATTGAATATATTCTGCATTTTCTTTAAGTTTTTTATTCTGTATGAGCTATTTTGTGTTTCAATATATTCTGCATTTCCTTTCATGTTTTGTTCTGTGAGGGCTTGTTGGTATTGGAACATGTAGTTGTTCTATCCACATGTGAATTAATTCACTAACTCTTTCATGTTTGTCCAGTTATATTTCTTATCCTGTGTTAACAAGGGTCATGTTTTGTTGAACTAGATATAAGTTGTTGTTCTAATATATCCTGCATTTGATTCCTTTCACGTTTTGTTCTGTTAGAGCTTGTTGGCAGTAGAACATGATCATGTTGTTCAATGCACGTGTGAATGTTTTCCCTGCGTCCGCTTACCTTTTGTTTTGTTAAGATAGAGATCTTTTTTTGTTCCAATATAACCTGCATTTTTCTCCTTTCATGTTTTGTTCTGTGAGGCCCGGTTGGTATTGGAACATGTCGTTGTTCTATCCACATATGAATAAATTTACTATCTCCTCCGTGTTTTGTCCAGTTTGATTTAGTTAGTATTCCTTCTTACCCTGTGTTGTCTAGGTTCATGTTTCGTTCAGTTAGATCCAGCATTTTCTCTTTTCATGTTTTGTTCTGTTAGAGCTTGTTGGCAGTAGAACATGATCCTTTTGTTCAATTCATGTGTGAATGTGTTCCCTCCGTCCACTTACCTTTGTGTTTTGATTTCGATAGAGCTATTTTCTGTTCCAATACAGCCTACATTTCTATCCTTTCATATTTTGTTCCGTGAGGGCTGGTTGGTATTGGTACATGTAGTTGTTTTATCCACATATGAATGCATTAACTACCCTTTCAAGTTTTGTCCAGTTAGATTTAGTTACTAATCCTTTGTACCCTGTTTTGTCTAGGTTTATGTTTTGTCCATTTATATATAATTTGTAATTTGTAGTTCTAATGTATCCTGCTTTTGATTCCTTTCATGTTTTGTTCTGTTGGAGCTGGTTGGCAGTAGAACATCATTCTCTAGTTCTACGCACGTGTGAATGTGTTTCCTGCATCCTTTTACCTTTGTGTTTCGTAAACATAGAGCTATTTTCGCCTCCAATAAAGCCTGCATTTTTTTCTTTTCAAGTTTTGTTCTGTTAGAGCTGGTTGGTTCTATCCACGTGTGATTAAATTCTCGGCCCCCTCTCTCATGGTTTGCGGAGTTGGATTTAGTCGGTATATCCTATCCTGTCTTGTCTAAGTTTAAAAAAAAAAATAGATCATTTGTGTTGTAAAAAATCCTGCATTTACTTATTTTCATGTTTTGTACATATACTGTATGTATACATATATTTTTCACCAGTTGTTCTTCTTCCTGGCCGTGCTTTATCTCTGCAATGTTAAAGCATAACCCCGTTTTCACATGTTACCGTCTCCCACTTTACAGCTGGGGAGAGGGGAAAAAAAGTACAATCTCCTTTTCTGTCTGGCTGTAATTTATGACAAACGTGTATTTTTACACCGCTCTCCCGCACAATCTTATCCCGGGACGCACTCCGTATCTCCTCTCGCCCATGCGGTGGAACTCCAAGAGGCTTCCCCTCTGTCTTGTTTATCGCTTTTCCATTTTTAACTTGCGGGAACGGCGGTGCGGTAAATCAGAGCGGGCCTCACCTTGTCATTCTGTGATTACCTGCGGAGGCAACTCGAATAAGGGCGGGAAAAGCCGTTCTGCAGAAAAGGTGAATGATGGCGGACGCCGTCGAGCCAAGAAGCGATTGTGTAAGTGCGCGCGGGGCCGAATTGATTTCTCTACGCACCTTGTAAGCAAATCTGTCCCACCTGCACAGATACTCCGATACTAATCGCGGCTAAACTCGGCTTCAGCAGCGTCGGTATCGGATGAACCTCTGTGTGTAATCCTTCAGACCCGAACTAGAGAAGTGATGTTTTGTTGCCGAGGCGACTGACTCACCCAGAGTAATCGGTTTCAATCTCAAAGTCTGATTTTGTTATATATTCAACATCTTCCTGGAGAGGATCATGTCTGAAGCTCTGGAGCCACATGAAGGTACATACACTATCCTGCATTTTACTGGCGATGTTGCCGGATTGGTAGGAGACAAACACATACCTGTCAAGCTCCAGGGCTCCATGCCCTGACAAAATGTTGTATTTTCCCTTACAAAATACAAAATCTTACACCATACTTTTTTTTCAAACGTGTTTATTTATGTACCGTAAATTCCGGACTATAAGCCGCAACTTTTTTCCCTAACTTTCAACCCTGCGGCTTATTCAGTGATGCGGCCAGTTTATGTAATTTTTCTAACGGCTGCTAGCGGCGCTCGAGTGTTGCTACCATTAACTGCCCTGTCAAAGCTATATTATTATCATTAAAGCTTTGAAAACTCTCTCGGTGTACCGTCTTTCTTTGTAAATATGTGTAACCCATGTATAATTTGTATTTGCAACTGTATATTTTTGTAATGTATTTATTTGTATTTATTTTAGACACTTATTCTGATATGTTTTGCACGGGTGAACGAAAAATGAGGGGCGGAACAAACGCGGGTGCCGAGTTTAAGTGGGGACCGCTAAAGGTGAGGAAAGAACAGGGGGTAAAAAGTTGGTTAAAGAAAAAGGAGTTGCGTGAGTAAATGTGTTCATCTTTATATTTTTCCCACCCTTACTTTTGGAAATATACACGTTTTTCCTTGGATTACTGTCAACTGGACCTGGACTCTGCAGGTCTGCATCAAACCTTAAGTAACGGTATCATTTTTTTGTTCATTTTGCCGGCTGTGAATATTGGACTGTGGACTTTAATGAAGGACATTTAGTTTCAATTGCCAGACTCGAAGTTTGGTTTGGGTTAATTTTGTGTTTGTGTTACATGCTTAAATGTGGGCGCATACGGCTCATATACAGGTGCGGCTTGTGTATGTACAAAATCGATTTTCCTCTTAAAATGTGGTGGGTGCGGCTTATAATCAGGTGCGCTCTATAGTCCGGAATTTACGGTAGTTCAGCATGTTATATTGTACATGTGTTTCGTTATAGCATATATATTGTTAATTAACATTTTGTTGTGAGATACTGAGTTGCTCGACATGAATGAGGTTTATTATAAAAAAGGTTCAAAAATGAAGTCGCTTGAACGTTCACTGTAGAAGGAAAAATACATGCAAATATAATTAAGTAGAATAATACATTTTCTTATTCAAATTATGAATTCATTTTCTGCATTAAATTATTGTTGGTAATATACTGATCAAAGGGATAACCACAAACCTGTCTTTTTTCATTTTCTCCTTTTTATACTTCCCTTCTTAACTTCTTTATACAACAATAATGATTTGTAATATAATGCATCAAAGCAAGTGAGCAGTTTGTGAGCCAGCTCTCTTTAATTGGTTGAGCCGAAAAAGTCGGTTCTCTAAAAAGAGACTGACTTCCTTTCACTACACAACTACCACATGAAATCCGATGTTTTTTAAGACCACATGTATTTCAAATTGACTAAATCAACCCCGCTTGTGGTTTTCAGATCCGAATGACTTACGGCGTTTTACTTCAGGTTCGGTCATTGCGAGAGAATACCGAAGCAGCTCATTTGTCTTGATTGATTTGCCATTTCGTGATAGTTTGTGTGTACCGGATGGTACTCATAATTGGCAAATTTGCGTTTTTCTGTGCAGATTTTCTTGTTCCTTGTACACGTCTTAAAATGCATAGTAAACGTACTTTGTACGGGAAAAACGTACAGTTTGACAGGTATGCGAACAGGAATGGTCAATCGCCTGGACCAAGCATCAATTGAAATGGAAATCAACACAGAAAAAACTAAAGTAATGACCAACAATCCCCATGGTATCACCACAAACATCACCATCAACCACAGAGAGCTAGAACCTGCCACCAAATGTACAAATCTTGGAGCTATCGTGTCAGAAGAGGGGTCAGAACCAGAAATTATGGCCGGGAAAGCTCAAACCACAGCCACACTTGCCAGATTTCAACCCATCTTGAGGGAGAAGAACATTGCAGTGAAATCAAAGATCAGACTCATGCAAGCGCTGGTTACTTCCATCTTCCTCGATGCTTGCGAGACATGGACTCTCACAGCAAAACTGGAAAAGAAAATCCAGGCCATAAAGATGCGATGCTACAGGTAACCTAGCCCATGTGACAAAGGAAACAGTGAGCAACACCATCAGAGGGCACATTGGACCCATGAAGAACTGTTGTCAATTGTGCACAGACGCAATCTTCAGTGGTATGGTCATGTTAGAAGATCATCAGGACTGACCAAGATAGTTTTCCAGAGCACAGTCCAAGGGGGCAGGAGAAGAGGAAGACCCAAAAAGAACTGGTCTAACAACATCTAGCAATGGACTGGTGCTAACTTTGCCATGACCCAAAAACAGTCCAGGAACCGTCAACAGTGGAGATGGCTGTCCACAGTTGCGTCCTCATTGGTGCCCTGACGACTCATGGGGTTAAGGGATCTGTGAACCATGAACCATGATGTGTATATGTATATATATTTTAATCCATTATTGCCACACACATAGTGCTGAGATTATGGACAGGCAGTGCACACTTCTGTCAGGCCTGGTGGCTCCAGTTTACCGTACTGTATTTCTGCCTACAACTAATTGCACTGGTGCGGCCGCGATCCATCATCACTGTTTGCGTATTGTTCCAAGCAGGGACTGGCAGTGTGGATTTTTATCCGGCCTGGCATCTCTTTTTTGCCATTCTGTCTAACAAAAAGTGATTTGCCACAATTTATTATCTCTGATCACGTAATGCTGCAAGCAGCGACTTGAAGTCCACACTTTTGCCAGGCCTGGTGGCTTCTTTTTGCCGTCACTGTTTTTCTGTTTAAAACATGCTTCAGAGGTGTGGCTGCGATACGTTATCCAGATTAACATATTGCTGTGAGCAGGGACTGTCAGTGCAGACTTTTGTCGTGACTCGCGGCTCCTTCTTGCCATCACAGTATTTTTGCCTAAAATGAACTGCACTGGTGCAGCCACGATCAACCATCCCCAATTCCGTACTGCTTCAATGCACTTTAGTCAGGAGGCGTGCAATCTGGCCTGAATACAATTTAATGTACGTGGCGGCTGCTATCCATTATCTTCGTTTGACTATTGCTGAAATCAGGGGCCAGCGGAGCACACTTTTTTACCCTTCTGTCTGCAGATGTGTGCCATAGTTTCCCGTAAAAAATGAACTGTACTTTTTTTTGCCGTAATCCATTATCCACAGTCTACTATTGTTGAGAGCAGGGGCTGTTGATGCAAATTTTTGCTGTGACCTGTGGCTCCTTTTTGCCCTCATTGTATTTCTGCCTAAAATAAACTACACTGGTGCAGCTACAATCAACATTTTCTAATTCCATATTCCTGCAAGGCACGTTAGTCGGAAGGCGTAGAATTTGGCTCGCATGCAATTTAATGTACCTGGTAGCTGCTATCCAATACCTTCGGTTAACCATTGCTGAAATCGGGATGAGCGGAGCGCATATTTTTACCCTTCTGGCCGCAGATGCGTGCCATTGTGGCCTACCCCAAATGAACTGTACTGTTTTTGCCGCAGTCCATTATCCACAGTCATCTATTGTTGAGAGTGAGGACTGAGAGAGCACATTTTGGTGATGCACGGCTGCTCTTTTTTACCCGTTCTTTCTGCTTGAGTATGAACGCGGCAATGATCCATTATTCCCGGTCGACTAGTGCTGCGACTGGGGATAATGGTTTTAAAAACTTGGGCATTTATGATGATTTTATCTGTTTATTAATATATCTTTTATTTTTACATGCTTGATAAAAGAGATTACAGTACTTCTAAAACTTCTACTGAAACTTAAATGACAATTCCAAATCGTGGTTTTGCACGCCATTACATGGTGCACTCTTTTCGTGTCGCGCTGCAACCGTTGCACTCGTTGCCCAAATGCGTTTCATGTCGAGGGAAATTGGAAACAAACGCAATGGCGTTTTGCCCCAGCTCTTTTTGAAATATTTATCACAAGAGAGTTCTCGGCGAGACGATTTTAATTAGGGCTTGCAGCTCATTGGTGGTGAAATCTCCATGACCTAAGAGCAGTGTTGTCATCTGCAAGGTCTATTATCTAAAAATCCTCTCAATTCAGTCCCAATTTTTTCCAACCCTACACCACTGCTGTTTATATAATCCGAAATAAATATATATTTGAAAATAAAAACAAAAATTAATAAAGTTAATAAATTAAAAGAATATTACAGTAGATCTATCTATGTCTCCCTAACCAATGGGGTCAAACTGGAACCACTTCCTGTGGTGTGTCCTGGGCAAGTACAGCCTGGTGGCGCCCATCCCTCTCCAGGTCAACAAATGCTCCCACCCTGGCTCAAACAATTCTTAACCTATTGAAAGAATATTTGGCTCATATGAAGGTAATTTCAAATTTGTTATTTAAAAAATAAATAACAATAAAAAAATCCTTAACAAAAGAAAAAATGTTTTATCCACAGTAGGGGGAATTTAATAATTTAGCCAATTTTTAGTTTCAAACTAATAATAAAAAATATATATAACAAAATATATATATATATATATATATAGAATGAGCAGACCACTCTACCAATCAGCTTGATAGGACAGTTTTACTTTATAATTACAAGTATATATTTTCCTATTTTCCCAGTAAAAATAACTACAAAAAATACACCATATTTTCTACTAAACGGGTCTAATTTTAGTTTTTCTGGTTTTGAGATTTTTATTTTATTTATTAAATAAAATACAAATACAATCTCTAAAACAAGCAAAAGTATTTATATACCAGACAGTAGATCATTCTATTTTTTTAAAGTAATATATTTAGATCATAATAAAATAAAAAGTCTTATTTAAGAATACAATTGCCTTTTTTCTAACGAGTTGAAAAGACTTAAAATGAGAGAATTTATAGACTAAGATTTCAATTTATTTTTGGTGGGTGTATAAATGGTTCGCCCCGCGACCCTAATGAGGATAAGCGGTACGGCTAATGAGATGAGAGATGAGATAAATGGTTCTATTTTTAAGAACAAAAAAAACCAAAGAAAAATACACCATAGGGGTAAGATTTTAGTTTTTCTTGTTTTGAGATTTTTATTTTATTTCTTAAATAAAATTAGACGGATAATCTCTAAAATAAGCCAAAGTATTTATCGACCAGACAGTAGATTATACAAATGTTTCATAGTAATATATCTGGATTAAAGTAAATACTTATAAAATGTTGCCAAATTATTTAAAGATTAAAATGGCCTTTTTTCAACTTGTAAAAAACAATAAAAAAATACTTTATGAAGTAAGATGTCATTTTATTTTTGGTGGGTGTAATAATGGTTTGATTTTTTTCTTGCTACGTACAATTGAAAGCAATTAAAATTTATTTACAGATAAGAAACTATGTTGATTCTTTCTAAAACTAGCATTGTTGATTTATATAAAATAAATGTAACTGACTTAAAGTAAATATACATATATAGATACTTTTAATACACGCCCCCGTTGTTAAAAGTGGACATTGAAAGAAAGCCTTTGGAAACCAACAGTTTGCCCCTTGCCTGCATGTGGCAATCCAATTTTCTCCAATCAATGAAATTGCCATTGAGCAGGGTAAATAAGGATGGATTGTTTGTCCGATACCAGGGCCGAAGCGCCTAAATGTAAAGTGACAGATACGCACACCCAACACACAAATGCACAAAAACAAACCTCAGCAACCTCTTCAAGTCAGCTTTTGTCCATGACCTCTTTCCCTTGAACTGTTTTTTGTTTTGGTTAAAAGGAGCGATTATGTTTGGATGCGACTCAGTCCTGGGTCAATACTGTATGGCGCCGTACAATGTTCCCTGTAATTTTTTACGGGTCTGAGCGTTCACACAAAGTCGGTGAGCAACGCTTGAAACAACAGGGAGCAACGGCAATCCCAAGTGTGGCAAGATAATTCATGATCAAACATGTCCAAAACTTGACATCACGTTACATTTTGCTGAGTTTCCGGCAATGCAAAATGATTTTTCTCTTTCGTGTACTATTGCAAAGGTTGTACGGTCTACAAACGTCGTTTGTTTTTACAATTCTTTCACAAGATTTCCATTTCTTTTTTTCCCTGGTATCTTTTGTCGCGTAATACTAACATTTTTGGGGGCTTATTTAGTCAGTTGCACGATACACAACTGTATTTATTTACTTTTTTTTTAGTGGAAGTACAATGTTGGCAACAAGATTCACTTGATATCATTGGAAATTATTTGAATGCAACACAAACTTTTTCTTCTTTTTTCTGTGTTTTTTTTCTATTTTTTCCTACATTTCTTTCTTTTCTTTTTTTTTGGCTTTTTTTTTTAATTTTTCCTAAAAAAAATTTCTCTTCCTTTTGTTTCCTTTTTTCTCAGCTTTTCACTACTTTTTCATTTTGTTATTTTTTCCTTTTTTGTTCTATTCCCCCCTTCCTTTAAGTCATTTTGTGCATAATTTTACATAATATTTGGTCATGATGGGATTAAAAAAGCAAAAACAACCCGAAGAGCCGTTTAGGACCCGAAAGAGCCGGTTCCTTTTAATGAGCCGAGCTGAAGAAGCCGGTTCCCGACAAACTCTACTAACTTTACTCAACTGCGTTCTACTTCGACTCGACTTCAAAATACCGCATTTAGGACACAACGTCAGGGGAACCCATGTAGTTTTACCTTCATGTACTGTAACTTTGACTTAAGTCGCTTCTTAATTAGTAATTTTGAGCCCTGATTTTTGTGCGCTGGCTAGATTTTCTTGTGCGCTGAGAAAGTGCGAGCAGTGCGCAATTGCGTACGCGCACAGCTTAGAGGGGACACTGGCGTGTTAAGTATGACGTGGTTTTCTTGCTATTTTACATATCCGGATGAAATTGTAAAAACTAATTCCTTCTTAATGCGGACTAGAACGCCTGCTGTATGTGAAAATCCGCAAAGTAGCCCTCACAATTTCGGAATGCACTCTGCTAGTCCCCACTCGCAGGAATACTTGGCAGGGGATAATGGATCACGGCTTCTGGGTGCTGTTTATTTTAAGCGAAAAAGAGACTTAATTCCCTACAAAACTGAGCATCGCCGGTCCCCGCTTGTAGTTGTATATGAGCGGGGATAATGGATCGCTGCCGCACCAGAGCAATTCGCTTTTTGGTGGAATTGCAAACAAGAGCTGCAAGGCCTGATAAAATCACGCTCTGATTGTCCCTGCTCGTACCGAACTACAATCAGAGGTAATGGACTGCAGCTGCTCGAGTAAAGTTTACTTTTTGGTGGACAGAACGGCAACAAAAAGCCGCCAGGTCGGACAAAAGTGCACTCTTCCAATCCCTGGTCATAGTTATATGAAATCTGACGAGCGCAGTACATAACGGATAGGAAAAGCCACCGGGCCCGACAAAATTGTGAACTGCTGGTGCCCCATTTGTAGTCCCAGTAGTGCGGTTTGATTTTTGGTGGACAGAACAGCAAAAAGTGACGCCAGGCCCTACAAAAGTACACTCTGACTGTTTCTGGATGTACTTATATGAGATCAAGGTAATGGATCGGGGCTCCACGAGTGCACTTCAATTTTTGGTAGACAGAACAGCAAAAACAAAGCAGCCAGTCCTGACAAAAGTGTGTACTGTTGATCCCCCATTTGTAGCTATATACGATCAGGGACAGGGACAATCTGAGGTAATGGATTGTGGCTGCACAAGTGCAGTTTGATTTTTTGTGGACAGAACAGCAATAGGTGCAGCCAGGCCCTACAAAAGTACACTCTGACTGTTCCTCGTTGTACTTATATAGGATCAGGGTAGTGGATCGGGGCTGCACATGTGCACTTCACTTTTTGGTAGACAGAACGGCAAAAACGAAGCAGCCAGTCCTGACAAAAGTGTGCACTGCTGGTCCTCTATTTGTAGCTATATACGATCAGGGACAGGGACCATCTGAGGTAATGGATTGCAGCCCCAGTAGTGCAGTTTGATTTTTGGTGGACAGAACAGCAAAATGTGACGCCAGGCCCTACAAAAGTACACTCTGACTGTTTCTGGATGTACTTATATAAGATCAAGGTAATGGATCGGGGCCCCACGTGTGCACTAAACTTTTTGGTAGACAGAATGGCAAAAACAAAGCAGCCAGTCTTGACAAAAGCGTGCACTATTGATCCCCCATCTGTAGCTATAAACGATCATGGACAGGCACAATCTGAGGAAATGGATCGCAGCCGCACAAGTGCAGTTTGATTTTTTTGTGGACATAACAGCAATAGGTGCAGCCAGGCCCTACAAAAGTACACTCTGACTGTTTCTGGATGTACTTATATAAGATCAAGGTAATGGATCGGGGCTGCACATGTGCACTTCACTTTTTGGTCGATAGAACAACAAAATATAGCCTGACGGTGAGCTCTGACGGTCCCCACTTGAATTGGTACTATCTAGGATAAATGGAGTGCTGAACAGTTTTACAAAGTAGCGAGGGATTACAATATTCTGTTATATTAGGGTTGTGCAATAGTCAAAAGCACAAGGGAGAATTGCGATTCTGGGTTTAAGGGACATTTTAAGATGTATACGGTTAAAAGTTCTGCATCGGTCAAAGCCCCAATGTGTACATTTTATTTTAAGGTATCGATAGCTGTCTTCGGCAGTGAATGAGTCAATGGAGAAAATATAAAGATTTCTCATAGGTCATCCTTTTCTCATCCAAGAAGAATTCTGAGTGATTATGACAGTTAATTTCGGACTTTGGAATTTCAACATAAAGGAGAGCGTTCCTCGGAAGAAGCCAGTCAGCCGTTGCCGTTTTCTGGTTCCGGTTCTTCGGATCCGATATCCCTTGGCAGTGGGAAGCGAGTCAGCAGATGGCGTGATTCTGACGATATCGTGTTCTGACGATTATCCTCGTGGAAGCGCGCACTCCTACTCGTTTTGCTTATTTACTAGTTTCAATACTGGCGTATTTCTCCTGATTATAAAATAACGTGTCGTTTGCCCTGCCAATCGAGTTTATGTGACCACAACAGATGCCGCGTTAGTTCATTTTTATAATTTTTTGTTTAAGAGGTGGTATGCAGGGCCGTAGCCCCGCGAACACACATAAGGGCAGGGGTGTCAAGCTCATTTTAACTCGGGGGCCACACGATAGAACAAACATTCTGTCTGGAGAAAACTCCTAGCAAGAAAAGGACTTTTCTGCCAAAATGGACTAAATTATCTTCCTGGTTACGCTATGAAGGGGATGATAATGGATTGGACCTTGAAAAGGCATTACAACTGTGGCAGGACAGCAACCCACGAAGAATATATGAACTGAAAAATCTGAAGTCATAACTGCTTTGTATTACCAATTAACTGTGATGATTAAAGCTGCATGACTATATAGACCAGGGGTGTTAAACTCATTTCAACTCGGGGGCCACACGATAGAACAAACATTCTGTCGGGGGCCGGACTAGTAGATTAAAGAGAAAAAAAAAGAGAGATAAAGAAATAAAAGGAGGAGGGAGGGTAAAGGATAGGGCGGGCCAAAGAAAGAAAAAGAGAGAGAGGGAGAGAGCGTGAGGAACAAAAGATAAAAAGTCGTGAGAGAGGGGGAAAAGAAAGGAAGAGGAAGAAAGAAATCCAAAGAGAAATAGAAAGACAGAAGGAGAGAAAAGAGAAAAGAAAGTGTGAAGGGTATGAAGAGAGAAACAGAAAAGAGATCAAAGGAAAAAAGGAAGGTTAAAAGACACAGAGAGAGAACGAGACAAAGAGCAACAAAAAGGAGAAAAAGAGAGACACAGAGAGTGAAAGAGACAGGGACAGAGTGGGAGAAAAGGGGTGGAAAAGAAAGAGAGAGAGAGAGAGAAAGAGAGGGAAAGAGAGAGACAGGGAGAGGGAGAGAGAGAAAGAGAGAAATAAATACAAGTACTGTGTCTTTGTGAGAGGCAACTGGCTTTGTCAACATCAAGTTGATATATTTCAACCTGCAGCTTGTTTTTCTCTTGCGCTTCTCTGAGGTGTCCGCCTGATTGACACCTGTGGCGTAGGGCATCAAGTGCCCAGGGAGGCACCAAAAGAAATCAGGGTTGTGAAAAAAAGTGTTAAGTGTTAATAATATTCGCTAATATGGTTAAACAATACAAAAGCAGCATAAACTAAATTTCCCCAGAAAGCGAGATGAATCTCAAGCGTTGCTTGCCGGGAGTCAATGTTAAAATAAAAAAAGCTTATTACTGTACCGTATTTCCACACCCATTTGGCGCACTGTTTTAAAGGGCGCACTCTCCTTGGTTCGAATTATTATTCGCTAATAAAAGACAAAAGAAACTAAATATGAATAAAATTACTAAATTTTGTGCAGGCTTGGGGAGTAACGGAATACATGGAAGGGCAAAAATGATGTTGGCAAGCTGTTTGGATTTCTTTTCATTTTGTTTCTGTCGCATTTTATGTTCGTTTTGCCGGAGATCATAGAGATCAACGCCAGGAGAGAAAGCTTACCACGTGTTGTGAGTCATCATGTTATTCATATTTAGTTTTTTTGTGTGTCTTTTATTAGCATATTTGGTATTGGAGTAATCCAAAAGTAATTGAAAGTAATCAAGTTAAAGTAACCCTACCCAACCCTGCTCATAGGGTGCACTGGCCTATTGGATGCTAGTCTCATGCGACTGCCTTTAACACCAAAACAAGTAAAAAAAAAAAAGTACTGAAACAAACCTGAGTTTGATTGTGGTTTGATCAAGTATTTGTGACAAAGTAAAACACCAGTATACAAAAACATTGTACAAAAAAAAAGAATAAAGACCAAACAGTTTGTGTTTAGGGCACCCAAATGGCTAGCGACGGCTCTGGTGGTATGGGTAGATGGTTTTGGTCACGGCTTAAAGTCCATGGGTCGATAATTTCCCTAATTTTAAGTATCTTTTCTCTTGTGCTCGTACATTTATTCGATGGATTTCACATATATATATACGTGGCATTCTTGCCATAACGACAGAAAATGAAACGAAATTGACTGATTAACCTACCGTAAATTCCGGACTATAGAGCGCACCTGATTATAAGCCGCACCCACCACATTTCGGGAGGAAAACCTAATTTGCACAGACACAAGCCGCACCTGTATATTAGCCGCAAGCGCCCACATCGAAAAAATGCAATACAAACACAAAATTAACCCATACCCGATACAGTTCAAAATACACAGCCGGCAAAATGAACGGAAAATGATACCGGTACTTAAGATTCAATGCAGACCTGCAGAGTCCGGGTGCCCGTTGAAAGTAATCCAAGGAAAAAAGTGTATATTTCCAAAGGTAAGGGTGGGAAAAGTATATATCCACTATTGTCGGCCGCGTCCACAAACACGTCTCACCTTTACTCCACTTCCCGTCAGCCCGCATTTGCCCCGCCCCTTCTTTGTCATTTGCCCGTACAAAACATAACAGAATAAGTTTCTAAAATAAATACATTACAAAAATATACAGTTGCAAATACATGGTTACACATATTTACAAAGAAAGATGGTACACCGAGAGAGTTTTCAAAGTTTTACTAATAATATTATAAATTTCATCCCAGACCGTGCCTGTGAAGGGTAGCAAAACGCTACTAGCAACACGCTTGCAACACAGTAAAGAGCTCTGTTAAGAAAACTCACCGTACTTCTAATAAGCAGTCCTCATCTTCTTTCTTATAACTGATGTCACCAAAGTCGTCTTCCTTCAATATGGGTAAGAGACTTTGCCATATAGACGTTGTCCCACGCTCCCTTATTCAAAAACACGCTAGCATTACGCTCGCCAATCAAGGTTTACGTGCAGTAGCTCTGTTTCCTTCTATATAGGACTGCTCAATTGCGTTTAGCTTGAAAGTTGCGTCATGTGCCTTTATCTTTTCCATTTGCATGATGAGGACATGTCTACGCTAATTTAATTTGTGCACAAGCTGAGAAGTTGCAGTCTAAATCTTACCTTTTGTACTCTAGCGCCACTGGCGGCCGTTAGAAAAATTATATAAATTTGCCGCATCACTGAACAAGCCGCAGGGTTGAAAGTTTGGGAAAAAAATAGCGGCTTATACTACGGAATTTACGGTATGTTAAACCTTTGTTTATCGAGATAGCCAAAGTTTGCCTCTATAATCCATAGTTGAGCTGTAGCACAAATTCATGGAGAGAGAAATAGGATTCACGGTTTTGGCCGAGATCCATTATCTCCGGCAAACTATTACTGCGAGCATTGGCCATTTGAACACATTTTTGGCAGCTCTATTTTATTATCCTGTTCTGTCCTCAGTAGAGTGAGCCACAATCACGTGGCTGCGTCCCATTATCCCTAAAAGAACAGCAATGAAAGAAAAAATAACCAAACAAGAAATCGAGTTTTGTGCGACAACACAAAATGAAAGCATGGACATGTAATAAACCTGTAAAAATCGTAACTCAAAATTCTTAATCCAGTCAATAAGAGGATATTTGGATTTACCTTACAAAACCTGAATATCTGCTATAATCCCATTTTAATCCGACTATTCCCTTCATATAAATGTACATGGAAGGAATGTTCCGATCTTCGTGCAACTACTCCCTCTATAAACATATTATGCAAAGAGTATTCCATTCTTAATTCCACTTCTCCCTCAATATAAATGTATAAACAAGGTATATTCCGATCTTAATCTGACTATTCCCTGCTATAAAAATATATGCAAGTAATATTTTTATCTTAATCTGACTCATCCTTTCACATATGCAAGGAAAATTCTGACATTATCCAAGTACCCCCTACATATGAACGTATATGCAAGTAATATTCCAATCCTAATCCAACAACTCCCTCCATTATTCCGATTTTAATGACTTTTCCTTTCATACAATCGCTTATGCAAGGAATATATATGCGAGGAATTTTCAGATTTGAATACATACTACATCAATAAAAACACATTTACAAGGAATATTCTGATTTTAATCCAACTACTCAGAGCATATGAACGTATATGCGAGAATTATTCCGATTTTAATCCGATTTCTGCGTCCATCTAAATGTATAGTAAAGGAACATTCTGCTCATAATCCGACTATTCCTTGCACATAGAAGTACATGCAAGAAATATTCAGATTTTACTCAGACTACTCCCTTCATATAAACGTATAAAATAGGAATATCCTGACCTTAATCTGACAACTCCTTTCATAAACACGTATATGCAAGTAATGTTCTGTTCTTGATCCGTAAACTCCCTCCATTTAAACGTGTACTCAAGGAATATGCCGGTCTTAATCTACTATTCCCTGCTTTAAACGATAATGCAAGGACTATTTCAATCTTAATCCAACCACTTGTTCCATAAAAACATATATACAAGGAATATTCTGATCTTAATCCAACAATTCATTCCATAATCACATATATGCAAGTAATATTCTGTTCTTAATCCGACAAATCCCTAACCTAGGAATATTCTGATCTTAATCCGACTATTGCCTGCTGTAAACGATTATGCAAGGAATATTTCAATCTTAATCCGACAACTCCTTCCATAAGAACATATATGCAGGGAATATTTTGATTTTAATCCGACAACTCCTTCCAAAAGAACATATATGCAAGTAATATTCTGTTCTCTCTCCATTTAAACGTGTACGCAAGAAATATTCAGATTTTAGTCCGGTTATTTCTTACATATAATCATATATGTGAGGATTATTCAAATCTTAACATGACTATTCCCTGCTGTAAATGATTATGCAAGGACTATTTCAATCTTAATCTGACTACTCCTTCCATAAAAACATATAGGCAAGGAATATTCTGATCTTAATCCGACAGTTCCTTCCATAATCACCTATATACAAGCGATATTCTGTTCTTAATCCGACAAATCCATTCATATAAACGTATAACCTAGGAATACTCTGTTCTTAATCCGACTATTTCCTGCTGTAAACGATTATGCAAGGAATATTTCAATCTTAATCCGACCACTCCTTCCATAAAAACATATATGCAGGGAATATTCTGATCTTAATCTGACAACTCTTTCCATAAAAACGTAAAAGCAAGTAATATTCTGTTCTTGATCCGGACACTTCCTCCAATTAAATGTGCGCACAAGGAATGTCCCTATCTTAATCCGACTATTCCCTGCTGTAAACGATTATGCAAGGACTATTTCAATCTTAATCTGACTACTCCTTCCATAAAAACATATATGCAAGGCATATTTTGATCTTAATCAGACAATTCCTTCCATAAAAAAACGTCTACGCAAGTAATTTTCTGTTCCCTCTCCATTTAAACATGTACGCAAGGAATATTCCGATCTTAATCCGATTATTTCCTGCATATAACCGCATATGTGAGGATTATTCGGATCTTAATCCGACTACTGCCTCCATATAAATGCATATGCGAGGACTATTCGGATCTTAATAGAATAGTTTATCCGTATAGCACACAGCAATTACTACAAATTAGTTCCTACGATATTCTCCACAATCTGTGAAAAAAACGTCGGATGACAGTTTATTGAATCTGTTTGTGATATCTGCCGCAAGCGAAAGGACGGGCATCACCCCCGCGGCGCCACCCGACCACCGCGGCGCCGTCGCCAGATCATAAACCTTTGAAGCGCCCTGCCCAGATTAGAAGACGGCCGCCGGGCGCCTAACTCCATTATTCATCGACCTGGTCGCGTTTTGTTTTGGTGCGAGGCGCACGCTGACTTCAAAGGTAGCACGGAACAAGGGGGACGCCAAAGGGAGGCGGGTTTAGCGGGGTGCGTGGCCCACTGCCTCCAAAAGGAAAGCCGTGTTGCATTTATGTATTTCATTATGTGGCCCGGTCGGCAGGGGGAAGCGTGAGAGTGATGGAGGGGAAGATGGCCAAGACTGGGCCTGATTGTGTTATCACAATGTTTACATTATAACCCCGACGGTGGCGGATTACAAGCACCTGGGGGGTGGCGAGGGGGGAGGGTCCGGGGAAGTGGTGGGGGGATATCCTTAGAACGTGGCGGGCGCATACATCTCAAGTTTAACCGCAATCTTGTTTATTATTCAAGCGCGAAAAGTACTCAAATAAAGAGCAGTAAGGAGCGATACCCCTCCGAACCATCGGGGGCATCGCTCGCTATTTCTCGTAATTCTTTTCTCTCTCTTGGTTTCCCTCCCTTTCTCTCCATTTGTTCCTATTTATTCCCACTCACACTCCCATTCTCTCTCCTATCCCCCATCTTGCTTCCGACCCTTCTCTCTTTTGCTCACTCTCGCTCTTTTCAATCCAAGCTCCATCTCTCGCGCTTTCTTTCTCTTTTCACCCTCCTACTTTTGCCTTCTTTTACTCTCACTCTTTCTATCCTCTCCCGCTCTCTCCCTGTCTTCTCTTCCTTTCTCTCTCTGACTTTCTCTGTCTCTGTCTCTCTCACTTACTATTTCTTCTTCTCTTGTTATTTCTCGCTATCTTTCTCTCTGTTTTTTTTCTCTCTTTCTCTCTCTATCTCTCTCTACTCTTTCTCTCTTGCCAATGCTCTCTTTGTCTTTCGCTCTCTACCTCTCTCTCTCTTTCTCTCTTCCACTATTGTTTTCTCTCTGTCTTTTTCTTTCTCTTCTCTCTCTTCCTCTTGCTTTGTTCTATACTTTTTTCATACTTTTTCTCACTGTTTCTCATTCTCTCTCTTTACCTCTCTTTCTCCATTTATTTCTCTTTCTTGCTTTGTCTATTTTGTTCTAATGCTCTCTCTCTTTTGTTTTCTCTCTCTTATTCTTTGTTATTCTCTTTATCCTTTTTCTTTGCTCTGCCTCTTTTGTTCCTTCTCTCTATTCCCTTTCTTTTTCTCTTTCTTTCTCTTTGTCCATTTCTTTATCTTTTTTTATTTTCATCTCTCTTGCCTTGTCTTTTTCTCTATCACTTTATTTCTTGCTTTCTTTCTTTTGCTCCCTTTGTCCCTCTCGTCTTTTTTTCCCTTTCTTTCTTTCTTTTTTTCTTTCCCCCTTTCTTTATCTTTTTTTATTTTCATCTCTCTTGCCTTGTCTTTTTCTCTATCACTTTATTTCTTGCTTTCTTTCTTTTGCTCCCTTTGTCCCTCTCGTCTTTTTTTCCCTTTCTTTCTTTCTTTTTTTCTTTCCCCATCTTTTATTTTTTTCTCTTTTATCACCCTCACTCTTTATTTGTCTCTATTTCTCTCCCCACTTCCTTTTTGTCTCTTTCTCCTTCCCTCCCCTTCTCTCTGTCTCACTCTCTCTATTTTTTTAATTCGCTAATTCTTCTTCTCTCTCTCTCTTTCTCTCTCCCTCTCTCTCTCGCTCTCTCTCTCACTTGTTTTTTTCTTTCTTTCTCTATTGTTTTTTTCTCTCTCTTTTATTCTTTTTCACCCTCTCTTAGAATTATGAAAGACTGTTCCCACCCCAGTCACCACCACTTTGACCTGATGCCCTCTGGTAGGCGCTATAGGTCCCTCAAACCTATATATATATATATATATATATATATATATATATATATATATATATATATTCTATTCTATTCTATTCTATGTTCTTTCTCTAATTGTCTTAAACCCACTATTTATTTCTGTCTCTCTCCCTACTTTTTCTTTCCTTCAATCTCTCCGTCACTCTCCTCTTTTTTTCTTACTGTCTTTTCACTTTTGTTCTCCCTAACCCTTTTGTTTCTCTCTCTCTCTCTCTCTCTCTCTCTCTTGCTCTCGCTCATTTTTCTGTCTATGTATTACTGTTTTATTTCCCTTTTTACTCTATTTCTTTCATTTTTCTCTTCTTCTTCTCTATATTCAGTTTATTATGTAATCATCACAACATTACTCCAATAATAACATTACTCATCTAGTTGTAATAAATGCACTTATGTTCATCCACCGGAGGTATTTACTTGCTGTATCCTTTCGTATCAGTACTTTCCCAGCAATGATTTTCCGATGAGTCGGACCTTATCTTATCATACAACCTTCAAAATACAGCTGCGACCAGTTTTAACAAAGGACTCTAGAATAAGATGTGAATTCCTTTCTTTGCCTGTTGAGGTTTTCTGTTCCATTTTGCAAATCCACACCCCTTTCCTTTAGACTGTGGTCAACAATTTTCGATGCCCTTTTGACTGTGAGAATAGTTTCCTGATCAGACCGTCCCTGAGTACTCCGTTTTATCTTTTTTTTTAAATTATATGATAAATGTCCGACTGCATAGCTTCTCTCCGGCTTTATATCTTCAAAGTCTGAATACTCTGGTCTGGTCCTAAACATCGCCTTCAGTATGAAGAGCAGTGTTTGCCCACGTCCCTGCGTCCTAGACGCATCATTTTTGCTGGGGACGCATAGTCTCAAATCAACGTGCGTCCCCGGGATGCAACTTTTTTGACACAAAATTGTCATAATTACCCGATTACTTTTTTTTTTTTTTACAAAGATTTACCGCACTCCAAACTTTTCGTCAGGCAGATCCGCCATTGTTGTTTTGGTCTCGCGGTTCGAGTTTTCGCCTGCACGCCGATCTCTGCAAACGAGATCTCGTTGCTTCGAGATTACATAATTGTTGTGATGGTTGTCGTCAATTTAAGGTGCAAATCAACAAAAAATTGGTCATTTCTTCAGTGTCGGTAATACGTCGAAACATAATACAGAAAGTGGTAACAACGGCAATAATTCCGGCAGGAAAAAACAGCAGAGAAATTCTTCGGAAGATCGCGGAGGCAAGGAAAACACGTGTGTTGAAGCAAACAATTCGACGAAAGATAAACAAAAGAATAGTCCTAGCAAGAAAAGGACTTTTCTGCCAAAATTGACTAAATTATATTCCTGGTTACGTTATGAGGGGGATGATAATGGATTGGACCTTGAGAAGGCATTACAATTGTGGCGGGACAGCAAACCACGAAGAATATATGAACTGAAAAATCTGAAGTGATAACTGCTTTGTATTACCAATTAACTGTGATGATTAAAACTGCATGACTATATAGACCAGGGGTGTCAAACTCATTTGAACTCGGGGGCCACACGATAGAACAAACATTCTGTCGGGGGCCGTACTAGTAGATTAAAGAGAAAGAAAAAGAGGGATAAAGAAATAAGAAAAATAGGGAGGGAAGGGGAGAGAGGGTGAGACAAAGAAAGAAAAAGAGAGAGCGTGAGAAACAAGAGATAAAAAGTTGTGAGAGAGGAGGGAAAAGAAATAGAAAGACAGAAGGAGAGAAAAGAAAAACGTTTTTTTTTTAGTTTTTCTTAAATTCCTTTAAAAAAAATCTCATTCTGTTTATTTTTTCCGAGCTGTTACTGTTTTCTTTTTGCTCTCTATTTACTTTTTTCCTACATTTCTTTCTTTTCTTTTTTTCTGTCTTTTTTTCTAAATTTTTCGTTCTTTTTTTCGTTTCTTTTTTTCTCAGCTTTTCACTACTTTTTCATTTTGGTATTTTTTTTTCTTTTTTGTTGTCTTCCCCCCTTCCTTTAAGTCATTTTGTGCATAATTTTACATAATATTTGGTCATGTTGGGATTAAAGAAGCAAAAACAACCCGAAGAGCCGTTTAGGACCCGAAAGAGCCGGTTCCTTTTAATGAGCCGAGCCGAAGAAGCCGGTTCTCTACTAACTTTACTCAACTTCGTTCTACTTCGACTCGACTTCAAAATACCGCATTTAGGACACAACGTCAGGGGAACCCGTGTATTTTTACCTTCATGCACTGTAACTTTGACTTAAGTCGCTTAAGGCGCCCGCTTTGAGACTGGGAGGTCGGTGGTTCGCGCCCCGGCCGAGTCATTCCTAAGACTTAAAAAGTGGTCGGCGGCGCCCTCTGTTGGCTGCGGCTGCATCGGCTCGCTACAACGGGTCAGGTGCAATCGACATTTCGTTCTGTGTACATTGTTACACAGAATGACAATACAAGGAAATTATTATTATTATTATTATTATTATTCTTAATTAGTAATTTTGAGCCCTCGTTTTTGTGCGCTGGCTAGTTTTTCTTGTGCGCTGAGATTGAGCAATTGAGGGAACGCTGGTTGGGACCCATAGATTTTTGAGCAGGCGAGTCCCCGGGACCCATCACTTTTCACAGGTAAAACGAACACTGTGAAGAGCAGCAAAGGTCTCCAGCAACGCCGAAGGGGAATGTCCGACACGGTGAAAACCCGCTCCCCTGCCGTTTACCGGTCAGGCCCGATTTTTTTTCTTTTTTTTCTCAGTGGGAAGGGTCCCAATAAAAGCAACATTATGCTTTCTATTGACATTCACGGAGAGACACCTTGAGGGACGAGACGACCTTGGAGAGGCCCCCCCGCCCCGCTTCATGAATACAGCAACGGGGACGCAATTGGGCTCTTATTTGCTTGTCCACAGTGGCTTTACCTGCGCTATCTCCTCGCCCACGGGAGGGATTTAAAACCCGGCGTGAGCTGAAGGCTGAAAATGCATTTTCAAATATAAATCAAATAGAAAGCGGCGCCGGGCTTTTTTTGTGTGTATAAACACGTTTTTGTTTTTTTTTAATCTTCCCTCTTGTGTCGTGAGAGGCAGACTACAATTTGGAATGGAAAGGGCCGCGGGAAACCTGTTACACGCTGTCGGTTCTGAAATTCCATTCCTCCTTCGCTGCCGCGGACGGGTAAAGCCGTCAGAAGAAAACAGAAACTATCGGAGTGTTTAGAATAGAATAGAATAGAACACAGGTGTCAAACAGGCGGCCCGCGGGCCAGATCAGGCCCACTAAGGCATTGAATCCGGCCCGCGAGACAACACTCAGAGAAGCGCAAGAGAAAAACAAGCTGCAGGTTGAAATATGTCCACTTGATGTTGCCAAAGCCAGGTGCCTCTCACAAAGACACTGTACTTGTATTTCTCTCTCTCTCTCTCTCTCTCTCTCTCTCTCTCTCTCTCTCTCTCTCTCTCTCTCTCTCTCTCTCTTCCACCCCTTTTCTCCCACTCTGTCTCTTTCACTCTCTGTGTCTTTTTTTCTCTTCCTTTATTGCTCTTTGTCTCTTTCTCTGTGTCTTTTTAACTTCTTTTGCTCAAACGTCGTTCCTTTTTTCCTTTTCTCTCGTTTCTCTTTCTCTCTTCCTACCCTTTGCGCTTTCTTTTCTCCCTTTTCTCTCCTTCTGTCTTTCTATTTCTCTTTGGATATCTTTCTTCCTCTCCCTTTCTTTTCCCCCTCTCTCACGACTTTTTATCTTTTGTTTCTCACGCTCTCTCCCTCTCTCTCTTTTTCTTTCTTTGTCCTGCCCTCTCTCCTTTTCCCTCCCTCTTTCTCTTATTTCTTTTCTTTTTCTTTCTCTTTAAATTACTAGTACGGCCCCCGACGGAATGTTTGTTTTATCGTGTGGCCCCCCAGTTAAAATGAGTTTGACACCCCTGGAATAGAATATACCTTTATTGTCATTGTTACAAAATGGGTTGAACATATTGTGACAATGAATTTGGACGTAGCATACAGTAAGGATAAAAGAAAACAAAGAAGATGTCTGTATTGTCCTTGTTGCTGGCTTTGTTTTTCTCCGGAGGAGGGTGTATGAGGGGGGTGAGGGACTGACAGAGATGGCCGGATCCTGTACGCATGTTTTGATGTCACTATAATATTTATTTATTATTATTCAGCCAGTATCAACCATCAACATGATATCTACCGGAAATCATTTTGTCACGCGAAGCTATCGACGTGACTCGTCGCATTCGATCGGCGCCGGGTTTTTAGACCCAACTGCTGTGTTGGGAGTCATTAGGTGACCAAACCCCCCAATTCCAACCCTTAATGCCGAGCGCCAAGCAGGGAGGCAATGGGTACCAATGTTGTAAGTCTTAGGTATGACTCGGCCGAGGCTTGAACCAGCGACCTCCCAGTCTCGGAGCGGGCGCCCTACCATCTAGGCTACCGAGCTGTACACACAGTCCAGTGTTTTTTCCCCCTGGTTGCTCAGTCAAATCAAGTCAAGTCACATTTATTTATGTAGCCCTTAATCACAAAAATGTCTCGAAGGACTGCACAGGATTACAATTACACAATTGCACAATTACCTGATCTTAAACCAGCATGCAGGCAAGGAACAACTCAAAAACCTCAGTGTGAGGAAAAAAGAAAAACTTTACGTATTGAATGAATTTGGGAAGTACAGTCCTTATGCATGCCTGATTAAAGCGGCGACAATAAAAGCTCCGTCGGGGTGTGCAAGCTGCTGTTTATTGATAGCAGCGGGCAGGAGATTTAGCGCTATGCTAACGTTAGCATCCGGTTGAACGTAAACAGCAATCACAATGACCAAAGTTAGCTCTCTCGGTAGATAGAACGGTCTACACGATACTGCTAGAAACTCTATATCGAGTGAGCAGTGTGTGTCAGTGATTCGTCTGTTATTGCAGCGCATAGTCCCCCACCCTTGTTTTTACCAGAGTCTCCGTCTTTGTCGTGCCAGTGTAGCGTGCGTCCTGCTCGTTGGACTGCGGCGTCGGGGAAGCCAAGACTCCGTGATGACAAAAATACCGCAATTTCGGACGAAGCTGTTGGTGGCGATCCGCAGCTCAAATTCACTCATTTTGTGGACGATGGATCTGGCATTGGTTAGGAACATGCTCGGAAGCGCTGGTCTGTTGTGGTAGCCTTCTTGGCCTGCTCCCTCCGCCGTCTCCGTCGTTGTCGGCAGGGAGATCCCGGTGGTCACTGTATATCCCTCGGGATGTTATTGTAGTTGTGAAAGGAGTCGAAGGGAAAATATGAGAGATAAAAGAACACTAAAAAGACGAACTGGAGAGCCTGAAGCCGCTGCACTTGCGCGCGCCGCCATCTTACTAAGCAACCTGGTATGGTTTTCCTCCCGTAATCATTTTGGGAACGCAAATGTCACCGTTTATTTAGAATGGGCGCTTTAGTCGTGATAATAACCCGCGCTAATATTATTTCCCAAGTTGTACATTTCAGCCACATTACTCTTCTCATTTTTCATATGGCTTCCTGTCCTGATTATTTTCTCAATAGACATATAAAGTGCCTTCTGGATGACTTTTGAGGATCACATGCAGTCAAAGAAGAAGTATATACAGTATATATGTATACTTATATGTATATAAGGTTAAAAAACTGATTCCATAGTGCTGCAAGGAAGACCGGGCAGAGCATTAGCTGATTTCAAACCTAAAAGGAAATGCACTTGTGCGGCCGCGATCCATTATGCCCAATATTATATTGTTACAAGTGGGGAACCGGCTGGCACTTGGGTCTTGAATCATGCCGTCCTGGGCTGCCTTAAATATATACAGTATATATTTATATATATATATGTTTATAAGGTGAAAAAACGTTCCACAATCCATTATCCCTTCTTCCATATTGCTGCATGGAAGACCGGGCAGAGCCCAATTATTTCAAGCCCGGTGGCTCTATTTTTCAAACCTAAAAGGAAATGCACTTGTGCGGCCGCGATCCATTATGCCCAATATTATATTGTTACAAGTGGGGAACGGGCTGGCATTTTGGTATTGAAACATGCCGTCCTGGGCTGCCTTAAGTATATACAGTATATATTTATACATATATGTATATAAGGTTAAAAAATGTTCACGATCCATTATCCCTGATTCTATATTCCTGCGAGGAAGACCGGGCAGAGCCCAATCATTTCAGGCCCGGTGGCTCTATTTTTGCCATTACCGGATTTCAAACCTAAAAGGAAATCCACTTGTGCAGCCACGATCCATTATGCCCAATACTATATTGTTGCAAGTGAGGAAGCAGCTGGCACTTTGGTCTTGAAGCATGCCGTCCTGGGCTGCCTAAGGTAAAATGCATGATTGTGGCCAAGTTCCATTATATCCGGTTACAATCCATTATCCCTGATTTCATATTTCTGCGAGGAAGACTGGGCAATTACCGGATTTCAAACCTAAAAGGAATTGCACTTGTGCGGCCGCCATCAATTATGCCCAATACTATATTGTTACCAGTGGGGAACCAGCTGAGACTTCGGTCTTAAAGCATGCCGTCCTGGGCTGCCTAGAATAAAAAGCACGATTGTGGCCAGGATTCATTATCTCCGGCTATCTATTACTGCAAGATATGGTCAGCAGAACGGATTTTCTGTCAGGCTTGGCAGCTCTTTTTCTTCCTGTTCTGTCCTCTGTAAAATAAACCGCACTGGTGTAGTTGCGTCCCATTATCCCCAATCCCATATTGCTGCGAGCAAGGACTGGCAGAAGGCTCTTTTGTCAGGAGGCGTGGCCTTCTAAAAGGAAATGCACTTGTGCAGCCGCAATCCATTATGCCCAATACTATATGGCTGCGAGCGGGGAACCAGCTGACGCCACTTTGGTTTTGAAGCACGCCATCCTGGCATGCCTAGAATAAAATGCATGATTGTGGCCTAGATCCATTATCTCCAGACAACTATTCCTGGGGCTAATGGGACGCGGCCACATGAGACTGCATTTTTGGCGGTTTTGGCAGCTCTTTTTTTTTCTGTTCTATCCTCAGTAGAGTGAACCACACTTGTGTAGCCGCGTCCCATTAGCCCCAATCCCATATTGCTGTGAGTGAGGACCGGTAGAAGGCTTTATTGTCACTCCTTGATTTCCCTGGCTTCGAGCTCCGGGTCGTTGTAGTGTTGGAAGACCCAGCCAGGACCCATCTTCAATGCTCTGACTAAAGGAGGTTGTTTCCCAAAAACTCACAATACACGGCCCCAGTCATCCTCTCTTTAATGCACTGCACTTGTCCTGTCCCATGTGTAGAAAAACACCCCCAAAGCATGACGCTATCACCCCCATGCTTCAGGGTTGGGATGGTGGATTGTATTTTTCATTCTTCTTACTTCAAATACGCTTAGCGGAATTATGACCTAAAAGTTCTATTTTGGTCTCATCTGACCACAAAACTTTCTCCCATGACTTCTCTGTATCAACCAAATGGACTTGCTGGTTTAAGCAGGGGAACCTATCGTGCCATGCATGATTTCAAATCATGACGTCTTAGTGTCTTACCTACAGTAGCCTTGGATAAGGTGGTCCCAGCTCTTTTCAGGTCATTTACCAACTCCTGTCATGTAGTTCCGGGCTGATTCATCACCTTTCGTAGAATCATCGAGACCCCACGAGGTGATATCTTGCATGGGGCTCCACTCCGATTGAGATTGACCGTCATGTTTAGCTTCTTCCATTTTCTAATGATTGCTGATCCAACAGTGGACCTTTTTTCACCAAGCTGCTTGGCCATTGCTCTATAGCCCTTTCCAGCCTTGTGGAGGTGTACAATTGTGTATCTGGTGTCTTTGGACAGCTCTTTGATCTTCGCCATGTTACAAGCTAAGGTCTCGGTGATTATATGGGGTGGACAGGGGTGTCTTTGTGAAGCTAATGTCCTTAAACAAGTGCATCTGATTCAGGACGATACATGGAGTGCAGGTGGACTTCTAATGGGTGGACTAACAGGTCTTTCAGTGTCAGAATTCTCCATGATACACTTATTTGCAGCTGTATCACACCGATAAATTGTTAAAAAAATCATGCATTGGGATTTCTGGATTTTTCTTTTTAGTTTATCTCTCTCACTGTGGACATGCACCTACGATGACAATTTCAGACCCCTCCATGATTTCTAAGTGGGAGAAATAGCGAAATAGCTTATTTTCTTCACTGTACACACTTAGAATCTCTACCTGGTATAGCGTGGCTTCACTTGACTCATTATTGGGTCTTTTTTTTAAATATTTGGCTGCTAAATGCGACGTCGCATTCGGCCATTTTTAGTTCTATTTTAGTATCAGCCCGATAATTATCGCGCCTCCGAGTTTAAAATGCAAAAGAGGCCGCGGAGAGATCCTTCTGATGTGTTTGGAAAAGGAAAGAAGAAAGCCGGCTTGTCTTGAGGCGGCAGACAGAAAGAGGACGGACGTAAATAACCGTCTTTTCGCGCTTTCTCTTCACGTCGGACGGCCCGGAAAAGAAAGTGCTTGCTCATCACTAAGCGGCTTGATTGTTTTTGCTTAGCACGAAAGCCTTCTCACGTCCTTCAATGTCCGCCTACCTTTCCTTCCTTCTCATTATTTTCCTTTTTTTCCCGTTTTTCATTTTAGTACCTGTCCGCCTCTGTCATGTCAGCCATGCAATTACTAGGGCCGGGTGGGCGGATCGATCCAAATATCGATATTATCGATACCGGGCAAGTACTGGAATCGATACTTCGCTGCTCCGAAAATGACTTCGGTCTTTAAGCGCTACCTTGAAACCGGACCTTATTTTCCTCTTCATCTTTGTTATGTGATTCTCCTGGAGTGCCACATCTAATCTCATCGTGAACAATCCTCCGTACGTTGGTCTCAATGACAATTCGGACATTACTTTTAAAATATTATAAAATGGGAGTGTCTACAACAAAAATAATACAACAGAATTAGTACAAAAATATCACAAAAATACTACAAGATTAAATATCAAATTGAGTGCTTAAAGCCCCAATGTTTGATGTTTGACCACTAGATGGCACTGTGTCACCCGGCAGCAGGTGAAAAAGAAATTTCCTAAAATATTTATTTTTTTCTAAAAATTAACATTTTAGGATAGTTCATGTACTTTTGCCTTGTATTCAACTTGTTTTTTTTTTTTTAACTTGATAAAAGTTTTTTGTACCACTAGGAGGCACCAAATATGACACACTGCCCCTTTAAAAGCAGGGACCTAGTTTATTATTTGCTTTCATTCTGAAAATACAAAACAGTATAGAAATACTACTTCACTAATCCTATAATACCAAATACAGAGATATAATAACAGAAAAACTACAAAAATACAACTACACTAATATTACAAAATACTAAAGTAATAAAAAAAAAGAATACTATGGAAACAACACAAAAATACTACTATAGAAATACTACAAAAATACGACCACAGTGATACTATGATAAAAATGCTAGTACAGCGATACGATAACAGAAAAACTACAAAAATAGAACGACAGTAATATTAAAAAATACTCAAGTAATAATAATAATAATAAAATACCATGGAAACACTACAAAAATACTACTATAGAAATACTACAAAAATACGACCACAGTGATACTATGATAAAAATGCTAGTACAAAGATACAATTGCAGAAAAACTACAAACATACAACTGCAGTAATATTACAAAATACTAAAGTAATAATAAAAAAAGAATACTATGGAAACACTACAAAAATACTACTATAGAAATACTACAAAAATACGACCACAGTGATACTATGATAAAAATGCTAGTACAAAGATACAATAGAAAAACTACATAAATGCGACTACAGTGATATTACAAAATACTAAAGAAATACAATAACAATACTACTATGGAAATAATACAAAAGTAATATAGAAATACTACAAAAATACGACCCACAGTGATACTATGATAAAAATGCTAGTACAAAGATACAATTGCAGAAAAACTACAAACATACAACTGCAGTAATATTACTAAATACTAAAGTAATAATAAAAAAAGAATACTATGGAAACAATACAAAAATACTACTATAGAAATACTACAAAAAGTGATACGATAATGAAAATGCTAGTACAGCGATACGATAACAGAAAAACTACAAAAATACAACGACAGTAATATTAAAAAATACTCAAGTAATGATAATAATAAAATACCATGGAAACACTACAAAAATACTACTATAGAAATACTACAAAAAGTGATACGATAATGAAAATGCTAGTACAGCGATACGATAACAGAAAAACTACAAAAATACAACGACAGTAATATTAAAAAATACTCAAGTAATGATAATAATAAAATACCATGGAAACACTACGAAAATACTACTATAGAAATACTACAAAAATACGACCACAGTGATACTATGATAAAAATGCTAGTACAAAGATACAATAGAAAAACTACATAAATGCGACTACAGTAATATTACAAAATACTCAAGAAATACAAAAACAATACTAGTATGGAAATAATACAAAAATACTAGAGAAATACTACAAAAATACGACCCACAGTGATACTATGATAAAAATGCTAGTACAAAGATACAATTATAGAAAAACTACAAACATACAACTGCAGTAATATTATCAAATTCTAAAGTAATAATAAAAAAAGAATACTATGGAAACAATACAAAAATACTACTATAGAAATACTACAAAAATAGGACCACAGTGATACGATAATGAAAATGCTAGTACAGCGATACGATAACAGAAAAACTACAAAAATACAACGACAGTAATATTAAAAAAATACTCACGTAATAATAATAATAAAATACCATGGAAACACTACAAAAATACTACTATAGAAATACTACAAAAATATGACCACAGTGATACTATGATAAAAATGCTGGTACAAAGATATAGCAATAGAAAAACTACAAGAATACAACGACAGTAATATTAAAAAAATACTCACATAATAATAATAATAAAATACCATGGAAACACTACAAATATACTACTATAGAAATACTACAAAAATACGACCACAGTGATACTATGATAAAAATGCTAGTACAAAGATACAATAGAAAAACTACATAAATGCGACTACAGTGATATTACAAAATACTAAAGAAATACAAAAACAATACTATTATGGAAATAATACAAAAATACAATAGAAATACTACAAAAATACTGTACACGACCAAAGTGATACCATAATAAAAATGCTAGTACAAAGATATAATAACATAAAAACTACAAACATACACCTGCAGTAATATTACAAAATACTAAAGAAATACAAAAGCAATACTACTATGGAAATAATACAAAAATACTATAGAAATACTACAAAAATACGACCAAAGTGATACTATGATAAAAATGCTAGCACAAAGATACAATTACAGAAAAACTACAAAAATACAACTGCAGTAATATTACAAAATACTAAAGTAATAATAAAAAAAAGAATACTATGGAACCAATACAAAAATACTACTAAAGAAATACTACAAAAATAGGACCACAGTGATACGATAATGAAAATGCTAGTACAGCGATATGATAACAGAAAAACTACAAAAATACAACGACAGTAATATTAATAAATACTCAATAATAAAAAAAGAATACTATGGAAACAACACAAAAATACTACTATAGAAATACTACAAAAATACGACCACAGTGATACTATGATAAAAATGCTAGTACAAAGATACAATAGAAAAACTACATAAATGCGACTACAGTAATATTACAAAATATTCAAGAAATACAAAAACAATACTAGTATGGAAATAATACAAAAATACTAGAGAAATACTACAAAAATACGACTAAAGTGATACCATAATAAAAATGCTAGTACAAAGATATAATAACAGAAAAACTACAAACATACAACTGCAGTGATATTACAAAATACTCAAGAAAGACAAAAACAATACTACTATGGAAATAATACAGAAATACTATAGAAATACTACAAAAATACGACCAAAATGATACCATAATAAAAATGCTAGTACAAAGATACAATAACATAAAAACTACAAACATACACCTGCAGTAATATTACAAAATACTAAAGAAATACTAAAGCAATACTACTATGGAAATAATACAAAAATACTATAGAAATACTACAAAAATACGACCAAAGTGATACTATGATAAAAATGCTAGTACAAAGCTACAATTACAGAAAAACTACAAAAATACAACTGCAGTAATATTACAAAATACTAAAGTAATAATAAAAAAAAGAATACTATGGAACCAATACAAAAATACTACTAAAGAAATACTACAAAAATAGGACCACAGTGATACGATAATGAAAATGCTAGTACAGCGATATGATAACAGAAAAACTACAAAAATACAACGACAGTAATATTAAAAAATACTCAATAATAAAAAAAGAATACTATGGAAACAACACAAAAATACTACTATAGAAATACTACAAAAATACGACCACAGTGATACTATGATAAAAATGCTAGTACAAAGATACAATAGAAAAACTACATAAATGCGACTACAGTAATATTACAAAATACTCAAGAAATACAAAAACAATACTAGTATGGAAATAATACAAAAATACTAGAGAAATACTACAAAAATACGACTAAAGTTATACCATAATAAAAATGCTAGTACAAAGATATAATAACAGAAAAACTACAAACATACAACTGCAGTGATATTACAAAATACTCAAGAAAGACAAAAACAATACTACTATGGAAATAATACAGAAATACTATAGAAATACTACAAAAATACGACCAAAGTGATACCATAATAAAAATGCTAGTACCAAGATACAAAAACAGAAAAACTACAAACATACAACTGCAGTAATATTACAAAATACTAAAGTAATAATAAAAAAAAGAATACTATGGAAACAATACAAAAATACTACTATAGAAATACTACAAAAATATGACCACAGTGATACTATGATGAAACACTTTTACAGAGATGTTACAACAGAAAAACTATAAAAATACAATTACAGTCGTATTACAAAATACTACATAGAAATTACAAAACTACTACTATGTAAATAATAGAAAAATAGCACTACAGTAATACTATTATAAAAATTACTACAAGAAAAATATCAAGACATAAATACTACAAAAAGACTGCTATAAAATATTACGACAGAAATACAAATCATACTACAAAAAATATTACAAAAATACTACAATAACAAAGAAAATTTCCAGAAATACTACAGAAAAGTAACAAAAAACTACCATGGAAATACCACAAAAATCATACTGTGCAAATACCACGAAAATACCACAAAACTACAGTAATACTAAAAAAAAATACAACAGAAATACTGCAAAAATCCCACTGCAGAATAACTACTAAAATACAACTACAGTAGTATCACAAAATACTACATAAAAATGACAAAACTAGTACTATGAAAATAATAGAAAACTGATAGTAATACTATCATAAACATTACTACTAGAGAAATATTATGACATAAAGACTACCAGTAACTATTATGACAGAAATACTTGTTATACTACAAAACAATACTACAATAACCAAACTATACATATATATATATATATATATATATATATATATATATATATATATATATAAAATTAGTTTGAAACGGCAGATTATTAAGAATGGTTTTAATCTCATTAATGTTGAGACCCTGCCATCTGCTGGTCACTTGTGCACACTGCATTTAGATCTAAAGTGCCTCGTCTCCCACTATAATAATAAAACTCATACTGAAAAATCAATCATGATATTAATAAATGCACTAATAATCTATATTATTATAAAAATATAGTTATTAAAATGATTCAAATGATAGATACAAATAATGAAAGAAAGAAATGAATCCATAGGACAGATACTTATATAAATATAGTCATTTTAAAAATCCAATAAATAAATTAAAGTCATGATAATAATATAACATTATCTTAAAAGAGCATACTGTAATTTGATTTGTGTCGAATTTATTTCAATACAAAATTATTTTATTCATACTCTACTTTTGGTCATTCATTTAGGAATTTTAATTATTACTATTAATAGTTTTTTATTCATTTTTTCATTTATTTATATTATTCTTTTTTTTACAAATAAAATTTTAACGCGTTTTAAGTCACATTCTCATTTCTTATTTATTTCTTTAAAGCGTTATTTATTTAAACTTTAATGCATCGAGTGATACATATTTTTAGGAATATTTTAACGTTTTTTCATCATGGTAATAAAACATTATAAAATAAAACAATATTATATGAACTCATGATAGCAATTTAAATAATTCATTTATTAGATATAAATGAATACAGATATTTCAATAAATAAGTAAAATATCTGTGTTCTTGACTCCCATTAGGGCAATATGGATCCGGTACATACATTTATACATATTCGAAAATAAATCAAATTTAATGTCTTCAATTCCAGTGATTACAATAATTTATATATAAAAAATATTCCTAGCTATTGAATTTCTTTTTAATTCATATTCAATTTATTTTTTACAATTGTTATATTTATTATTGTTCAGATTAAAATACTTGTATTTCAACTTTCTAACCAGTAAACCAAAACGTATTTCATTATTGTGAATAGTTTTAATTATTTTAATTGTTATATAGTTATTTTTGTCTTTATTGCTGTTATTAATAGTCGTATTATTTTTAGTACTACCAGTAGAAGTATAGTTTTATTTATCATTGCTTTATTAATTATTTCTATAAATATTATTTTAATAAAAATGTATATCAATACGATTAAAAGGCGTTTGCACGATAAAAGCTTGTCTCTTAGCAATTATGAAATTATTTTTTATTGTAAATTGACGATTTAACTCATATAAGGTGTCATGTTTCAACTCTGCCGACAGGTGGCAGTGTCAACCTTCAGTTGACTACGGTACATATACTGGCGGCTCACGAGGGCTTTGATTTATATTGTAATGCCAATTATTCTAATTTTTAATGTTTTTTTACATCAAAAAGGAAAATAATGAGTTATTAATAATAGTTTTGACCAGTGACGACTCAAAGAACTAGTGTTTTTTATTTATTTATAAATAAATGTTTGATTTTCGTTACTTATTTGTCCATGTGTTGAAACAGTGTGTAATATTTGATCGCTAGATGTCTCTGTATAGTTTTGCGCTACCGAAAACGAGTAATAGAAAGCATGAAGAAGAATACAATCTGATGAGATTTAACTGCATGAAATTACATCACTTTTTGGGGGAAGAATAAAGGAAAGGAAAGAAAAGGAAGAAGAAAAAAGGAAAAAAGAAAGGAAACTGTGGAAAGAATAAAAGACAAAAGGAAAAAAAGTAAATGAAAAAGGGTTAAGAAGAAAGGAAAACAAACAGGGAAGGAGAAAAAATAGAAACATGGGGGAAAGAAAGAAAGAAGGGGAAAGGAAATAAAATAAAGAAATATAAGGAAAAAATCAAAGGAAATGAGAAAAAAGACAGAAAAAAGGCAAAAAGAGAATTGAGAAATAGAGGAATAATTCTGAGGATAATACTTGAAAGAAGGAAAAAAGGGAAAAGAGAAAAATATGAAATGAATAAAAGACCAAAGGAAAAAGAAAGAAAGAAGGGGAAAGGAAATAAAATAAAGAAACATGAGTAAAAAGGAAAAGGAAAGGAGAAAAAAGCCAGAAAATATGAAAAAAAGGAGAAATCGGGGAATAATTTTGAGGACAATACTTGAAAAAAAAGCAAACAGAGGAAAAATATGAAAAGACAAAAGGATAAGAGAAAAAAGTAAATGCAAAAAAAGTTGAAGAAAAGAAAACATGAGAAAATAAACAGGAAAGGAGAAAAATAACAAAATGGGGAAAAAGAAAAGAGGAAAAAGAAAGAAAAACAGGGAAAGGAAATAGAAAAAGAAATATAAGTGAAAGGAAAAGAAAATGAGAAAAAAGCCAGAAAAAAGGATAAAAGAATTAAGAAATACAGTAAAAATTACGAGGATAATACTTGAAAGAAGAAAAAAAGAGAAACATATGAAAAGAATAACAGAAAAAAGAAAAAAGTAAAAGAAAAAAAACAAAAGGTGAAAAAATGGGGAAATAAACAGGAAAGGAGAAAAAACTGCAAAATGGGGGGAAAAAACACCAGAGGAAAAAGAAAGAAAAAGGGGGATAGGAAATAAAATAAAGACAAAAAAAAGGAAAGGAGAAAAAAACCCAGAAAAAGGGGAACAAAAGTGAAATAAAAGAAACATTTTTATTATGTTCTATTTTCCTCTCTCTTTTTGTTACAAAATAATTTATTGAATTGTGTGCAAAAATGAAAAAAAGAGGGTAGCCTTGGCAGCAAGATGGCAGCCAATTATGTCAACCGTTGATAGTTCATACATTTTTTATTTATCACTGTATTCCAATCTGTTTTTGTTTTTATACCACACTGTCCCTTTAATCAAATAATAAAACAAATTTTAGCCGCTAAAATGTTTGCGGTACGTTTATCGTAAATACAAACTAATTCAAATTCGAGGGTTTAATTTATCCAATGATCATTGCATTTCCGAGTAAAACGTATCCGTATCGATCGGTATCGATACTACCTTGTATTGACTTGGCCCGATACCGAAATTCCCAGTATCTCCCACCTTTCGCATCATGCTACATTTTCTATAACCCGGACGTCATTTTTTGACTCATATCAGAAAAAATAACCAGCGGGGGAGATTTTTGTTACTCCCCTAAACCTCTCAGGCCTAGCTTCCATTTGACACTTAATTAAAGCCTTCATGAGCTCCCTGGGAAGCGCAGATTGGCCCTCCATTGCTTATTAAACCTGCTCTCATTATGGGATATCGCCAAGGAGTCAAAAATCAGCCCTTTCTGTGTGTTGCTAGCTTGTTGCTAGCCACCATAGCGATAGCATAATCGGATTGCGCGATAGCTAGCCGTAAAGCTAGCTCTATAGCTCTCCGGCGCACTATATTGTCGACGGGCTAGCTTACGAGCTATGTGGACAGCTAGCACATTAGCTTCAGGATAGCTAGCTTGATAGCTCCCGGCTTGCTCGATGGATAGCTCGATCATCTAACCCGAGGACGTCAAAGTCATTTTAGCTCAGGGGCCGGAGGAGGAAATTAAAAAGAAAGAAAGAAAGAAAAAGAAGAGTAATGACGGATATAGAGAAAGGAGAAAGAGAAGAGGGAGAGAGAGGGAGAGGAAAAAAGAGGTACATTAAGAGAAAGAAATATAATAAGAGAGAGCAAGGGGGAGAGAGAGGAAGAGAGAAAAAAAGAGCAAAAAGAGAAGGGGAAAGGAGAGGGAGATGGATAAATAAAGACACAAAAAAGAAAAAAAGAAAAACAGAAACAAAACGGAGAGAAAGAGAATGAGTAAAGGAGAAAACAAGAGAAGGAAAGGGAGAGGAAAATAGATCAATAATGTTACAAAAAATAAAGAAAAAGAAAGAAACGGAAAAAGAAAGTTCAAAAATAGAGAGTGAGAAAAAGAGAGCAGAAAGAGGGATAAGGATAGAGAAAGAGAGAGGCAGGCAGGCAGAAATGGAAAGAAGAGAGTATAAAAGAGAGAAAGAATGCAAGAAGAAAGAGACTGAGGAAGAAAAAAGGGGAGAGAATTAAAAGGGAAAGAAAGAAATGGGAGAGAGAGAGAAGGAGAGCGAGAGGGGCAGAGAGACTAAGACAGAGGAACAGATAAATAGAGATAGAGAACAAAACAGTGAGAGAGAAAAAGAGAGAAAAACGGAAAACAAAAAAGAGAGGAAGAAATAGAGAGAGAAAGAAAGACAGCGAGACAAAAGAGAGACAGAGAAGTAATGAGAGAGGGAGAGAGAGAGAGAGAGAATGACAGACAGAAAGCAGAGAGGGGGTTAAGGAAAAAGAGAGAGAGCGAGAGACAGCCAGAAATGGAAAGAGTAAGAGAAAAGGACATATAGAGAGAAATGAGAGAAAGAGAGAGTAACAGAGAGAAAGAATAGGAGAAGAAAGAGAGAGAGAGAGAGAGAGAGAGAGAGAGAGAGAGAGAGAGAGAGAGAGAGAGAGAGAGAGAGAGAGAGAGAGAGAGAGAGAGAGAGAGAGAGAGAGAGAGAGAGAGAGAGAGAGAGAGAGAGAGAGAGAGAGAGAGAGAGAGAGAGAGAGAGAGAGAATATAGTATATATATGTAGAGAATATCAAGCTTAAGTTGCGTTGGGGGTGGCACCTGGCTTTGGTGACATTGAGTGGACATTTTAAACTGCAGTTTGTTTTCCTCTTGTGCTTCTCTCACTGTTGTCTCGCGGGCCAGATTCAATCTGTTGGCCGGCCTGATTCGGCCCGCGGAACACACGTTTAACACCCTTTTCTCATCATTATTACTTGCTTGATGGATTGCTTGATAATTCTCTGGCTAGCTCGATGGCTAGCTTGATTCTCTAATCATTATGGATTACTTAATAGCTAGCTTCAGAGCTAACTTGATAGCTCATTAGCTAGCAAGCTCACTATATCATTGGATGGCGAGCCTGCTTGCCTTATCTTTGTATCTAGTACACTGGCTTTATGGAGTGCTAGCTCATCAGCTAGCTAGCTGGCTTGACGCTAACTCAATTGCATGATAACTCGCATGATGGATAACTCGATAGCTTAACGGGTAGCTAGCTAGTTGTTCACTGCATCACTCAATGGATAGCACGATCGTATATTTACTGTTGATCACCAGCTAGCTCGACAGCTAACTCTATCGATCTTGCTCAATGGATCATTAGATGGCTAGCTTGCTAGTTCTGTGAATTGCTAACGCACTGGTTTGATGCTCGCTTGTTAGCCTGTTGGCTAACTCGATTGCTCACTAGCTCACTAGCTTGATGGCTTGTTGAGTAGCGCAATAGTGTATTCATTATGCATGAAACAATAGCTAGCTTGAAAGCTAATTCGATAGCTCTCTAACTCACTATATCATTCGATGGCTAGTTTGCTAGCTCTATTGACTTTAGCACATCTACTTGATGGATAAATATCTCAATATGTAGTTTGCTGGCTCACTCTATTACTCGGTAGGAGGCTTGATTGTTTAACTATTATGTATTGCTTGATAGCTGGCTTGATCGCTAGCACAGTAGCTCTCTAGTTATATGGCTCACTGTAGAATTGGATAGCTAGCTCGCTCATTTAATAGCCACAGATCTTGATGGACTGAATCCTCGATACCTCGATAGCTAACTCGATAGCTCAACCGCTAGCTATTTCATTACTTTATAGGCTGGCTAATTTTCTAACTCGATTCACAGCTCACACAACGGCATGATTGAGAGCTAGAATTTTAATACCTAGCTTGCTAGCTAACTCGATTGCTCATAGCTTAATAGCTATCGCAATCGATAGCGCAATCATTTAGTGGAATACTTGATAGATGAAAGTGTAACCAATATATATGGCTAGCTTGACAGCTAACACAACAGCATCCAATTTAGATAGCACACGGTAGCATCGAACGGCTAACTTGCTAACTTGATATCTCACTAGCTTACTCCTTGAGTAGCTTGATAGCTTTGTTATCTGCTAGCTTAATAGATTGCTAGCAAAATTGGCTTGATGGTTAGCTTGCTCAAAATCGGTCCAGCTAACTTAATGGCTAACTCGATTCACTGGTTAGCTAGCCCGCTATAATCATTGGGTAGAAACCGGATTTGTTTGGACAGTAGCAGTGAGGCACAGAGGAACGACGTAAGGAAAACCAGGCAAGGCTTTGCTGATGACACAAACAACACTTCTAAACAGCCCTTACATCATCATTAAGCCATTAAATATGCACGACTAGCCGAGTTAACATGATTATATCTGAAGTTGCGCGTGAATTATTCATCCGGTTGTGCTACGCTAGTTTTCCGGCAAATCGGGCTAAATTTATAGATTATTTATTACGCACAGCAGCTCAACGGCAACATCAGATGTTAGCTTTCTTCGTAGTTCTTTTGGTGCTAATCTTGGACGTCGTTTTTTAAAAAAGGAAACAAATTATGGATTCGTATTCGGTATTCTTTTTTAATAAATTAGCCGTCGATCGGCACCAGCTTGGAAGCTAGCTAACTGGCTTGATAGCTTGTTAGCTTGGTCACTGGCTCGATTGGTAGCTTGCTCCCTGGCGATAGCTCACCCGATGGCTTGCTAGCTTGCTATGTGCTAGCTTAGTCATTAGCTCGATTGGTAGATAGCTCCCTGGCTTGGATTGCTCGACAGCTAGCTTGTGTGCTATATCGATGGTTCTGGGTAAATTGCCATAATGCAGGATAGTGACTTTGCTAGCTCTATGGCTTGATTGATAGCTAAGTCCCTGGCTTGTTAGCTCACCCGATGCTTGCTAGCTTGCTAGCTTGGCTCAAAAGTCTGATCAATAAGATTGCTTGACAGCTAGCTTGAGTGATAACTCAATAGTTCTAGGTCACTCACTATAACGTATGATAGTGACTTTGCTAGCTCACTGGCTCAATTGGGAGCTAGCTTGCTGGCATGATAGCTCACCTGATAGCTTGCTCAGTGCTAGCTTGGTCACTGGCCCGATTGGTTGCTAGCTCCCTGGCTTAATGACTCACCTGATGACTTGCTAGCTTTCTTGGTGGATAGCTCAACAGTCTAATCAATAGGATTGCTTGACAGCTAGCTTGAGTGCTATCTAGTTAGTTCTAGGTAACTCACTATAACGAACAATAGCGATTTTGCTATCTCATTGGCTCGATTGGGAGCTAGCTCGCTGGCATGATAGCTCACCCGATAGCTTGTAGCTTGCTCAGTGCTAGCTTGGCGACTGGCTCGATTTGTAGCTAGCTCCCTAGCTTAATGACTCACCTGATGACTTGCTAGCTTACTTGGTAGATAGCTCAACAGTCTAATCAATAGGATTGCTCGACAGCTAGCTTGAGTGCTATCTCGTTAGTTCTAGGTAACTCACTATAACGCATAATAGTGATTTTGCTATCTCATTGGCTCGATTGGGAGCTAGCTCGCTGGCATGATAGCTCACCCGATAGCTTGCTAGCTTGCTCAGTGCTAGCTTGGCCACTGGCTCGATTTGTAGCTAGCTCCCTAGCTTAATGACTCACCTGATGACTTGCTAGCTTACTTGGTAGATAGCTCAACAGTTTAATCAATCGGATTGCTCGACAGCTAGCTTGAGTTCTAACGCGATAGTTCTAGATAACTCGCTGCAACATAGGATGGTGACTATGCTAGCTCACTGGCTCGATTGATTGCTAGCTCGCTGGGTTGATAGCTCACCTGGTGGCTTGCTAGCCCACTAGCTTTCTCAGTGCTAGCTTGGTCACTGGCTTGATTGGTAGCTAGCTCCCTGGCTTAATGACTCAACCGATGATAGCTCTACAGTCTAATCAATAGGATTGCTCGACAGCTAGCTTGAGTGCTAACTCGATAGTTTTAGATAAATCGCCATAACGCAGGATATTGACTTTGATTCGCTCTATGGCTTGATTGGTAGCTAAATCCCTGGCTTGTTAGCTCACCTGATGGCTTTCTAGCTTGCTCGGTGCTAGCTCGGTCACTGGCTTTATTGGTAGCTAGCTCCCTGACTCCTACCCAATGACTTGCTAGCTTACTTGGTGAATAGCTCAAAAGTCCAATCAATAGGATTGCTTGACAGCTAGCTTGAGTGCTAACTTGATAGTTTTAGATAACTCGCTACAACATTGGACAGTGGCTCATTGGCTTGATTGCTAGCTAGTTCGCTGGGTTGATAGCTCACCTGATTTCTTGCTAGTTTGCCTGGTGGATAGGCCAAAAGTCTAATTATTAGGATTGCTCGACAGCTAGCTGGAGTGCTAACTGAATAGTTCTAGCTAAGTCGCTCTAAAGTAGTGACTTTGCTAGCTCACTGGCTTGATTTGTAGCTAGCTCCCTGGATTAATGAGTCACCCAATGACTTGCTAGCTTATTGGTGGATAGCTCAACAGTCTAATCAATAAGCTAGCTTGACAGCTAGTTTGAGTGCTAACTTGATAGTTTTAGATAACTCACTACAACATAGTGACTATGCTACCTCATTGGCTTGATCGATAGCTAGCTCGCTGGCCTAATTGATAGCTAGCTCGCTGGGTTGTTAGCTCACCTGATGGTTTGCTAGCTTGCTCGGTGGATAGCTTAAAAGTCTAATCAATAGGATTGCTTGAAAGCTAGCTTGAGTGCTAAAATGATGGTCTAGCTAAGCGCTCTAACGTAGCATAGTGACTTTGCTAGCTCACTGGCTCCACTGGTAGCTAGCTCCCTGGCTCTATAGCTAACTTATTAGCTCTGTGGATAGCTTGATAGCTTGATGGGTGCAAATGTTTCGCTTTACCAAGATATTTTCTCTTTTCTCTGTTTTTAACATTATTATAAACTTCGTTTTTATATTTTATATTTATATTTTGTATACATATATTTGCATTTGGTCAATATTTAAAATGGAAACAAATGTTTAAAAAGGCTAAAGAGGACTTCTGCTCTGTGCTCTTATTTTGAAAATAAAAAAAATGTTGGGACATTAAATAGCAAGCCAAAACACTATACACCACAAAATAAAATCCCATCAACGTAATTTCTCAAATAACCGTATGACAAACAGCAGTGGCGGGCCGTGCAGTTGGCACCTAGGCCTTCAGCTTCAGTCTGAATTATTAATGTTTAATAAGCTAACGCACCGTCTCTATGAGCCAGCTCCTGTAAGTGAAATTCCCCGTTTTATTTTGTGAAGACTCCAGTGGTGTAGATATGATTTTTTTCGCGCCTGTCTCCCTGGGTCTTATGGTGCCAGACTCCACTGCCAAGTGATGGGGAGCTGGCAGTGCGGGGGGCGTGAAGAGATCACATGAAATGCACAATGTAAAGTCAGTCTATTGTAGTTAAATCTATGCTAAAGAAGACTGTATAAACATACTAAGAAGAACAATGAGAGGTGGACAATAATCCAAAAAAGTCAGATAGAGAACCTCGGCCTGACCTGAACGTAATGTTTGTCATTTTAGGCCTGACTGACCCAAAATTTGGAACAGCTCGGGCTCGGGCTTAAGATCTTACCTCTTTGCTGAAAGTGGTGTACAAAACTTTTTCCCGCTTGCAAAATGTTTGCTCGCTTCGGAGTTGTCTAACCTCTTGTTATCAAAACAATTCACCCATTTATTTCCTCGTGCGTCTCCTTTACTTCAAGTTTCTGAAACTGGCGCTGTTTCCCAACGCCTGCTAGCAGGTGCTCAGACTCCAACTCAGAATCCAATTGGCTATCTAAAAGCTTTCTCAAAGACTGATGTTCGGGTAGACAGCCTTCAGGATTTTTTGTGAAGGCCTCCTGCTCGATTTCTGACCCTAGCAACAATTGGCTGAAAGACGATTGGCTAAATCAGAGATGTCCAAACTTTTCAAAAAGCGGGCCGGATTTGGTAAGCTGAAGATGTGTGAGGGTCCGACTATTCCACTTGGCATTTTTTGAGCAGTCTTTAATAAATTCACCCTCTGTGAAAGGTTAGCGGTAATTAGTTTTCAGTGTCACGACTTTGTAGCTCACCTTTGCAGCATTTTCATTTGACAAGGTCTCGTGAAAAAGCGACGCTGTGCCGTTAAAACAGCTTCCAGTAGCTTCACCTTTTCAGAGCGTTCGTTTCCAGTTAACTTTTTGTAGTCAGCATGTTTTGTCTGGCAGTGCCATTTTATATTATAATCAAACAAACATGACTTGTCTTGAAAACAACCTAAGTCTCATGGAAAGTTAGGCAGATGCAGTTGTTTCGGATTTGGGGAAAAAATACTTCAGTTTCCACTTGTCCTGGAAGCGGCTGCCCTCACAGGCAACTTTCCTTTTTTTATTCACAGTTGCCAAGTCAGAAATGGGGTGGGCTAGAATTTTCACAGAAAGCCAAAGGCAAGATGGCCAAGAAGCTACTGTCAATACTTCAGTTTCCACTTGTCCTGGAAGCGGCGGCCCTCACAGTCAACTTTCCTTTTTTTATTTACAGTTGCCAAGTCAGAAATGGGGTGGGCTAGAATTTTCACAGAAAGCCAAGGGCAAGATGGCCAAGAAGCTACTGTCAATACTTCAGTTTCCACTTGTCCTGGAAGCGGCGACCCTCACAGTCAACTTTCCTTTTTTTATTTACAGTTGCCAATTCATAAATGGGGTGGGCTAGAATTTTCACAGAAAGCCAAGGGCAAGATGGCCAAGGAGCTACTGTCAATACTTAAGTTTCCACTTGTCCTGGAAGCGGCAACCCTCACAGTCAACTTTCCTTTTTTTATTTACAGTTGCCAAGTTAGAAATGGGGTGGGCTAGAATTTTTACAGAAAGCCAAGGGCAAGATGGCCAAGAAGCTACTGTCAACACTTCAGTTTCCACTTGTCCTGGAAGCGGCGGCCCTCACAGTCAACTTTCCTTTTTTTAATTTACAGTTGCCAAGTCAGAAAAGGGGTGGGCTAGAATTTTCACAGAAAGCCAAGGGCAAGATGGCCAAGAAGCTACTGTCAATACTTCAGTTTCCACTTGTCCTGGAAGCGGCGGCCCTCACAGTCAACTTTCCTTTTTTTATTTACAATTGCCAAGTCAGAAATGAGGTGGGCTAGAATTTTCACAGAAAGCCAAGGGCAAGATGGCCAAGGAGCTACTGTCAATACTTAAGTTTCCACTTGTCCTGGAAGCGGCAACCCTCACAGTCAACTTCCCTTTTTTATTTACAGTTTCCAAGTCAGAAATGGGGTGGGCTAGAATTTTCACAGAAAGCCAAGGGCAAGATGGCCAAGAAGCTACTGTCATCATCGAATCCAATGATTTTTTTTTTTATAGAGGCTGCGGGCCAATACAAATTTGATCACGGGCCGCAACAGGCCCCCGGGCCGGACTTTGGACACCCCTGGGCTAAATGCTTACATATGAAAGCACATATTCGGAAGAAGAGCAACAGTGGAGAGACAATAAAAGCGAACAAAGAGAAAATTTAATTTTTTAAAAAAAGTATTAATGGACAAAATACAATAAACCTCACATGAGGATGCAGAGAAGGCCTTGCAGGCCCTGATGACAAAACACATTGAATAACAAATGTTTAATGGAGGCTATTACGAGCAGAAAAGCAACATTTATCTTTCTCTAAGTGTACGAACTATAAATAAAAGATGTCTTCCCCCAGTTATCCGACAAAGGTGATCATCATCTTGTTAGAAAACAGAGAAACACGAGTGGGAAGCCATTTTCTCGTACGCATCCAACCCATCCCCGGAAAATTCCCCATTATTCCTGCACTTTTCCCTCCCCTCCTCCAGGGGGAACAATGGAGCGAGCTTCACCGACGCAAACTCTTAAATTAAAGCAAAGATGTATTTACGAGCGCCCGGCGCGACATTAACGTTTTGGGAGGGAAAATAATGGCGCCTTCGGCTTTGGGCTAAAGGGCCCGTAAATCTGCCGTCTTACACTTAGCGTGCTTTATTATGCCGCTTGTCGAGGCCCTCATCGCCGTCATTTTCCGCAAAGTGCACGAGAGCTCTTTCTCTTTTCGGGAAATCAATCAGAGTTAGCTATCGAGCTAGCCAAATCGAAGTTTATTATTGAGCTAGCCATAAGAGGCGTAAGATTTAAACGATATTCTTAGCCGGGTTTTCGATATTATAGGTAGCTATTGAGTTAGCTATCGAGCTAGCCGAATCTAAGTTTGCTATTGAGCTAGCCATAAAAGGCATATGGTTTAAAAGCTAACCCTTTCGATATTATAAGTAGCTATTGAGTTAGCTATCGAGCTAGCCAAATCGAAGTTTGCTATTGAGCTAGCCATAAAAGGCATATGGTTTAAAAGCTAATCCTTTCGATATTATAGTTAGCTATTGAGTTAGCTATCGAGCTAGCCAAATCGAAGTTTGCTATTGAGCTAGCCATAAAAGGCATATGGTTTAAAAGCTAATCCCTTCGATATTATAGTTAGTTATTGAGTTAGCTATCGAGTGAACCAACTTGGAGTTAGCTATTGAGCTAACAATAATAGGCGTGTGATTTAAACGATAATCTTAGCCAGCTTTTTGATATTATAGGTAGCTATCGAGTTAGCTATCAAGCTAGCCAACTCGGAGTTAGCTTTTGAGCTAGCCATAATAGGCGTATTATTTAAACGATAATCTAAGCTGGCTTTTTGATATTTTAGGTAGCTATTAAGATAGCTAACGAGCGAGCCAACTCTGAGTTTGCTAATGAGCTAGCCAGAATAGGCTTATGATTTAAACGAAAATCTTATCCGGCTTTTTGATATCATAGGTAGCTATTGATTTAGCTATTGAGCGAGCCAACTTGGAGTTAGCTATTGAGCTAACCATAATAGGCGTATGATTTAAAAGATAATCTTAGCCAGCTTTTTGATATTATAGGTAGCTATTGAGTTAGCTATCGAGTTAGCCAAATCAAAGTTTGCTATTGAGCTAGCCATCAGAGGCATATAATTTAAAAGATAATCTTAGCCAGCTTTTTGATATTATAGGTAGCTATTGAGTTAGCTATCAAGCTAGCCAACTCGGAGTTAGCTTTTGAGCTAGCCATAATAGGCGTATTATTTAAACGATAATCTAAGCTGGCTTTTTGATATTTTAGGTAGCTATTAAGATAGCTAACGAGCGAGCCAACTCTGAGTTTGCTAATGAGCTAGCCAGAATAGGCTTATGATTTAAACGAAAATCTTATCCGGCTTTTTGATATCATAGGTAGCTATTGATTTAGCTATTGAGCGAGCCAACTTGGAGTTAGCTATTGAGCTAACCATAATAGGCGTATGATTTAAAAGATAATCTTAGCCAGCTTTTTGATATTATAGGTAGCTATTGAGTTAGCTATCGAGTTAGCCAAATCAAAGTTTGCTATTGAGCTAGCCATCAGAGGCATATAATTTAAAAGATAATCTTAGCCGGCTTTTTGATATTATAGGTAGCTATTAAGGTAGCTATCGAGCTAGCCAACTCGGAGTTTGCTAATGAGCTAGCCAGAAGAGGCGTATGATTTAAACGCCTATTTTAGGCGGCCTTTTGATATTAGAGGTAGCTATTGAGTTAGCCATCGAGTTAGCCAAATCAAAGTTTGCTGTTGAGCTAGCCATAAGAGGCATATGATTTAAACGATAATCTTCGCCGGCTTTTTGATTTCATAGGTAGCTATTAAGATAGCTATCGAGCCAGCCAAATCAGAGTTTGCTATTGAGCTAGCCACAATAGGCGTATGATTTAGGCGATAATCTTAGGCGGCCTTTCCATATTATAGGTAGCTATTGAGTTAGCTATCAAGCTAGCCAACTCGGAGTTTGCTATTGAACTAGCCATAATAGGTGTATGATTTAAAAGATAATTTAAGGTGGCTTTTCGATATTATAGGTATCTATTAAGCTAGCTATCGAGCTAGCCAAATCAGAGTTAGCTATCGAGCTAGCCATAATAGGCGTATGATATAGACGATGATCTTAGGCAGCTTTTAAATATTATAGGTATCTACTGAGTTAGTTATGGAGCCAGCCAAAATAGGCGTACGACTTAATCAACAATATTTTGTGGCATCTCGATATCATAAATAGCTATTGAGCTAGCTAGTGAGTGATCCGCAATGCTATCACTAGCTATTGAGCAAGTTAGCCAGCCTTTGAGCCAGTGTTCTAGCTTTTTCGCAAACCAACTGGCTCTACGAAGTATCTCTTTAAAAAGAAATGTCGTATTTTATTTGTGAGGACTCGGTGGAGAAAAGGTGATTTTGGCCGACCCCATTCCTTGCCAGATTCTGGCGCGTAAAATTTGCAATGAAATATAAGTTTAAACAAGACTGTAAAAACAGACTGATAAGGACAATGACAGGTGGATAATAATTTTATAAAAGTCAGATAGAGAAGTTCAACCTGACCTTGACAATTTAGGCCTGATTGACCCAAAAGTGGGATCAGCTCGGGCTTGGACACTGACTTACTTAAAATCTTACCTCTAGGCTGAAAGTGGCGGACAAAACATTTTCCAACTTATGAAAGGTTCGCTTGCTATGGAGTTGTCCAAACTTTCACTATCAAATCGACACAAGAATATAGTTCCTCATGGATCTTGGTCCTTTCACATTTAACGGCGCGATTGCTTTTTTGGATTACCGCCCCCCAGCCAATCATAGTTTGTAAAGCTGGTGATGTTTCCCAATGCCTGCTAGCAGGCGCTTGAACGTCAACTCAGAATGGGATTGGCTACCATTCTCAATGATTGATGTTGGAGTAGACGGCTTTCAGTCCTACGGGTAGATTTCTTAGCCTAGCAACCACTAATGGCTGAAACGTGATTGGTTAATTTCTTAAAGGGACAGTATGTAATATTTAGTGCCTCCTTCAGGTACAAAAAATGTTCAGTAAAAATAAGTGTTTTTATTACTAGGCAAGAATACATGCATTTTAATGTAAGAATTTTTCACTACTTTAATATAGTAGTATGGCTGTTTAGAAGTTGCCGCCATGTTTGTCTGGCATCTTGCTGCTACGCTGTTTTCTTGGCACTGGTTTTTGTTAGAGAATACAGTGCCACCTCGTGGTCAAGTATGACGCACCCGGGGCTTGAAACTTTAGACAAGATTCAGGTCGGATATGGAAACAGATCCACAAAGCGCAACCCGGGGAGATGAGCACGCCATGTTTGTCTGGCATCTTGCTGCTACGCTGTTCTCTTGGCACTGGTTTTTCTTAGAGAATACAGTGCCACCCCGTGTTCCATTATGACACACCCGGGGCTTGAAACTTTAGACAAGATTCAGGTCGGATATGGAAACGGATCCACGAAGCGCAATCTGGGAGGTGAGCACGCCATGTTTGTCTGGCATCTTGCTGCTACGCTGTTCTCTTAGCACTGTTTTTTGTTAGAGAATACAGTGCCACCCCGTGGTCCAATATGACACACCCGGGGCTTGAAACTTTAGACAAGATTCGGGTCGGATACGGAAACGGATCCACGAAGCGCAATCTGGGAGGTGAGCACGCCATGTTTGTCTGGCATCTTGCTGCTACGCTGTGCTCTTGGCACTGGTTTTGTTAGAGAATACAGTGCCACCCTGTGGTCAAATATGACACACCCAGGGCTTGAAACTTTAGACAAGATTCAGGTCGGATATGGAAACGGATCCACAAAGCGCAACCCGGGGAGATGAGCACGCCATGTTTGTCTGGCATCTTGCTGCTACGCTGTTCTCTTGGCACTGGTTTTGTTAGAGAATACAGTGCCACCCTGTGGTCAAATATGACACACCCAGGGCTTGAAACTTTAGACAAGATTCAGGTCGGATATGGAAACGGATCCACAAAGCGCAACCCGGGGAGATGAGCACGCCATGTTTGTCTGGCATCTTGCTGCTACGCTGTTCTCTTGGCACTGGTTTTTGTTAGAGAATACAGTGCCACCCGTGGTCCAATATGACACACCCAGGCTTGAAACTTTAGACAAGATTCGGGTCGGATACGGAAACGGATCCACAAAGCGCAACCCGGGGAGGTGAGCACGCCATATTTGTCTGGCATCTTGCTGCTACGCTGTTCTCTTGGCACTGGTTTTTCTTAGAGAATACAGTGCCACCCCGTGTTCCATTATGACACACCCGGGGCTTGAAACTTTAGACAAGATTCAGGTCGGATACGGAAAGGGATCCACAAAGCGCAACCCGGGGAGGTGAGCACGCGCAAAATACCGGCGCTCAACACGGCAGGAGATTCATGGCTTTTATTAGCCGCTGACAATAACTGTCAGCCCGCATTTCATATTCAAAGTAATGTGTATAATTACACTTTTATGAGCGGCCTCGGAATACATTTAGACAGCGATTTTATTCCGATGCTTTTCCAAAGATTATCAATAGTTAATGTGCCGAGAATGATGGAGGGAGAAAACAGCCGCAGCCTAGCCGCCGATTCGCTATCTACTCTCGCCCGTTAGCTGGGAAAAAAAGGACCCAAGGAGGACTAGGACTGTTTATTTATACTGGTAATACTGGTTTGATAGCCCTTCCTTTGGCGTTGATTTGAGGCTTTCATGTCGATATCACCACCGGCCATTTTGTGTCGAAATATGTCACCGGAAAAATACGAGAGATGGTTAAATATTGAATGAATTGCCAGTTGGATGACTAGCTAGGTGGCTCGCTAACCAACTTGATCGCCTGCTAACCTGATGGATGGTTTGATAGTCTACTCATCGGGATTGTTTACTACTTTCATTAGATTGATAGTTAATTCATTAGCTCTGTTGCCAGATAGCTCACTGTATCGTTGGGTGGGTTGGTTGCTAGCTTACTGGATCGCTAGCAAATTGGTGCTATGGATAGATAACTCGCTGATTGGATTTCCTGAAAGCTCGATGGATACCGCCATATTGTAATCATTATGGATTGCTCTCTATCTCCGTCTCTCTCTCTGTCTCTCTCTGTTTCTCTCTGTCTCTATGTGTCTCTCAATTACTTTCTGACTCTCTCTCTATTTCTCTCTGTCTCTTTCTCTCTCTCCCTATTTCTCCCTGCCTCTGTCTCTCTCTCTGTCTCTATCTGTATCTCTCTGTCTATCTCTGTCTCTCTTTGTCTCTCTCTCTTACTCTCTCTCTCTCTCTATCTGTCTCTGTCTCTCTCTCCCTATTTCTCTATCTGTCTCTGTCTCTCTCTCCCTATTTCTCTCTGTCTCTCTCTCTCTCTTTTTGACTCTCTATCCCTCTATTTCTCTCTGTCTCTCTGTCTTTCTCTGTCTCTTTCTCTTTCTGACTATCTCTCTCTGTTTCTGTCTTTCCCTATTTCTCTCTGTCTCTGCCTATGTCTCCATCTCGCTCTCTCTGTCGCTGTCTCTTTTTCTGTCCCTCTCTGTCTCTGTCTCTCTCTGTTTCTCTCTCTTCATCTCTTTCTGTCTCTCTCTCTCTGCCTCGCTCTCTGCCTCGCTCTCTTTGTCTGTCTCTCTCGTCTCTCCGTCTCTCTCTCTCTCTCTCTCTCTCTCTCTCTCTCTCTCTCTCTCTCTCTCTCTCTCTCTCTATCTACAGTGGGACCTCGCTACTTCGCGGTTCCACGTTTGCGGGTTCAGAGCTTCGCGGGTCAAAAAAAAAATAAAATAAAATTAAAGATTTTTTTTAAGCATTTTTTTTTTTTAGTGTCGCTACTTCGCGGATTTTCACTTTTCGCTGGTGGTTTTGGTCCCCATTAACTGCGATAACCGAGGGATTACTGTACTTCCCTACCAACCTACCTACCCACCTACCCACCCATTTATCTTATCTATCAATCTTCATTTGTTGTAAACATGCTAACTGCTTCACAAAATGATATCTGGTATGGTTTTCCATGTGTGGGGTGTCAGAATACATATATATATTTCCTATTTCAGATGGCTTATAGTAACCAAAACCCACCAATAATAACAACACCAGTCACACTGGAGCAAATTGAAGGAGGACCTGCTGGTGTTTTTTTGGCTCGGTTTTCTCGACTCGAGCAACAATGCACATTACCGTGCACGCTGCCGTTTTAAGCGTAGTTTGGATAACGGGGAAAAAATCCTCCAGTTTCCACCAGTCCTGGAAGCGGCGGCCCTCACAGTCAACTTTCCTTTTTTTATTAACAGTCACCTGGTCCGAAATGGGGACAGTGGCCAAAGGGCTACTGCCACCATCTGGTAAAATGTGATATAGTTTTTTACGAATGTATTTTATGCTGCGGTCAACACTACTGGGGGGCCACATATGAAATTTATGACTGTAAAAATGAAATCACGGGCTGTATCTGTCCAGCGGGCCAGACTTTGGACAATGTCGAGCACATCTGGCGAACGGCTTCCCTTTCTACAGTTTCACGTTCGTTTCTCGTTCAAGCGCACGAGCCGTTCTTAAATTTGTATGTACAGTATCGTTCGTCTGGTGGCTGGCGGCCAGCGCGGGGAATAAAAGCCAGCTCGTCGGAGACGCGAAGAGCAGATAATTGAAAATCAAAAGAGGACTTTGTTAATTTGATTAGGCGCCCGCAAGATCGTTCCCATTCAAATGAGATTTCATTATGACACCCAATTAAATTGAACTCGCGCCGAACAAGGCTGAGGTTAAAGGCGCACGGCGGAGGAATATGAGGTGACCGGGAAATAGGGATGAATAGTAGTCGTGACATCCAAGAGATGGCGAGATAGTGGCTCGCTTTGGGATAATAATAACCGTGAAGGAGGTTATTACCATGAATTAAAACTAGAAATAATATAAGTATTTTATATTATTTAAATGTGTAAAATGTATATTTCAGATGTACATATATATATATATATATATATATATATATATATACATATAACCAACTCGTAATTTGCTTTTGAGTTAGCTAAAATAGGCGTATAATTTAAACGATAATCTTAGATGGCTTTACGATATTATAGGTATCTATTGAGTTAGCTATAGAGCTAGCCAACTCGGAGTTTGCTATTGAGCTAGCCATAAGAGAAGTATGATTTAAATGCTGATTTTAAGCGGCTTTTCTATATTATAGGTAGCTATTGAGTTAGCTATCGAGCTAGCCAAAATAGGCGCATGACTTAAACGACAATATTTGGCGGCATCTTGATATCATAGATAGCTATCGACCTAGCTATCTCTGTCTCTCTATCTGTCTATCTCTCTCCCTATTTCTCTCTGTCTCTCTCTCTCTCTCTCTCTCTGTCTCTCTTTCTCTCTCTCTCTCTCTTTTTGACTCTCTCCCTCTCTATTTCTCTATCCCTCTGTCTCTGTCTCTCTCTCCCTATTTCTCTCTGTCTCTTTTTCTCTGTCTCTCTGTCTCTCTCTCAGTCTCTCTCCCAGTCTCTCTTCCAGTCTCTCTTTCAGTCTTTCTCTGTCTCTCTCTCTCAGTCTCTCTCTCTCTGCCTCTGTCTCTCTCCCTCTCTGTTTCTCTCTCTATCTTTCTCTCTCTCTCTCTCTCTCTCTTCCTATGTCTCCATCTATATCTCTTTTGTCTCTCTGTCCCTGTCTCTCTCTCTGTCTCTCTGTCTTTCTCTATGGCGCTCTCTCTCTCTCTGTATCTCTCTCTCTCTCTCTCCCTCTGTTTATGTCTCTCTAATTCTCTCTCTCCATCTCTCGCTCTCTGTCTCTCGCGCTCTCTGTCTCTTTGTTTCTCTCTCTCTTTCTCTCTCTCTATCTCTGTCTCTCTCTGTCTCCCTTTGTCTCTCTCTCTTTCTCTCTCTCTCTTTCTGACTCTCTCTCTCTCTTTATTTCTCTATCTATCTATTTCTCTCTCTCTCTGTCTCTCTCTCCCTATTTCTCTCTGTCTCTCTCCGTCTCTCTCTCAGTCTCTCTTTCAGTCTCTCTCTCTGCCTCTGTCTCTCTCCCTCTCTGTTTCTCTGTCTCTCTTTCTGTCTCTCTCTCTCTCTCTCTCTCTCTCTCTCTTCTTATGTCTCCATCTATATCGCTTTGTCTCTCTCTCTCTCTCTCTCTTTCTCTCTGGCTCTGTCTCTCTCTGTATCTCTCTCTGTATCTCTCTCTGTATCTCTCTCTGTCTCTCTCTTTCCCTGTCTCTCTCTCTTTGTCTCTCTCGCTCTCCGTCTCTCGGTCTCTGTCTCTCGCTCTCTCTGTCTCTTTGTCTCTCTATCCATCTACTTACCTACCTACCTACCTACCTACCTACCTACCTACCTACCTACCTACCTACCTACCTACCTACCTACCTACCTACCTACCTACCTACCTACCTACTTACCCACATAATAGTCTTTTTGAATATTTTATTTAAAAAAAAAGTGTCCAAAAATAATTATTATTTTTGGGCTACAACAAATAATCGATAACATCAATTACAATGGATTAAAATGAGCAAATGTCATCATCAAGTTGTTTGATCCATCGATATGCACGATTCATGTGCCACTCAGCACAATAATTCAAGTGCATTGAATTACGTTGTGATTTTGGGAGGGTATACTTGTAGTAGAGCTTCGATCCAGCAGAGGGCGACATGAGACACTCAGATTCTTTGGTGTATTGTATTATATAATAGTCTGTCTGTATTTTTCTATTCAACCAAAACTTCAATATTTGAATAAAGAGGAGGAAAATCATAATGGGTTTTTAAAATCGACCGATTCATCGTTTATTCAATTAATTGATAGTTGATAGTCTAAGAAATGGTAGGATTTCTTATGCAATTATTTAACAAATGATTAAAACATAATGTCAGAACCAGAACAGATACAGGACCCAATCGCGTGACGTTCTCACACAAGCCTTTTATTTTATGGGAAATGGGGAGTCATGCACGTTAGGAAGCCGGTCTGGCGAGAAGGGACAAGAAGCCTGAGACCGACGCGACCGATTCCAATTGCCCGAGTTGATATCGGAAAGATGGGGTCGATACCGGACAGGAAGTGACAGACAGGATAGATAACGGATCAGGATATCGAAAATTAACAGGAGAAACTAGACGGGAAGGAAAACTGGAGAAAATAATAAACAGGACAAAAACAGACGGAAACTAAACTGGAACCCAAAATTAAACAGGACAAAAATAAACGGGAACAATACCGGACTGGGGATATCACAGGAAAACAGGACCGAGTCAGAACCCACGTTTTGTGGGGCAGAAGTTCGTTTGACGGGCTGACCAAACAGCAAGAGAGCGCTGAGCTTAATATAGAAAGAAATCCAATCTCTCAACGAGCCGCAGCTAGTGTCCCATGGGTGGGGTCAATTGGGCACCATGGAAACCATGACACACACGGGCGGGGCCAATTGGGCACCATGGCAACCATGACACACGCGGGCACGGCCAATTGGGCACCATGGCAACCATGACACACGCGGGCGTGGCCAATTGGGCACCATGGCAACCATGACACACGCGGGCGTGGCCAATTGGGCACCATGGCAACCATGACACACACGGGCACGGCCAATTGGGCGCCATGGCAACCATGACACATACTGTATTTTTAAAAGTTATTTGCCTCCAAAATATATCATAGAAAACCATTGATTTTTTTTTGATATTTTAAGAAAGATTAATTACAAAATCATAGGTAATCAAATTGAATCATGTGTCAGGACCAGAACAGGAGGAGGACCCAGATGCGTAACATTTACTCACAAGTTTATTGAGAAATAGAGGAAAACAAATGCCAGCGATCCGAGGGAAGCAAGACGCTCACGAGATCGGAGCGTGAACGGAATGCCGAAGTGGATCTCCCCGAGTGGGAGATCGTAGCGTGGTCAAACGGGCAAAACGTGTCGATAGCCGGAGCAAGGGAGCAGAAATAGTCAGTGGTCAAAAACTGGTCATTAGCCGGAGCAGGAGATCGGAGCATGATCGGTGGTCAAAAACTAGTCATTGCTGGAGCGGGAGATCAGAGCGTGGGCGGTGGTCAAAAACTGGTCGTTGCCGGAGCGGGAGATCAGAGCGTGGTCGGTGGTCAGAAACTTATCGTAGCCTGAGCGGGAAATCAGAGCGTGGTCGGTGGTCAAAAACTGGTCGTAGCCTGAGTGGGAGATCAGAGCGTGGTCAGTGGTCAAAAACTGGTCGTTGCTTGAGCGGGAGATCAGAGCGCGGTCTGTGGTCAGAAACTTATCGTAGCCTGAGCGGGAGATCAGAGCGTAGTCGGTGGTCAAAAACTGGTCGTAGCCTGAGCGGGAGATCAAAGAGTGGTCGGTGGTCAAAAACTGGTGGTAGCCGGAGCGGGAGATCAGAGCGTGGTCGGTGGTCAAAAACTGGTGGTAGCCGGAGCGGGAGATCAGAGTGTGGTCGGTGGTCAAAAACTGGTCGTAGCCTGAGTAGGAGATCAGAGCGTGGTCGGTGGTCAAAAACTGGTGGTAGCCGGAGCGGGAGATCAGAGCGTGGTCGGTGGTCAAAAACTGGTCGTAGCCTGAGCAGGAGATCAGAGCGTGGTCGGTGGTCAAAAACTGGTGGTAGCCTGAGCGGGAGATCAGAGCGTGGTCGGTGGTCAAAAACTGGTCGTAGCCTGAGTAGGAGATCAGAGCGTGGTCGGTGGTCAAAAACTGGTGGTAGCCTGAGCGGGAGATCAGAGCGTGGTCGGTGGTCAAAAACTGGTCGTAACCTAAGCGGGAGATCAGAGCGTGGTCGGTGGTCAAAAACTGGTCGTCGCCGGAGCGGGCGATCAGAGCGTGGTCAAAAGGACAGAACGGGTTGATGGCCGGAGACAAATGGGGAATCAGGAACAGACGAGTGGTATACGGATGAAAAACGGGACGGACGGGATCCAGAGTCAAAGTGCTTGCCTTGCGTATGCAGAGGTTTGCTGACGGACTGACAAGGAGTGACTAAGGTACTGGGTTTAAACAGGAGGGGAATCCATCAGGCAACTACGAGCGGGCACATAAGTAATCATGACATCACGGACATCTCTCATGCCAAAGAGGGAAAATGAATCAAGAAAAAATGAATTAATAAAATTCTCTGTGATGGTATGGAACATTTCAAAAAATTATCTTCTGTTTTTACCAACTTCGACAACGTGTCTTCAACTCCACAATTCGAAACGCCATTCGTAAAATATCCCGTTTCCCCCAAAGTGTGCGAAGACTGAGAAGAAAAGCAATTCTTTTGTTGCTCTCGCGTTCCTCATAATGGAAACAAATGAACAACAATTAAACTTTAAACCCGCAATCCTTTTAAATCTTCCCAAAGAACAAACGTGTTTTTAAGAGTGTTGGGCAGAAACATTAGGCAAATCATGACACAGTGTCGCCGCAGTTTGAGTAAGGCTGCCATTAATATTGCAGGGATTCCAGTCATGAATGTTAAAGTGACACTAACGCACTTTTTAAACCTGCTTGCTGACATGTTATTGCTCTTTTGATCGGGAGTTAACTCCCATTGATGTGAGTTACAGGGAAGATTATAAGTATTTGCTATTTCTCCCACTTAGAAATCATGGAGGGGTCTGAAATGGTCATTGTAGGTGCAGGTCCACTTTGAGAGAGATAAACTAAAAAGAAAAATTCAGAAATCACAATGCATGATTTTTTAATGATTTTTTTTGTGTGATATAGCTGCAAATAAGTATTTGAACACCCTGCTATTTTGCTATTTCTCCCACTTAGAAATCATGGAGGGCTCTGAAATGGTCATTGTAGGTGCAGGTCCACTTTGAGAGAGATAAACTATAAAAAAAAATTCAGAAATCAAGATGCATGATTTTTGAACGATTTTTTTGTGTGATATAGCTGCAAATAAGTATTTGAACACCCTGCTATTTTGCTATTTCTCCCACTGAGCAATCATGGAGGGCTCTGACATGGTCATTGTAGGTGCAGGTCCACTTTGAGAGAGATAAACTAAAAAGAAAAATTCAGAAATCACAATGCATGATTTTTTTTAACAATTTTTTTTGTGTGATATAGCTGCAAACAAGTATTTGAACACCCTGCTATTTTGCTATTTCTCCCACTTAGAAATCATGGAGGGGTCTGAAATTTTCATTGTAGGTGCAGGTCCACTTTGAGATAGATAAACTAAAAAGAAAAAATCAGAAATCACAATGCATGATTTTTTAATGATTTTTTTGTGTGATATAGCTGCAAATAAGTATTTGAACACCCTGCTATTTTGCTATTTCTCCCACTTAGAAATCATGGAGGGCTCTGAAATGGTCATTGTAGGTGCAGGTCCACTTTGAGAGAGATAAACTAAAAAGAAAAATTCAGAAATCACAATGCATGATTTTTTAATGATTTTTTTTGTGTGATATAGCTGCAAATAAGTATTTGAACACCCTGCTATTTTGCTATTTCTCCCACTTAGAAATCATGGAGGGCTCTGAAATGGTCATTGTAGGTGCAGGTCCACTTTGAGAGAGATAAACTATAAAAAAAAATTCAGAAATCAAGATGCATGATTTTTGAACGATTTTTTTGTGTGATATAGCTGCAAATAAGTATTTGAACACCCTGCTATTTTGCTATTTCTCCCACTGAGCAATCATGGAGGGCTCTGACATGGTCATTGTAGGTGCAGGTCCACTTTGAGAGAGATAAACTAAAAAGAAAAATTCAGAAATCACAATGCATGATTTTTTTTAACAATTTTTTTTGTGTGATATAGCTGCAAACAAGTATTTGAACACCCTGCTATTTTGCTATTTCTCCCACTTAGAAATCATGGAGGGGTCTGAAATTTTCATTGTAGGTGCAGGTCCACTTTGAGATAGATAAACTAAAAAGAAAAAAACAGAAATCACAATGCATGATTTTTTAATGATTTTTTTGTGTGATATAGCTGCAAATAAGTATTTGAACACCCTGCTACTTTGCTATTTCTCCCACTTAGAAATCATGGAGGGCTCTGAAATGGTCATTGTAGGTGCAGGTCCACTTTGAGAGAGATAAACTAAAAAGAAAAATTCAGAAATCACAATGCATGATTTTTTTTAACAATTTTTTTTGTGTGATATAGCTGCAAACAAGTATTTGAACACCCTGCTATTTTGCTATTTCTCCCACTTAGAAATCATGGAGGGGTCTGAAATTTTCATTGTAGGTGCAGGTCCACTTTGAGATAGATAAACTAAAAAGAAAAAAACAGAAATCACAATGCATGATTTTTTAATGATTTTTTTGTGTGATATAGCTGCAAATAAGTATTTGAACACCCTGCTACTTTGCTATTTCTCCCACTTAGAAATCATGGAGGGCTCTGAAATGGTCATTGTAGGTGCAGGTCCACTTTGAGAGAGATAAACTATAAAGAAAAATTCAGAAATCACGATGCATGATTTTTGAACGATTATTTTGTGTGATATAGCTGTAAATAAGTATTTGAACACCCTGCTATTTAGCTATTTCTCCCTTTTAGAAATCATGGAGGGGTCTGAAATTGTCATCATAGGTGCATGTCCACTGTGAGAGAGATAAACTAAAAAGAAAAATTCAGAAATCACAATGCATGATTTTTTTAACAATGTTTTGTGTGTGATATAGCTGCAAATAAGTATTTGAACACCCTGCTATTTTGCTATTCCCCCCACTTAGAAATCATGGAGGGGTCTGAAATTTTCATCATAGGTGCATGTCCACTGTGAGAGAGATAAACTAAAAAGAAAAATTCAGAAATCCCAATGCATGATTTTTTAACGATTTTTTTTTGAGTGATATAGCTGCAAATGAGTATTTGAACACCTGAGAAAATGAATAATATTTGGTAGAGTAGCATTTGTTTGCTATTACAGAGTTCAAACATTTCATGTAGTCTTTCACCAGGTCTGCACACACAGCAGGAGGGATCTTGGCCCACTCCTCCACACAGATATTCTCTAGATCAGTCAGGTTTCTGGGTTGTCGCTGAGAAACACGGAGTTTGAGCTCCATCCAAAGATTTTCGATTGGGAAGGAGGTTGTTCCCAAAAACTATCCCAATCCCAGTCATCCTCTCTTTTATGCACTGCACTCATCCTGTCCCATGTGCAGAAAAACGCCTCCAAAGCATGATGCTACCACCCCCTTGCCTCACAGTAGGGATGGTATTCTTCGGATTATACTCTTCATTCTTCTTACTCCGAACACACTTAGTGGCATTATGACCAAAAAGTTTTATTTGGATCACATCTGACCAAAAAACAGACATTGTGATATTCTGGATTTTTTTTTTTGTCTCATAATTCACTCAATTTTCGTGATTAGTTCAATCCATAACCATCAGTATTAACTGGAATACTTTGTTTATCTCTTTTAATAGGGAACAAATCCCTCCGCCATATGCAAAAATACACAAAGTAGCCCTAATTTTAACATGTGGTCTGCTTGCGCCGGCTCGCAGCAACCATCGACTGACTGGGGATAATAGATTGTGACAGAACAGGTGCTGTTCATTACAGGCTGAAAGAACTGAAAAGAAAGGTCCTCGAGCATCTCACTGATTTGCTCTCTTGGCCATTGCTCTCAGCAATAGTCAACCAGAGATAACTGATTGTTGCCTTATTGGTGCTTTTCATTTTAGGCGGAAAGAACAGCAAAAAAGAGGCCCCAAAATATCACACAAATGGACTTTCCCACACCCCGCTCTCAGCAATAGTCGACTAGGAAAAATGGATTGTGGCCAATATCGCGCAGTTCGTTTTAGGCGGGCCACATCGGTATGCACTGATAAAAATATGCGCTCTGTCAGCCTCTTAATAGTTAACCGGGGATCATGGATTGTGGAGCCACAACCTTTCATTTTGTCAAATGGGGATAATGGATTGCGTCTAATAAAGTGCAGTTCACAATGGCCCTGCCGGCAACTGCTCTCAACAGTAGTCGACTAGGGTTCAGGGATAGTGGCCTCATTTGAATGACAAATTGCCATCTGCCACTCCCTGATCACAGCAATATTGGATTGAGGATAATGGATAGCTTCTGCATGAGTGCATTTAATTTTGGGGGGAAATACAGTAATAGAAATCACTGCAGGCCTGCCAAGAGTGTTCTCTACTGGCCCCACTCGCATCACTATGTGGTCAGAAATAATCCATCATATCGGATGGAGCCAAATGCGGGGAAATTCAAATACAATGATAAAACTATTCAAAGAAGCAACCAAGAGACCCATAATCCCAATGGATGACCTGCAGGCTTACAGGCCTGAGCTGCTTTACACACTGAAGTGATATGTTTGCCGTGAAAGTAACACTGCACATCACCCTGAAAAACAACATCCCCACTGTCAAGCATGGTGGTGGCAGCATCATGCTCTGGGGTTGCTTTTCCAGCATGGACTTGGAGGGAGGATCTTTTGCAAGGCTAAATTCATCATTTTGGTTAAATAGGGGCAGAGACATCATTTTAGATAATAACTTCAGGAATGCGACACCATGCGTTTTTATTTGCGGATATTGATCGGAAAAAAAGGACCCACGAGTCGAGGGATTAGCGTATACATTTACGGCACAAAACCGGCCCAAAAAAAAAAAAAAAAAAAAAAGTTTAGCGATGTGACAGCGTTTTGTATGGATGCCCCGAGACCCAACTCATTATCCATTATCCCCGACGGCTCGCGTCTCCCACCAGCGCTCTGCCAGCTCTTCAATTGGGCCTCGGGAACCCGCCGCTAATTAATATAGCATGACATTAAAAGTTTCCAAACAATGAAAAGCGACTCCGAGGGGGACTCGGAGTGAGATAATTGGGGAAAAAAAGAAAAAGAAAGAAAACGCGTCTTTATATCGAAAAGTTGTTTAGCTTTATTTATTACGTATGAGACGAAAACAGGACTGGAAGGTAACAAATATGGGGAAAAAAAAACAATGTGGTCACCGCACGTTTTGTTATTGTGTAAAGCGCTAAGATTTATCACTATGCCGTGTCGGGCGAGCGAGGTTATATTTCATCAAGGCGTTCGCTAAAACAATGCTATTGTTCCGCCAGTGCGCTTTCTCCATAGAAACCTGATAATGCCGCCTTGTATTCCCTACAGGTTTTAGTTCGATGGGTTAGTACGGGTGCTTGAAATCCGGGAAAATGCTTGGATTTTGATCATGAGAAAGGAAGAAAGAAAGGGACAGGACAGACAAAAAGAGAAAGGGAGAAAGACTGGGAGAAAGAAGAAGATTTTGATCACGAGGTTAGGAAAACGCTTGAATTTCGGGGCGCTTGAAAATGCTTGAATTTGTTGCCGTGTTTCTCAGCAGTGTGATTCGACGGAAGTGTATTATAAGAAGAAGAAAAAAATTACGATTGAATGAAATGGGGTTTTCCAGTAAAATGACTTTTTGGATTAGTTGACTGAGTCAAATTAACCCCTCTGCCTACTTATATCTTTTCTTCTCTTTATTTCAGTTTCTCTCTCTCATTCTTTCTTTCTTCCTGTCATTGTCTTTTTCCTTGTCTTTCTTTCTCTCTATTTCTGTCTTTCTCCCTTTATATCTTTCTTTATCTTTTTCTCTTTCTTTCTCTGTCTCTCTTTTGTTTTGTTTCTTTCTTTATCTTACTTTTTAATCTTCCTGACTTTCCCTCTCTTTCCGACTCCTCCATTTCTATCTATTCCTCTCCTTTTTCCTCCCTTTCTCTTTAGCTTTATCTCCCTCTTCTCTCTCTCTTTCTCCCAGTCTTCCTCCCTTTCTCCTATTGTCTGTCTTGTCCCTTTTTTTCTTTTTTTCTTTCTTTCTTTCTTTCTTTCTTTCTTTCTTTCTTTCTTTCTTTCTTTTATTTTCCTCCCCTTTGCTCTCTTTCATCCCCTCTCTCTCTCTCTCTCCATCCATTCCATTCCCTCCTTTCCTCCTTTCTCCCTTTCTTTTTAGCTTTTCTCTCTCTCTCCTGCATTCGCTCCCTTTCTCTCGCTTTCTTTCTCTCTGTTTTTCTCCCTTTCTTTCTCTCTTTCCTTGCCCCTTTTACTTTCCTTTTCACCCTCTTTCTGTCTGAATATCTGTCTGTCTGATGTCTGGTTTTTCTTTCTTTTTATGTTCCTCTCTTTCCCCCTCTTTCTCTATTTCTTTTTTTCTCACACTTTCTGTCTCTCTTATTTTCTTTCTATCTCATTTTTATCCTCATCTCTTTCCCTCACTCTTTGTTCTCTCCTTCTCTTTCCCTTTTTCTTTCTTTCTCCCTTTTGTTTTTCTGCCTATCTCCCTCTTTCTGTCTCTCTTTTACTCTGACTTTCTCTCTCTCTCTCTCTTTGTTTTTCTCCCTTTCTTTCTTTCTTTCTTTCTTTCTTTCTTTCTTTCTTTCTTTCTTTCTTTCTTTCTTTCTTTCTTTCTTTCTTTCCTTGCCCCTTTTACTTTCCCTTTCACACTCTTTCTGTCTGAATATCTGTCTGTCTGCCTGATGTCTGTTTTTTTCTTTCTTTTTATCTTCCTCTCTTTCCCCCTCTTTCTCTATTTCTTTTTATCTCACACTTTCTGTCTCTCTTATTTTCTTACTATCTCATTTTTATCATCATCTCTTTCCCTCACTCTTTGTCCTATCCTTCTCTTTCTCTTTTTCTTTCTTTCTCCCTTTTGTTTTTCTGCCTATCTCCCTCATTCTTTCTCTCTTTTACTCTGACTTTCTTTCTCTCTCTCTCTCTCTCTCTCTCTCTCGCTCTGGTTTTCTCCCTTTCTTTCTCTCTTTCCTTGCCCCTTTTACTTTCCTTTTCGCCCTCTTTCTGTCTGAATATCTGTCTGTCTGCCTGATGTCTGTTTTTTTCTTTCTTTTTATGTTCCTCTCTTTCCCCCCTCTTTCTCTATTTCTTTTTCTCTCACACTTTCTGTCTCTCTTATTTTCTTTCTATCTCATTTTTATCCTCATCTCTTTCCCTCACTCTTTGTTCTCTCCTTCTCTTTCCCTTTTTCTTTCTTTCTCCCTTTTGTATTTCTGCCTATCTCCCTCTTTCTTTCTCTCTTTTACTCTTACTTTCTCTCTCTCTCTTTGCCATTCGCTCTTATTCTCTTTTTGATTCTCACTCTTGCAATAATGAACCCGGTAACAACATAGTAACTACATAGTACAAGATAAGTTCTTATTTTAGAAAGGTACATCAAAGTGGGTGCCCTTCGCACTAATAAGTAGCTCTCGGCCTAAAAACGGTCGGAGACCCCTGGTTTAAAACCACTGTTTTACCTGGTCAGGGTTTTTCTGTTCCTCATCGAGACCCTCACCACAGTCTCTCTTCTCACTCCTTCTTCTCCCTCTCCATCCGTTTAGCATTTGATTGCTCGCTCGGCCGGCGGAGAAGGCACTTATCTCTTATCCGCGGACCCGGTTTGTTTCCCCAAAGGGCCCGTTGTCAGACGGCCCCCGGGGGGGTCAATGGCCCCCGTCGACCGGCAGAAACAATCAGTGAGCGTTCGATACCTGACCCATTAAGATGTGGAGTGGCAATAACGGGGGGGCTGAATCCCATACTCGAGTACTCATCGAGGAGTAAGAAGTGGAGGACCTGTTAAAATAAAGAGATCAATGACCCTATTTGGTGTCTTGGAGTGTATAAGTGAGAAAACAGATACAATGGTGGTTCACTTCATGGAAATGTTCCCTATCGCCAGATTTGGAGACGAGCGGCACGGCGGATGAGTGGTTAGCCCGTCCGCGGTACAGTTCTGAGGTCATGGGATCGAATCCTCCTGTGCGGAGTTTGCATGTTCTCCCCGTGCTTGCGTGGGTTTGCTCCGGAAAGGTCAGGTTAATTGGCCGGTCCAAATTGTCCCTAGGTGTGAATGAGCGAGCGAGTTGTCTGTCTCTGTCCCTGTGAATGGTCCTGTTGGAGGATGGCTGGGGTGGGCTCCAGCACCCCCGCGACCCTACTGAGGATAAGCGGTGCAGATAATGGATGGATGGATGAATGGTTCTGCTTATAAATGATCAAACCAGGCAAATTTCTTTTGATCCTTATTTTCAAAAGTAAAAGCTGAAAAAATAATCTCAAATGATCGCTAAAGATCACATAATTGTTGAAAAATGACACTTTAGAATATATTTTTAAAATAAATGACATAAAATCGATTGTGACTTAATTGTTAGGGTCCAGCATGTCCTCCAGAGGGTGCCAACAGGCAGAAAACTGGAGGACCTCACACGTGATCCAGTATTTAAGGACTGTGCTGTCGGCAAAAGCTGTCGACCTCTGTTTTCCTTTGATGCACTTGACCTAGTGCTTCAACGTTCCATTTTTAAGGACTGTGCCTTCAGCATAAACTGCGAGATTGTGTTTACCTTTGATATACATCATCTCCTGCAAGAGTATACTCGTTATTGAACTATCCTGGACTTTCTGGACTGTGATGTGTGTGTTTTCCAGACAGTGTGTTTTTTAAGCCCCTATTCCACCCTCCTACCCCCTCTTATATGCGAAATGCTTTTTGTTATGTCCCCCCCCCCACTGTTGTCATTTAGCTCACGTGTTTGCGTTTGGGTCCGCTCCACCAAGATATAACAGGAACCCAGTATTTAAGGACTGTGCCGGTAGAAAAAGCTGATACTTGCTTTCTCCCTACCTCAGAGCGCCTTTTGAGAATTCAATTTGCCCCCAAACAATCTTTTGTGAGTCAACTCGCATGTTTGCGTTTGGATCCGGCCCAAGACATTATAACACAAACCCAGTATTTAAGGACTGTGCCGGTAGAAAAAGCTGTCAGATTGTTGTTTACCTTTAATGTATCTTACCACCTCCCTGAGTATACCTGTTGTCAATCTATTTTGGACTTTTCCGAATTGTTTTTTGTTACTCGTTTTCGCCCTACCTCAGAGCGCCTTTTCTTAATTCAATTTGCCCCCAAACAATCTCTTGTGAGTCAGCTCACGTGTTTGTATTTGGGTTCACGTCCAGAATATTTAACACAAACCCAGTATGTAAGGACTGTGCGGGTAGAAAAAGCTGCTACCTGCTTTCTTCCTACACCTGAGCGCCTTTTGTAACTCAATTTTCCTGCAAACAATCTCTTGTGAGTCAGCTCGCGTGTTTGCATTTGGGTCCGGCCCAACAAGCTATAACACAAACCCAGTATTTAAGGACTGTGTCTGTAGAAAAGGCTGTCGGATTGTTATTTACCTTTAATGTTTCTTACCACCTGCCTGAGTATACCTGTTGTTGACATATTTTGGACTTCCTGCTGTTTTCCAGAGTCTGTCTTTTGTTACTCGTTTTCTCCCGATCTCAGAGCGCCTTTTCTTGAATGAATGAATGAATGAATGAATGAATGAATGAAACTTTTATTTTGAATATAACATAACAAAGCAAAAACAAAACAACAAATAAGAAAAAGAAAATAAAGCACACAATGTTTGTTAATTCAATTTGCCTCCAAACGAGCTCTTTTCAGTCAACTTGTGTGTCTGCGCTTGGGTCCGCCTCACCAAAATATAATCATCAGCCTTTATTCATACCATTAGTATGTAAAATATTACTTTAATATTATTAATACACTTATCGGGTAATTACTAGTGAGGCATGCAATAGGCTTGCCTCATGGCAGAGGGCGATAGTGAGACCAATAATTCTGATTTGGCGTGATCCCCCTTTTTTCATACTCTATATGGGACACGAATTAGGAGTTAGGAGTGTTAGATTTTAATATTTTAAAAATTTACCGTTCACCAAATTGTTCGAATTAGTTATCTGACTCCATTAACCAAACACCACCTGTCAAGGTCGCCATGACGACCAGTATGCCACGCCCCCGAACTCAAGCTGAAGCTGATTGCTGGTCTGCTACTTAAGGCTGGGTTGTGGGTTTGGCGGGGGCTGGCTCATTATATATATCTACACATTCCTCGGTCTGTTATGCCTTGTCCTGTTTTAGTTTTAAACATTGTCCGTTCTGTTATGCCTTGTCCTGTTTAATTGAGTTGGAAGAAACAACTGTTTGTTTTGTCATGTCCCAGAGTTATGGACAACTTTTATTTTGTTAAAGAAAACTTATGGATCGTCACGCAATTGAGTTCTCCCTTCCTGCCTCCTGCCTCCGTTCTGGACCGGTCACCCCACTCCACTCCACCACGCCTCGTGACAGCCCCCTTCCCTTCGATTCCGTGACACACCTAACAATGCGCGCTCGTTTCTTGATGGGAAAAGATGGACAAGAATAGCCGACATTTTCACACAGGGGCAGATTTAATTTCTTAAAATATTTAACTAAGTGAACTCCATCGAATTAGCCGAATTAGTGTCGCTTGAATCTCCGTCAAGCTTCCTCTCTCGATCTCCCTCTCGATCTTCTTAAGTTCTTCTCTCGACCCACGTCTCCCCGCCAGCTGGTGTGCCGGCTCCTCCCATGGGCGTGCCACGAAAGCCCCCCACGTGGGGTCCACCCCCTCGCCTCGACGTCTGAAAAACTCAAAACAACACCGAGCGTTTATTAAAACAATACCTGACGTCCTTCGTCAGAGCTCTGCTATCAAAATTCCCCAGCCAAAATACTCCGCACTTGGATCAGCGTAACCTCTCATTGAACTTCAGCCTACCTGGTGAAAATTTCCATTGCACTCGACAAATGTAACTTGTATTTAATCATATAAAATCCTTTATAGTAAAATGTACAAAAGGCTTTTTGAACTCATTGTTAACTCATATTGCGCAAACCCTTACGATACCAAACTGTATGTAACATCCGACATGCCGACATTTTTTGTGCAAATTTTGTGTAAATTATAACTATAACCTTATCCTCCTTGTTTCATAGATAGATAGAGATACTTTATTCATCCCCGTAGGGAAATTCACACTTCCAGCAGTCTACCCCGTTGTTTATTAACAGATTAACATGATGCCCTTGGGGTGCTTGTAGCGGAGTGGATGACGTCACGCTAGTCCAAAAGTTCGACATCCCTGCGGCAGATGGAAATCTTTTCTTTGTGTCCAGGGATACACCACCTCGTGTTAGCGAGTCCGTCTCCTCTCCGATTCCCGTAGGCTTTCGTGTCTCTGTATAGCGACGCTGAAGCCGGATTGCTCCGGGTAACTCCGGGTGGCTACACGTTAGCGTCCGGAATGCTAAACGTGAGCCAAACACAGCAACTGCGCTCCCTGTGCGCTTCGATATTTTCCACCAGCACTCGTTGATCTCATTTGGAAGTAAGTTCGCATTTACCAAGATTGCGGATGGTACCGAAGACTTATAACGTCGCTAGCCGCTTAGCTAGCTCCGGTTCTTCCTCCACGATAGGCCCCTTCATCACGCCGGCACGAGAATTCTTCAGGGCAAGGAGTAGATTCCTTGAATAAACGCATTTTTGTGCGCTAAAACCCATGTCCATAGGATAGAAGTAATCCATAGTGTAGTTGTCAAAACGGGAAGAAAAACACAGAAGATAGAGGGAGACAATAAAACAAAATATCACAAAAAGTGAGTGATAACAGGGGAGCTGCTAGAAAAGGCAGCCGCTCATGGCAGCGCCGCTTTGATGCCACGAAAGCCCCCCACGTAGGGTCCACCCCCTCGTCTCGACGTCTGAAAAACTCAAAACAACACCGAGGGTTTATCCAAACAATACCTGACGTCCTTCGTCAGAGCCCTGCTATCGAAATTCCCCGGCCAAAATACTCCGCACCCTTATCTTCTCTGTCCCTTTATCTTCTTGTTTTTTTTACCTCACTGTGAAAGTGTGAACCTGGAGTGTCATGCCCAATTTCGTTGTCACAATATGTTAACCCATTTTGTAACAATGACAATAAAGGTATATTCTATTCTATTCGATTCTATACTTGATAGTGAAAATATTTCATTTTAAACGTTTTAAGGACACCTCAAACTACGCATCCTACCCTTAAAGTAAGACAACAATATGTTCTTTTTTCCTAAGCTACAGTTAATAATCAAATGAAGATGTAGGTTCATTTTTCCGTAAATCGGACTGTGCCTCAGCAGAGACCGACCTCCCCGGAAACAAAGCCAAACCTCGGCTTATTCAGCTGAGGGCGCCGCGGGCCTTGTTTTCCTCCGCCTCGGTAACCCAAAGGAGCCATTGGAGACCGCTCCTATAGGGCCCCTCCAGAACTCTTCAGCCGGGACCCCCCCCAGGCATTTAATACTGTCGCCTTTGCAGTGAGTAGCGGCTCAGAACGGCCGCGCTGGCAGAAAGCAATTCCCGTTGCAGCAATCTCATTCTTTCAGTCCTTCCCCACAGCGCCTGGCAAAAGGTGAGGAGCAAAGTTAGGAAACAGACCCCTCCTCCCCCAACCCACACTTCTTTTTCTTTCACAATAGTGATCACCGAAACCCTTTTGCCATTGTTTAGCATTTCTGTATGTGTAGCGTTTAAAATAATATAAAAAGTATATACTTAGAATACCTCATATATATTGTAGGATTAGATATAACAATAAAAATACATGTAAATTAAAAATAAAACGTAATTTGGTGTAACGTGACCTGAGCTGGTTGAATGGAGTAGCGGGTGGATGCCGTAGGGGGACTCTCTTAGAAGGCTTCGATACTTTAATCACCTGTTTAAGTTTAATAATAGTCCCGACGGTTGATTGGTTATGGCCATGCAACTGAGAGAGAGTAACGATTTCTGTGCCTTATTCATATTTCTTGATCATCTTAATCTTTGTTTCCACTCTTATCATAATTTTGCTTCTCCATTTACGTGTGTGCAATCCTTTACCTTCTTCCCAATAAAACTATGAGAAACATTACGCGAGTGGGTCCTTTCTCCATTCTGGTCCTGACACAATATATAACATCTACTGAATAGGAATACTTTTCTTGTTTTAGATAAAGATAATAGACACTTCCCTTTAAGACAGGGGTGTCAAACTCGTTTTAGCTGGGGGCCACAAATGCTATAAAAAAATCTCACGGGGGCCAGACTAGTAAGTTTAAGGGAAAGAGAGAGGGAGAAAAAAACAGAAAGAGAGGGAGGGAAAGAGAGAGTGATAAACAGATAGGGAGAACAAGGGAAACAGAGTAACAGTGAGAGAAAAAGAGGGAGCAGAATAGAGATATGAATGGAGAAGAAGGGGGGAATGAATGTAGAGAGAAAAAGAAAGTGAAAAAAGAGAAAGATAAAAAGAATAAGACAAGTGAAAAGACAGAAAAATAGACGGCAGGACAAAAAGAGATAGTGAGGTGAGAGAGAGAGAGGTCACAAAAGGGTGAGAAAGAAAGAGAATCAAAATGTAAATTAGAGAGAGAAAATAGAAAGAGAGCAAGACAGAGAAAAAGAAAGAGTCAGAGAGTGAGAGAGAAATAGAGAAATGAGAAAAAGAGAGAGTGAACAGGAGAAAGAAAAAGAGGGATGAATAAATAAAAAAGAAGTGAGTCAGAGAGAAATTGAGAATAACTACCACTATTGTTTTGCAAGTGTTAACTGGCTTTGGTGACATCCGGTACAGCTCATTTTCCTCTTGCACTTCTCTCACTGTTGTCTTGCGGGCCGGATTCAAACCATCGGTGGGCCTGATCTGGCCCGCGGGCCGCCTGTTTGACACCTGTGCTTTAAGAGAATTTGTCGGACCACTTAATCTCACTGTAAAACAAGTGCTAAAAGAAGAATACAAACTACGGAGACTCAAAGTGACCAAACTGTCTTCTATTGTTAAGTAAAATTAATGCAAATACATTAAAAATTTATGTTTATACTCCGTGTATTTTTGCTTATTGATGAAATATTGTTTTTTACCACTAGGAGGCGCTAGATTAAAAAAAAAACTGTCCTTCGAAACTGGGGCCGAAAGTACTATTTGCTCCTGGTAAATAAAACATAAAGCCCGGGTTCCCCCAGGAGAACTTCACATTACGATTTCTGCACAGGACAGCAACGTTTCACCGCCACCGTGGAGATATCTCTATCGCCACGCCGCCCCCTACTGGGATTCCGTCAAATTGCGGCCGAACGGAGCGCTAAAGTGACTCTTTCGTTAAAATAAACAAAGGAGTCGCCACTTGAAGGCAACCCCGGTTAATAAAGTCGAGTTATACTCGATGTGAAGAGGCGTTGCTCTTTGATCGTCTTATTTCTGGATGGTCTTTGTGAAGTTAGACCGGGGGGTTGTCAGACTCGTTTTATCTCCTGGGCCACACGGTAGAAAAAAACCTTCTCTCGGGGGCTGGACTAGTAGATGAGAGAAGAGAGGGAGGGGAGGGAGGTGAAAGAGAGTCGGGGGAAGAGAGAAAGAGAAAGAGAGTGAGAGAGAAAGAACAGAAACAAAAATGAGAAAGGAATAGAAAGAGTGAAAGAGGTAGAAAGTGAAACAGGGGAGCAAGATAGAGAAGAGAAGAGAAACTTTAAAAGAGGAGAGAGAAACAGAGATAGATTAAAGGAGAAAGAGAAAGGGGAGAGGGAGATAGATAGAAGGAAACGGTAGAAAAGAGAGAAAAAGGAGAGCGGTGAGAGAGAGTGAGGCAGAGAGGAGGAGAGAGAGAAACAATATAGAGGAAGAGAAAAGAGAGAAAAAAATAGAGCAAAATAAAGGAGAGCAAGAGGAGAGTTAATAGAGGGAGATAGAAAAGAGAGGAAGAGAGACATAAAGTAAAGAGAAAAAGAAAGTGAGAGAGATAGAAAGAAAGAGAGGGAAAGAGAGAGAGAGAAAGAAAAAAGGAAGAAAGACAAAGGGAAGGAGAAAGTGTGAGAGAGGTGAGTGCAAGAGAAAGAGAGAGAGAGATGTGGGAGAGGGAGAAAAGAGAGGGAGAGGGATACAAGAGAGGAAGAGGGAGAAGAGTAAGAGTCAGGGAGAGGGAGTAATGAGATAGAGAGAGTGAGAGAAAGAGAGGGGAAATCTACATAGAGGATTAAGCAAGAAAGCAAGGAATGAGTGGGAGAGAGAGAAATGAGCGTGGGAAGAAAAATAAAAAAGAGAGGGACAAAGAGACACAGACAAAGAGTAAAAAAGTGAGAAAGACAGTCAGAGAAGAAAAAATACAGAGAGAAAGAAAGAAATAAAGAAGAAAGAGTGTTAGAGAAAAACAAAGGGAAGGAGAAAGTGTGAGAGAGATGAGTGCGAGAGAAAGAGAGATGTGAAAGAGGGAGATTTCAGGAGGGGGTGTTACAGAGACAGAGAGGGAGAAAAGAGAGGGAGACAAGAGAGGAAGAGGGAGAAGAGTAAGAGTCAGGGAGAGTGCGTAATGAGAGAGAGAGCGGTAAAGCTACATAGAGGAATAAGCAAGAGAGCGATCAATGAGTGGGAGAGAGAGAAATGAGCACGGGAAGAACAATAAAAAAGAGAGAGACAAAGAGGAAAAGAAGTGAAAAAGACAGAGAGAGAGAGAGAGAGAGAGAGAGAGAGAGAGAGAGAGAGAGAGAAATAAAGAAGAAAGAGTGTTAGAGAAAAACAAAAGGAAGGAGAAAGTGTGCGAGAGTTTAGTGCGAGAGTAAGAGAGATGTGAAAGAGGGAGACGAGTAAGAGTAAGGGAGAGGGAGTAATTAGAGAGATAATGAGAGAGAGAGAGGTAAAGCTACATAGAGGAATAAGCAAGAGAGCGAGGAATAAGTGAGAGAGAGAGAAATGAGCGCGGGAAGAACAATAAAAAAAGAGAGGGACAAAGAGGAATAAAAGTGAAAAAGACAGAGAAGAAAAAATAAAGAAAAGGAGAAGAGGGAAGAAAAAAGACAGACAGAAAGAAACAAAGAGAGAAAAACAAAAAAGAGACCGAGAGAAACCTGCTGCTTATTTTTCTCTTGCGCTTCTCAGCATCAGCCGGATTCAATCTCTTGGCAGGCCTCACCCGGCCTGCGGGCCGCGTGTTTGACACCCTCGAGATATACGATCTCGACGGTGAAAATATGAGGCAAAGGCGGCCATTAGGACATTTGTGAGTTTCCCTATATTCAGATATTGAGGACGGAAAACAAAAGTGACTGAAGTCAAGCGAATAAAAAAAGGAAGGGGGAGATTGGGGGAGGGGACGCTTCTTAAACTAATGAGATATTGATTCAGGAGATACACACCTCCTCGGGGCTTCCGGCTGACACGCAGATAAATGGGCGGCCATTTATTACCATGAGAGAGAAAGGAATAACACGTATGTAAAGAGGTGTGAGTATGTCTGTGTGATCGCTTATTTCATATTTTTAAACGCGTACACTTTAAGATACCTGTCGGATTGAAAATTCTTCATAGATTCGGACATTCTGCTTATCTTCTGTGATAAAAGTGGATTATCTTGAAAGATGTCGCTGCTATTCTGTAAAACTGGTATAGTGTGGTTAGCGGGTGGATGCACAGGAGGAAGAGATGGTCAATAGGAGTAAGTGGGTGGATGCACATGGGATAGGATATTAAAATGAAAACGGAAAGGAATAACACGTATGTAAAGAGGTGTGAGTATGTCTGCGTGATCGCTTATTTCATATTTTTAAACGCGTACACTTTAAGATACCTGTCGGATTGAAAATTCTTCATAGATTCGGACATTCTGCTTATCTTCTGTGATAAAAGTGGATTAGCTTGAAAGATGTCGCTGCTATTCTGTAAAACTGGTATAGTGTGGTTAGCGGGTGGATGCACAGGAGGAAAAGATGGTCAATAGGAGTAAGTGGGTGGATGCATATGGATAGGATATTAAAATGAAAACAGATTTGAAAACTTCCATTTGTGAAGATTATCTTCTTTTACAACATTTTGTTTCCTTCTTATTCTTTGTAATTGTCCCTAGTCGATTGGTCACAGCTTTATTCCCTGTACGTTCTTTGTATTTTTGGTAATCGCAAGCTTCATTTCCATGGTTATCATGTTTGACTTCTCACTTTAGCATCACTGCAAGTCTCAGGACCCATAGCAAAGAAACACACCACAAAAACACAGTGTTGTATGGCAAACTCACAAACTCTTTATGAAGCGGACAAGATCTCGACTGAATGAAGAAAGAGGAAAGCATCGTGGGAGGGAATTCAGCCAGGCATTTTCATAAATGCCGTGACGGAAACCAATAGCAAACCAGCATCTTTGTATGACGTAGACCATTAAAAGACAGACATCTTCGAAACTTCCCTCGCACAGCCATACATACTAACATGGTTATCATGTTTTTCTTTAACCCTCAGCATCACTGCAAGTCCCAGGACCCATAGCAAAGACAGAGGAAGTCATTATGGGAGGGATTTCAGCCAGGCATGTAACTAAACATACAGTTCAGTGTCATTTTATAACATTTTTGGTTAGTGGTGTGCCGCAAAAATTTTCCATTGGAAAAAAACAAGCCCCGGCTCAAAAACGGTTGAAAAACACTGACGTAGACCATCAAAAGACAGAAATCTTAGAAACTTCCCTCCCACAATCCTACATACGAACACTGTTATCATGTTTTTCTTCTAACTTTAGCCTTGCAGCAATTCTTGGATCCATGGTTTATAATATTACTTTTCAACGCAAGATGAACTGAACAAAGGAGAGAAATGAAGCATCATGGGAAGGAGTTTAGCCAATAAAATATTTAGCATTTTTGCATATGCTGTGACGTAAACCCGGGGGTCTACGGTATGTGATATTGGTTATTGGCATTTGTGTGGAAAATCTGGACTTTATCAGTCAAAGCGGATCACAACGGTTTCATTTTATCAACAAAGGGGGGAAATGAGGCATCATGGGCAGGAGTTTAGCCAATTAAAAAAAATCAGCATTTTTGCATATGCTGTGACGTAAACCGCAAATAAACCAGCATTTTTTCTACATTGAACAATAGCAGACATGCATCTTGGAGACAAAATTTGTCATAGGGATGAACACGAAAAGGTATGACATTTTTTTGACCATGTGACGTCATACAGGTGGGTAAATGCTGTAACGAGGGGGCAAAAACTATCGTAGGTACGCCATAACCCGGGGGTCTACGGTATGTGATGTTGGTTATTGGCATTGGTGTGGAAAATCAGGACTTTATCAGTTAAAGCGCATCTCTAACGGTTTCATTTCATCAACAAAGGGAGGAAATGAGGCATCATGGGAAGGAGTTTGGTCAATAAAAAAAAAATCTGCATTTTTACATATGCTGTGATGTAAACCACTAATAAACCAGCATTTTTTCTACATTGACCAATAGCAGACATGCATCTTAGAGTTAAAAACGAAAAGGATTGACATTTTTTTGACCATGTGACGTCATACAGGTGGGTAAATGCTGTAACGAGGGGGCAAAAACTATCGTAGGTACGCCATAACCCGGGGATCTACGGTATGTGATGTTGGTTATTGGCATTGGTGTGGAAAATCAGGACTTTATCAGTCAAAGCGGATCACAACGGTTTCATTTTATCAACAAAGGGGGGAAATGAGGCATCATGGGCAGGAGTTTAGCCAATTAAAAAAAATCAGCATTTTTGCATATGCTGTGATGTAAACCACTAGTAAACCAGCATTTTTTCTACATTGAACAATAGCAGACATGCATCTTAGAGTTAAAAACGAAAAGGATTGACATTTTTTTTGACCATGTGACGTCATACAGGTGGGTAAATGCTGTAACGAGGGGGCAAAAACTATCGTAGGTACGCCATAACCCGGGGGTCTACGGTATGTGATGTTGGTTATTGGCATTGGTGTGGAAAATCAGGACTTTATCAGTTAAAGCGCATCTCTAACGGTTTCATTTCATCAACAAAGGGAGGAAATGAGGCATCATGGGAAGGAGTTTGGTCAATAAAAAAAAAATCTGCATTTTTACATATGCTGTGATGTAAACCACTAATAAACCAGCATTTTTTCTACATTGACCAATAGCAGACATGCATCTTAGAGTTAAAAACGAAAAGGATTGACATTTTTTTGACCATGTGACGTCATACAGGTGGGTAAATGCTGTAACGAGGGGGCAAAAACTATCGTAGGTACGCCATAACCCGGGGATCTACGGTATGTGATGTTGGTTATTGGCATTGGTGTGGAAAATCAGGACTTTATCAGTCAAAGCGGATCACAACGGTTTCATTTTATCAACAAAGGGGGGAAATGAGGCATCATGGGCAGGAGTTTAGCCAATTAAAAAAAATCAGCATTTTTGCATATGCTGTGACGTAAACCGCTAATAAACCAGCATTTTTTCTACATTGAACAATAGCAGACATGCATCTTAGAGTTAAAAACGAAAAGGATTGACATTTTTTTGACCATGTGACGTCATACAGGTGGGTAAATGCTGTAACGAGGGGGCAAAAACTATCGTAGGTACGCCATAACCCGGGGGTCTACGGTATGTGATGTTGGTTATTGGCATTGGTGTGGAAAATCAGGACTTTATCAGTTGAAGCGCATCTCTAACGGTTTCATTTCATCAACAAAGGGAGGAAATGAGGCATCATGGGAAGGAGTTTGGTCAATAAAAAAAAAATCTGCATTTTTACATATGCTGTGATGTAAACCACTAATAAACCAGCATTTTTTCTACATTGACCAATAGCAGACATGCATCTTAGAGTTAAAAACGAAAAGGATTGACATTTTTTTGACCATGTGACGTCATACAGGTGGGTAAATGCTGTAACGAGGGGGCAAAAACTATCGTAGGTACGCCATAACCCGGGGATCTACGGTATGTGATGTTGGTTATTGGCATTGGTGTGGAAAATCAGGACTTTATCAGTCAAAGCGGATCACAACGGTTTCATTTTATCAATAAAGGGGGAAATGAGGCATCATTGGAAGGAGTTTGGCCAAAAAAAAATCTCCATTCTTGCATATGCTGTGATGTAAACCACTAATAAACCAGCATTTTTTCTACATTGACCAATAGCAGACATGCATCTTAGAGTTAAAAATGAAAATGATTTAAATTTTTTTGACCATGTGACGTCATACAGGGGGGTAAATGCTGTAACGAGGGGGCAAAACTATCACAGGTATGCCATAACCCGGGGTCTACGGTATATGATATTGGTTATTGGCATTGGTGTGAAAAATCTGGACTTTATCAGTTAAAGCGGATCACAACGGTTTCATTTTATTAACAAAGGGGGGAAATGAGGCATCATGGGAAGGAGTTTGGCCAATAAAAAAATCTGCATTTTTGCATATGCTGTGATGTAAACCACTAGTAAACCAGCATTTTTTCTACATTGAACAATAGCAGACATGCATCTTAGAGTTAAAAACGAAAAGGATTGACATTTTTTTTGACCATGTGACGTCATACAGGTGGGTAAATGCTGTAACGAGGGGGCAAAAACTATCGTAGGTACGCCAAAACCTGGGGGTCTACGGTATGTGATATTGGTTATTGGCATTGGTGTGGAAAATCAGGACTTTATCAGTCAAAGCGGATCACAACGGTTTCATTTCATCAACAAAGGGGGGAAATGAGGCATCATGGGAAGGAGTTTGGCCGACAAAAAAAATCTGCATTTTTGCATATGCTGTGATGTAAACCACTAATAAACCAGCATTTTTTCTACATTGACCAATAGCAGACATGAATCTTAGGGTTAAAAACGAAAAGGGTTGACATTTAACCTGGGGTCTTTGGTATGTGATACTGGTTATTGGCATTGGTATGGAAAATCTGGACTTTATCCGTTAAAGCGGATTACGGTTTCATTTCATCACATCACTTGCTGGAACCAATGGTATTTGTAATTAAAGGTACCATTGTCATTTTTTAGGGTTATTTGGGAACAAAAAACCTGAAAGTCGGAACCGGTAGTGCTGTTGGGCAGGCGATTTAATGGAAGCGACAGGCCAGCCTAGTGGTCTGGGCAGATCCATGTCAGGGACTCTGGTGTCATTTAAGAATCGATAAAGGGGGGCGGGGAGGTCTAGGTGGAGTGTGTGTGAGGCCCATTTGCTTTCTCTTTTGCTATTGTCAGCAGGAGCGAGTGTTTCGTGTGAAAGCGCTCTCCGACACACTCTCAAGAACATCGATGTACTAAAACTTCACAAACACACGCAGGCGGGGACACACTAGGAGTCCTCCACGGGCCGTCTAATGGGTTATTTGTTCCCTCTCGTTTCGTGTCCATCTCGCTTGACGCCTTACAAACCCCGGACGCTCGCATTCTGCGCGGACGCAGCGATTTCAGAGTCTGACTTTTGAGCTTGAATCACACGTTTCACCACGGGAGGTTCGGGTAAGAAGATGTAAGGGTGCGCAGATTCTCATACTGATGATGATAACCGCTAACTTCAGCAGGGCACGGCTTCCTGTGGTGTTTCTTGGGCATGTAGAGTCAAGTCTTGTTTATTTGTGACACCCTTAATCACAAGGAGTCTTAAAGGGCTGCACAGACTATTGCAAACTACAGACTATTATGACACCATCCCCTGATCTAAAACCTACATGAGGGCAAGGAAACACTCAAAAACCCCAGGATGAGTCAAATTATGTTTATTTGTGACACCCTTAATCACAAAAAGTCTCAAAGAGCTGCACAGACCACAGATTATTGCAAATTTCAGACTTATGACATCATCCCCTGATCTAAAACCGACATGAGGGTAAGGAAAAACTCAAAAACTTCAGGATGAGTCAAGTCAATTCATGTATATTTGTGACACCCTTAATCACAAGGAGTCTCAAATGGCTGCACAGACCACAGACTATTGCAAACTACAGGCTATTATAACGCCATCCCCTGATCTAAAACCTACATGAGGGCAAGGAAAAACTCAAAAACCTGCGGATGAATCAAATCAAGTCATGTTTAATTGTATAACCCTTAATCACAAGGAGTCTCAAAGGGCTGCACAGACCACAGATTACTGCAAACTACAGACTATTATTACGTAACGTTTGGCCAATTAATAGCATCACAACAGAAGCAAATTTAAGGCGGAAATTATTTGCTAAAGGAGTTTATTGTTCATGGTTCCTGTGGTGTGTCTTGGGCGCCCATCCCGCTCCAGGACCTTATTTTGGTTTGGTTTTGCTTCCCCGCATGAAACCGATAATACTGGTTTTCATGAATACCAGGAGCAGGAGATGCTTCCTGATCTGACTCTGTTACAGCACCTTCGTCATTTGGTCACTGTGATTTTTGCGTCTACGGCGTCCATATTGGAGAAAAAAAACAGGGTTTGTACTTCACAAATTTCGCTGGATAATTTTTTAAATGTAACCCACCCGGGTTATTGTATCGTCCCTCGGTTCAACAATCAGAAAATAAAAAATAAACTAATATTATATTATCTATTCTTAAATACATTTTGAATTCATAGTATTTTGTTAGGACAGTAAAAGGAACAAGGAACAGTCAAGAGGGAACACAACCAAGTTGTTGTATTCCTCTTACAGAAAGAAATAAAATCACAATGGCCTGAACACATCCTGATCTATGCGATTAGTAATGGCCAGGCTCTACAGTGCCTTGCACACTTTATGAAAAAGTCAAGAGGGGACACAACCAAGTAATGGTACTACTCGTACAGAAATAAATACAATCACAATGGCCTGAACACATTACAGAGAGGTCTACAGGATAGCTGACCAAGTTGTGCTAATACTTGTATTGTATGAGGAATCATAATAGCCTGTACACATGCCTAACTGAATATAACTGAGCTCTCCAGTGCCTCGCGTACATTATAAAGAGGTCAAGAAGGGGACACAACTAAGCTGCGCTACTACTCGTCCAGAAAGAAACAAAATCACGATGGCCTGTACACATTATAGAGAGGTCAACAAGAAATCATAACAGCCTGTACACATGCCGCGCTATGCGAGTGATTATAGCCAAGCTCTCCAGTGCCTCAAACACATTATGGATAGGTCAAGAGGAGAAATGACCCAAGTTTTGCAGCTTTTTCTATGGAAAAAATGAATAAAACCACAACCGTCTTTACTCACTTTAAGCCATACAACTGATTATGACAGAGCTCTCAAGTGCCGTACACACATCTTGGAGATGTTGAGAGGAGACACAACCAAGCCTTTTCACATCCCTGACATTCAACCGGATACACCCGAGCTCTCCAGTGCCTTGAGTACATTGCGGAGATGTTGAGAGCCGACACGTCCAAGTTTATATTACTTAGATATGCAACCGAGCTCTCCAGTGCTGCACGCATGCTACAGAGAGTTCAAGAGGAGAAACAACCAAATTGTGATACTATTTTAATACAAAAAATCTGAATACATTTAATGAGAAACCCTAAATACCTGAAATCTTTCTAACAAGCAGTGTCGACTGATTGAATATTATAGCATGGCGTCAAGTGACTAATTCTTTGGTCGTTTCTTCGAAAAATCTGACGTTATTTTTTTTAACGTTATCACTACCGTCCGAATAATTATCATACAGAAAATCTGAATACATTTAATGAGAAACCCTAAATAACTGAAATCTTTCTAACAAGCAGTGTCGACTGATTGAACATTATAGCATGGCGTCAAGTGACTAATCCTTTGGTCGTTTCTTCGAAAAACCTGACGTTATTTTTTTACCGTTATCACTACCGTCCGAATAATTATCATACAGAAAATCCAAATACATTTTAATCAGAAACTATAAATGCCTGGAATCTTTCTAACAAGCAGCATCGACTGATTAAATATCATAGCATGGCGTCAAGTAACTAATCATTTGGTCGTTTCTTCGAAAAACCTGACGTTATTTTTTTACCGTTATCACTACCGTCCCAATAATTATCATACAAAAAATCTGAATACATTTTAATCAGAAACTATAAATGCCTGAAATCTTTCTAACAAGCAGCATCGACCGATTAAATATTATAGCATGGCGTCAAGTGACTAATCCTTTGGTCGTTTCTTCGAAAAACCTGACGTTATTTGTTTACCGTTATCACTACCGTCCGAATAATTATCATACAGAAAATCCGAATGCATTTTAGTCAGAAACTATAAATGCCTGGAATCTTTCTAACAAGCAGCATCGACTGATTAAATATTATAGCATGGCGTCAAGTCACTAATCCTTTGGTCGTTTCTTCGAAAAACCTGACGTTATTTTTTTACCGTTATCACTACCGTCTGAATAATTATCATACAGAAAATCCGAATACATTTTAATCAGAAACTATAAATACCTAAAATCTTTCTAACAAGCAGCATCGACTGATTACATTTTATAATATGGCGTCAAGTATCTAATCATTTGGTTGTTTCTTCGAAAAACCTGACGTTATTTTTTTACCGTTATCACTACCGTCCGAATAATTATCATACAGAAAATCCGAATACATTTTAATCAGAAACTATAAATACCTAAAATCTTTCTAACAAGCAGCATCGACTGATTACATTTTATAATATGGCGTCAAGTATCTAATCATTTGGTCGTTTCTTCAAAAAACCTGACGTTATTTTTTTACCGTTATCGATACCGTCCGAATAATTATCATACAGAAAATCCGAATACATTTTAATCAGAAACTATAAATGCCTGGAATCTTTCTAACAAGCAGCATCGACTGATTAAATATCATAGCATGGCGTCAAGTAACTAATCATTTGGTCGTTTCTTCGAAAAACCCGACGTTATTTTTTTACCGTTATCACTACCGTCCGAATAATTATCATACAGAAAATCTGAATACATTTTAATCAGAAACTATAAATGCCTGAAATCTTTCTAACAAGCAGCATCGACCGATTAAATATTATAGCATGGCGTCAAGTGACTAATCCTTTGGTCGTTTCTTCGAAAAACCTGACGTTATTTGTTTACCGTTATCACTACCGTCCGAATAATTATCATACAGAAAATCCGAATGCATTTTAGTCAGAAACTATAAATGCCTGGAATCTTTCTAACAAGCAGCATCGACTGATTAAATATTATAGCATGGCGTCAAGTCACTAATCCTTTGGTCGTTTCTTCGAAAAACCTGACGTTATTTTTTTACCGTTATCACTACCGTCTGAATAATTATCATACAGAAAATCCGAATACATTTTAATCAGAAACTATAAATACCTAAAATCTTTCTAACAAGCAGCATCGACTGATTACATTTTATAATATGGCGTCAAGTATCTAATCATTTGGTTGTTTCTTCGAAAAACCTGACGTTATTTTTTTACCGTTATCACTACCGTCCGAATAATTATCATACAGAAAATCCGAATACATTTTAATCAGAAACTATAAATACCTAAAATCTTTCTAACAAGCAGCATCGACTGATTACATTTTATAATATGGCGTCAAGTATCTAATCATTTGGTCGTTTCTTCAAAAAACCTGACGTTATTTTTTTACCGTTATCGATACCGTCCGAATAATTATCATACAGAAAATCCGAATACATTTTAATCAGAAACTATAAATGCCTGGAATCTTTCTAACAAGCAGCATCGACTGATTAAATATCATAGCATGGCGTCAAGTAACTAATCATTTGGTCGTTTCTTCGAAAAACCCGACGTTATTTTTTTACCGTTATCACTACCGTCCGAATAATTATCATACAGAAAATCTGAATACATTTTAATCAGAAACTATAAATGCCTGAAATCTTTCTAACAAGCAGCATCGACCGATTAAATATTATAGCATGGCGTCAAGTGACTAATCCTTTGGTCGTTTCTTCGAAAAACCTGACGTTATTTTTTTACCGTTATCACTACCGTCTGAATAATTATCATACAGAAAATCTGAATACATTTTAATCAGAAACTATAAATACCTAAAATCTTTCTAACAAGCAGCATCGACTGATTACATTTTATAATATGGCGTCAAGTATCTAATCATTTGGTCGTTTCTTCAAAAAACCTGACGTTATTTTTTTACCGTTATCGATACCGTCTGAATAATTATCATACAGAAAATCCGAATACATTTTAATCAGAAACTATAAATGCCTGGAATCTTTCTAACAAGCAGCATCGACTGATTAAATATCATAGCATGGCGTCAAGTAACTAATCATTTGGTCGTTTCTTCGAAAAACCTGACGTTATTTTTTACCGTTATCACTACCGTCCGAATAATTATCATACAGAAAATCCGAATACATTTTAATCAGAAACTATAAATACCTAAAATCTTTCTAACAAGCAGCATCGACTGATTACATTTTATAATACGGCGTCAAGTATCTAATCCTTTGGTCGTTTCTTCGAAAAACCTGACGTTATTTTTTTACCGTTATCACTACCGTCCGAATAATTATCATACAGAAAATCCGAATACATTTTAATCAGAAACTATAAATGCCTGGAACCATTCTAACAAGCAACATCGACTGATTAAATATTATAGCATGGCGTCAAGTCACTAATCCTTTGGTCGTTTCTTCGAAAAACCTGACGTTATTTTTTTACCGTTATCACTACCGTCCGAATAATTATCATACATCTGCGCTAAAAAGTAAAAAGCTGTGGTTTGAGGTTGACAACAAATGATGTTTAAAGCCTGCCGCATGCATCGTGTTAGCGATTTAGCCGAAGTTAGCATAAATGCATTATCCCAAAAAGATGAGAGCATTTTTCAAAAGCACATGCACGCACGCACACTTTTGGTAATCCACACACACAATAATACGCGCGCACGACCATTAATTCCCGCGTTTCGCCCATTAGTCTTGCATTGTTCCCCTCCAACACTGACGCAAGCTGATAATGCTAGCTTAGATTATTCCCAGATCAGCATTTTTGACATCGGCCGAGCTTCTATGGGTTGTTTGCTTAGAAGAATAGCCGTGTTCAATGCTAACTTTTGGGAGAGCGGGGAGACGGTCATTTTTCAACCCGTTGTTGAAGAAGGAACGCAACGGAGGCAAAAAAAGGAATGTACAACCTACATTAATTTGGACGAAAACAAATGCAAGATGCAAATGAAGTGAACCAAAAAATAAAAGTCAGGAAAAAAGTACTGGTACTCACACTTAAAATCGAAGCTGAGTTATGAGATAATGCTTTATACAGTGAAGAAAATACGTATTTGAACCCTATTTCTCCCACTTAGAAATCATAGAGTGGTCATAAATGTTCCTCGTAGGTGCATGTCGACTGTGAGAGAGCTAAACTAAAAAGAAAAATCCAGAAATCACATTTTTTAACAATTTATTTGTGTGATACAGCTGCAAATAAGTATTTGAACACCTGTGTATCATCTAGAATTCTGACCCTGAAAGACCTGTTAGTCCACCCATTAGATGTCCACCTGCATTCCATGTATCGTCCTGAATCAGATGCACCTGTTTGAGGTCCTTAGCTGCATGAAGACACCTGTCCACCCCATACCATCAGTAAGACGTTAATTTGTAACATGGCGAAGACCAAAGAGCGGTCCAAAGACACCAGAGACAAAATTGTACACATCCACAAGGCTGGAAAGGGCTACAGAGCATTTGCCAAGCAGCTTGGTGACAAAAGGTCCACTGTTGGAGCAATTATTAGAAAATGGAAGAAGCTAAATGTGACGATCCATCTCAATCTTAGTGGTGCCGCATGCAAGATATCACCTCGTGGGGTCTCAATGATACTAAGAAAGGTGATGAATCAGCCCGGAACTACACGACAGGAGTTGGTCAATGACATGAAAAGAGCTGGGACCACCGTTTCCAAGGTTACTGTAGGAAATACACTAAGACGTCATTGTTTGAAATCATGCATAGCACGAAAGGTTCCCCAGCACATGTCTTAAGTTTGCATAAGACCATTTGGATGATACAGAGGAGTCATGGGAGAAGGTTTTGTGGTCTGATGAGACCAAAATAGAACTTTTTGGTCTTAATACCACTCAGTGTGTTTGGAAGTATGAAGAGTACAATCCAAAGAACACCATCCCCACAGTGAAGCATGGGGGTGGTAGCATTATGCTTTGGGGTTTTTTTTCTGCACACGGGACAGGACGAGTGCACTGCATAGAAGAGAGGATGACTGTGGCTGTGTATTGTGAGATTTTGAGGAACAACCTCCTTCCCTCAGTCAGAAAATTGAAGATGGGTCGTGGCTGGGCCTTCCAACAAGACAACGACCCAAAGCACACAATCATTTTCTCAGGTGTTCAAATACTTATTTGAAGCCCTATCACACAAATAAATTGTTAAAAAAAAGCATGCATTGCGATTTCTGGATTTTTCTTTTTAGTTTATCTCTCTCACAGTGGACATGCACCCACGATGAAAATTTCAGACCCCTCCATGATTTCTAAAAGGGAGAAAAAGCAAAACAGCAGTATTCAATATTATAAAGTTACAGTAAACTACCTGTCTTGACAAGTAAAATGTGAAAAATACATTTTGTATAAAATATATATATATATATATTAAAAAACGTAAAAATGTACGAGTTTAAGAGTGTTTAATGTCAAAAAAGCAAAACTATAAAAATATGGAACCCACAATTCACGCAATGATATACTACTCTAAATCACAGGTGTCAAACACGCGGCCCGCGGACAACACTCAGAGAAGCGCAAGAGAAAAACAAGCTGCACGTTGAAATATGTCAACTTGATGTTGCCAAAGCCAGGTGCCTCTCAAAAAGACACTGTACTTGTATTTCTCTCTCTCTCTTTCTCTCTCTCTCTCTCTCTCTCTCTCTCTGTATCTCTCTCTCTCTCTCTCTCTACCTATCGCTATCTCTCTCTCTCTCTTTCTCATGTCCTTTCTTTCTCTCTCTCTGTCTCTCTCTCTCTTTCACATCTCCTTTCTCTTTCTCTTTCTCTCTCTCTCTCTCTCTCTACCTATCGCTCTCTCTCTCTCTCTCTCTCTTTCTCATCTCCTCTCTTTCTCTCTCTCTGTCTCTCTCTCTCTTTCACATCTCCTCTCTCTTTTTCTGTCTCTCTCTCTCTCTCTTTCATGTCTCCTATCTTTCTCTTTCTCTGTCTCTCTCTCCCTCTCTCTAGCTATCGCTATCTCTCTCTTTCTCGTCTCCTCTCTCTCTCTCCCTCTCTCTCTCTCTCTCTGTCTCTATCTATCTCTTTCACGTCTCCTCTCTCTCTTTCTTTTTCTCTGTCTCTCTCGTCTCCTCTCCCTCTCTCGCTCTCTCTCTCTCTTTCTCTCTCTCTCTCTCTATCTCTCTCTCGCTTTCACGTCTCCTCTCTCTCTTTCTCTTTCTCTGCCTCTCTCGTCTCCTCTCCCTCTCTTGCTCTCACTCTCTCTCTCTCTCTCCATCCTCTCTCTCTCTCTCTCTCTCTCTCTCTCTCTCTCTCTCTCTCTCTCTCTCTCTCTCTCTCTCTCTCTCTCTCTCTCTCTCTCTCTCTTAGTCCGGCCCCCGACAGAGTGTTTGTTCTATCGTGTGGCCCCCAAGTTAAAATGAGTTTGACACCCCTGCTCTAAATGATCTAGTTTCAGTATTGACATACTCATGCCAGCTATCATTTTATGACACAACTTGACAAGCTTACATATATGGGCGCCGGATTGCTGCTACTTGTCACAGGTTCGATTCCCCAGCCTCTCTGTTGGCGTATGATTGTTTGTGTGAACGGGCGAATGTGAAGCACATTGTAAAGCTCTTTGGGATTTCTTGACTATCGAAAGGAAAACGTGGCGTTAGCGTCGTAGATGTGTGACCTCCCCGTCTGCATTTTTAAAAAGCGGAAAACGTTCCGCGCTCGATCTTTACGACGCCGAGGGTCTCGGCACTCTTATTGTTGTCTGCGGCGCTAACCCGTGAAATGGAGTTCAGCCCTTAGCCGAGATGGCGGCTTTACCGCTAACCCGCTCTACCTTCGGGCATGCCGATGTTTACTAAGAGGAAAATCACTCAAGCTTTTCTTCTCTTCTATTTTTTTTCTCTCCACTGTTCCTGGTTTCTGACAAGTGGCCAGGTGGAGCACCTTTTTGCCTTTTTTTCTATTTCCTTTATTTAACACCTTATTTTTTAAAGGCATGCCGACCACCATACTGGCCTATATGGCCGCCATCAACGCCCCCCTGTTCAGGAGGTCCGGGGGCACCAAGCCCAGTCGAACACAAAATTAGATTTGTGTGGAAAACGACTTTAAGGCGCAACTAAAATCCCCAAATTAGTCCGAAATTTGAAAATACTATAATACAAAAATACTACCGTATAAATATTATGACAGAAATACTCTACAAAACACTACTGCAGAAACACTGCAAAAATAAAACTACAATAACACTAAAAAATACGACAATAATCCAAATGCAGAAATACTACAAAGTCACTCCAGAAAACAAGGATAATACTACAGAAATACTACAAAATAGTACTTTGGAAATACGAAATACTACTGCATAAGTATTATGACAGAGATACTACTAAGTCAATGCTACAAAATTATAACTGCAGAAACACTGCAAAAATAAAACAACGATAATACTAAAATACTACAATGCAACTGCAGAAATACTACAAAATCAGTACAGAAAACTGGGATAATACTACAAAATAGTACTTTGGGAATACAAAAATACCACAAAAGTAATACTATAATACGAAATACTACTGCATAAGTATTATGACAGAGATACTACTAAGGCAATGCTACAAAATTATAACTGCAGAAACACTGCAAAAATAAAATAACAATAATACTAAAATACTACAATGCATCTGCAGAAATACTACAAAATCACTACAGAAAACTAGATTAATACTACAGAAATACTACAAAATACTGCTTTGGAAATGTTTCAAAAATACATCAAGAGAAATACCACAAGAGTAATACTTTAATTGAAAATACTACTGCATAAATATTACGACAGACATACTGCGAAAAAATACTACAAGGGAAATACTACAAAATATTACTGCAGAAACACTGCAAAAATAAAACTACAATGATAATAAAAAATACAAGAATTTGACTGCAGAAATACTACAAAAACCCTACAGAAAACTACGATAATAAGACAGAAATACTACAAAATAGTAATTTGGATGTACAAAAATACCACAAACGTAATACTATAATACAAAAATACTACTGCATAAGTATTATTACAGATATACTACAAAGGGAAATGCTACAACATCACAACAGCAGAAACACTTAAAAAATAAAACTACAAAAATACTAAAATACTACAAGAATCTGACTGCAGAAAGACTACAAAAACAAGACTATGCTAATACTAAAGAACTACTACACAGTACTACTTTGAAAATATTTTAAAAATATGTCAAATGAAATACCACAAAAATACCATAAGAGTAATACTATAATACAAATATACTACTGTATAAATATAATGACAGACATACTGCAAACAATACTACTATGGAAATACTACAACCATACTTCTGCAGAAACACTGCAAAAATAAAACTACAATGATACGAAAAAATACTACAAGACTTCAAAAACACTACAGAAAACTACAATAATACTACAGAAATACTACAAAATACTACTTTGAAAATATTTTAAAAATATGTCAAATTAAATACCATTCAAATACCACAAGAGTAATAATATAATACAAAAATACTACTGTATAAATATTATGACAGATATACTGCAAAAACACTACTGCAGAAACACTGCAAAAATAAAACTACAATTATACTAAAAAAATACTACAATATCCAACTGCAGAAATACTACAAAAACACTACAGAAAACTAGGATAATACCATAGAAATACTACAAAATACTACTTGGGAAATGGTTCAAAAATACATGATGAAAAATATCACTTTAATACCACAAGAGTAATACTATAATAAATAAATACTACTGAATAAATATTATGACAGACATACTGCAAAAAATACTACAAAGAAATTACTACAAAAATACTACTGCCGAAACACTGCAAAACTAAAATAATACTAAAAAAAATACAACAATAATCTGACTATTGAAAAACTACAAAGTACATCGTAAAAAAACATAAATACTACAAAAAAATACTATGGAACTACTATCTAAAAAAATATATCAAAAGAAATATAACAAAAGTACCGCAAGATTAATAGTATAATACAAAAATCCTACTGTAAAAAATATGATGACAGACATACTGCAAAAATACTACTATGGAAATACTACTACTGCAAAAACAAACTACAATAATACTAAACAAATACTACAATAAACCAACTGCAGAAATACCACAAAAACACTGCAGAAAACTATGATAATACTACGGAACTACTCCTCAAAACTACTTCATAAATACTTTAAAAATCCGTCAAGAGAAATACCACAAAATGACCACAAGATAATTACTATAACACACAAAAAAGACTGCATACATTTAATGGCAGTGATATTTCAAAAATACCACAATGGAAATTCTACAAAAACACTACTGCAGAAACCCTGAAAAAATAAAACTACAGTAATACTATAAAATACTAACTACTGAAATACTACAAAATACATCAGGAATCAGGCAAACATACAAAAATCATACTAATGTTCTTTTTTATTGAAAAAAAAAAAGATTGAGAAGAGAGTATTTATGTATCTCTACCTAGTAGTTGCCACCATGTTTGTTTGGCATCTTGCTGCTATGCTGTACTCATTTGCATTCTACAATAACTTCCCATCTAGTGTTAAAATATGACACACCGGGGATTTAAATACATAATACATCATAAGCAAATAATTGTACATACTTAATTCTTGCGTCAACAATATTTGGTGTTCTCCAATTTGCTACTGCTGCCAAGCACCATTGATGTTTATGCTGAAATGTTGTATCTGACAGCAAGATTGCAATGTGTCCCAATGCACTCAATACTTTCCTGTGATCTACCAGTACTACCGTATTTTCCGCACTATAGGGCGCACCGGGTTATAGGGCGCACCCCCAAAAAATAGTTTTTGGTCCTATATTTGACATACATAAGGCGCACCGGATTATAAGGCGCTACAATAGGAACGTTGACAAAACAGTCAGATTGTTCAGTCCAACTTATTACCCCCTTAACATTCCCAAAGCTTGCAAAGAAGCAAATACGTGTCGTAGACACGTGCGGATGCGGTGTCCGTACGATGTCAATCAAATGCATCGTTCCAAATATCATTCGGAAGTTCAAGTCTTAGGATTCAAGACATGCCAACCATGCCTTAGTTTCTATTTTCTTTTTCGCTCGCAACTTTACTGTGCATATGACAAAAAACACTTGGAATTGAGTTGAATTTAAAAAAAGACCCGTCACAGAAACGTCGATATCACTCCGAAACAAGATACTGGGAAAATATATAGCCGGAGTAGCTCACTGAAGTCGTTGCGTTCAATAATAATGTGCAACCATGGTCCTCTTATATCCATGAGTGTAGTAAATCCAGGAGAGTAAAATATTTACAAATACATAATGGTAAAACATGTTTCCTCTATGCCGTAGACAACCAAACTTGCTATTCACATTCATCTTTTTCAGCCAATCGCAGGCTTTGTTTTGCCCCTTTAGCCTATGCTAGCCTGTAAATGATAAAAATGATCCGCCCTCTTTACCTCCGAATAACTTTAGCCAAAAGTGATCGATTCAATTGATGATTGACACACAGGTTAGCCAATGAAACGCCGGTATATAAATCCCGGCATACACCGCGGACTACTTGGCGTTCGGGGGAAAATCGAGTCGGCGGCTGCTTGCCTTAGTTGCAAGACTTTGCGACTTAATATTGATCCATATATAAGGCGCACTGTATTATAAGGCGCATGGCCAGCTTTTGGAAAAAAAAAAAAGACTTTTAGGTGCGCCTTATAGTGCGGAAAGTACGGTACCTGAGTGATCCACCAGTAGATCGCGATCTACCGGGGACTAAATAATAGGGGGTGGGGGGGGGGAGACCTAGCCAGGGAACCTCATCAGTGGCCGGCATTAGCCATCAACACGCAGATATGGGAAAAATAAAAAGGGCCATTAGTTGAAGTGAAGGAGTTTCCAATTAAATGAGACGAAATCTATGAGATTACTGCTGCTGGGGAAGCTGTGATCCCGGCATTAAACGCTGACATCCTCTGAGCTCCGCTCTCATCATTACCAGGGAAGAAAAAAAGAGAAAAAAAAAGAAAAAAAAAAAACCCGCTGCCTTGCTCCACTTTGTCAAGATAAAAGCCTTAAGGAACTGGCGCTATTCTTTATCTTCCTAATCACTAATCGAAAAGGAGTGCCGTGGCTCCGCCCCCTCGGCACATCTGGGCGGAGTCACTCAACTTCGCTCTATCTTAGTTCATTTTTTTCTATTTTTTTTTTTTAAAGATGGTTTTTATCTCTCTTTTTTTCTGTACATCATTCATTTTTGAGTGTTTTTTTTGGGGGGGGGTTATCTCTTAGATGTGTCAAAGCTCCACTATTACAGAAAGAGGAGCTGTCCGTATGGGAAAACCAAAACGATCCCTTAAAGGGACAGTGTGTATTGCTCAGTGCCTCCTTTTGGTAAAGAATATTCATTTAAAGTATTACAATATTGATTGGATTACACGCGAATTATTATATAATGTTGCATTCAATTTCTTTTTTTCCTCTCTTACTGTGTCTTTCCTTTCTTTCTCTCTCTCTTTCTCTCTCTGGTTGTCTTTCTTTCTCTATGGTTTTCTTCCTTTCTCTCTGGTTTTCTTCCTTCTCTTTGGTTTTCTTTCTTTGTTTCTTTGTTTTTTCTTTCTTTCTCTCGCTCTCTCTCTTTTTCTCTCTGGTTGTCTTTCTTTCTCTATGGTTTTCTTCCTTTCTCTCTGGTTTTCTTCCTTCTCTTTGGTTTTCTTTCTTTGTTTCTTTGTTTTTTCTTTCTTTCTCTCGCTCTCTCTCTTTTTCTCTCTGGTTGTCTTTCTTTCTCTATGGTTTTCTTCCTTTCTCTCTGGTTTTCTTCCTTCTCTTTGGTTTTCTTTCTTTGTTTCTTTGTTTTTTCTTTCTTTCTCTCGCTCTCTCTCTTTTTCTCTCTGGTTGTCTTTCTTTCTCTATGGTTTTCTTCCTTTCTCTCTGGTTCTCTTCCTTCTCTTTGGTTTTCTTTCTTTGTTTCTTTGTTTTTTCTTTCTTTGTTTTTTCTTTCTTTCTTTCTCTTTCTCTGGTTTTCTTTGTTTCTTTTTTCTCTTTTTTTCTTTCTTCCTCTCCATCCCTCTGTCTTTCGATATCTCTATACCTCTATTCCTCTGTCTCTCTAACTCTCTGTCTGTCTCTCTATCTGTCTTTCTATCCGTCTTACTTTCTCTCTACCTCTCCATCTCCCTATCTCTCTCTTTCTCTCTTTTTCTCTTGATCTCTTTCTCTTGATCTCTTGTTTTTTCTCTCCCTATTTTTTCATTCTTTTACCTTTTGTTCTTTATTTACCCTTTGTTGTTCCCTCTTTTCTTTTGTTCCTCCCCCTTTTTTCTTCCCACTTCCTTTTATTTATTGTTTTCTTCACGAAAGACTGGGCAAGAAAAATAAACAGGCAGAAAAATGGTGCAGTTCGACCAATTTGAATCCCCGTGGTTTATAATATTCCATGTGCTTTTGAGCCCCTGTTTTCAATGACATAACACAATACAGCGACATCTAGCGGTCAGATTTGACTATGTTTTTCCCTTTGAGTATATTTTTCACGCTAAAACTTTTTCTAAAGCTATGTTTTCCTTTTTTTTTTTTCAATTCAGCTTTTTTAACCTCACTGCTTCCCTTACTTGGACCGCGTCTCTCGTTTTCTCTATTGGACACGGGAGGCTCCCGGTCTGCATGTGGATTCGATCAAAACGGGTCAAATTAGCGTCCGCGTAATGGAATCGAGCCCCGGTCCCCTTTCGGGTGGCCCCCTAGACGAGTTCCACACAGACGTACCGATAACGCGACGCCAACTGGCAGCGGTTGCGATGAGGAATCGCGGTGACGTCATCTTACGCTAACTGCCCCCCACTGCCCATTTTTAATTCGATTTCCGAACTCGTTTTTGCCCCTCCTAATATTCATCGGGGAGGATTTTGAAGGCTGCTCGTGAACATTCGCCATTTATATAGCGGGTTACAGATGAGAGAGAGAAAGAGAGAGAGAAAGATAAAGAGAAAGAGAAAGGGAGGGAAAGAGAAAGAGAGGGAGAGAGAGAAAGACAGAAAGATAAATACAGAAATAGAAAGACAGAAAGAGAAAGAGAAAGACAGAAAGAGAAAGACAGAAAGGGAAAGAAAGAGAAATAGAGAGAGAGAAGACAGAAAGAGAGAGGGAGAGAGAGAGAGAGAGAGAGAGAGAGAAGCAATGGAAGAGAGAGAGGGACAGAGAGAAGCAATGGAAGAGAAAGAGGGACAGAGAGAAGCAATGGAAGCGAGAGAGGGACAGAGAGAAGCAATGGAAGAGAAAGAGGAACAGAGAAAAGCAATGAAAGAGAGAGAGGGACAGAGAAAAGCAATGAAAGAGAGAGAGGGACAGAGAGAAACAATGAAAGAAAGAGGGGGAGACAGAGAGAAACAATGAAAGACAGAGAGGGAGACAGGGAGAAACAATGAAAGAGAGAGAGGGACAGAGAGAAACAATGAAAGAGAGAAGAAGACAAAGAGAAACAATGAAAAAGAGAGAGTGAGAAAAGCAATTCAAGAGAGAGATAGAGAGAGAGAGAGAAGCAGCGAAAGAAAGAGAGAAGCAATGAAAAAGAGAGAGAAAAGCAATGACAAAGAGAGAGAAAAGCAATGACAAAGAAAGAGCGCGATAGAGAGAGAGATAAAAAGAGAGGGAGAGGGAGAGATAAAAACAATGAAATCAAGATAGAGAAAGAAGAAAAAAAAGAAAGTAAGATAAGAATGAAAGTAAGAAGAGAGAGAGCAAATCATAAACGAATAAAATGAGGGGAGAGAAAAAAGAAAGATAAAAAGAAAGAGGAAGAGATAGAAGATACCTGTAAAGCAGGCACGCCAACAACTGCACTTTAACTGGAAAAACATGATCATGAACAAAACAAGAAAGTTAGATGCATGATCCGTTGGATTTCCAACAGGTTCTAACGGAACAAAACATGAAATAAATAGGACCAAGGGAAACTCACACACGTGGATTGGATTTTGTCCCGTCAATTAGCGGCAGCAGAACAAAACATGAAATCTAACACCCTCTCTTTCTTTCCTTTGTCCCTTATTTCCTTCTTTCATTTTCTTTCTATCTTTCTTTTTTCTTTCATCCTTTCTTTCCATCTTCTCCCTTTATTTCTTTCCTCATATTTCCTTCTCCCTCTATATCTTTCTTCTTTTCTTCTCTCTCCCTCCCTCCCTTTCTTTCTTTCAGTCAGTAGGTTGGTCGGTCTCTCTGTCTCTCTCCCTCTTCCCCTCTCTCGCTTTCCTTCTCCCTCTATCTCTTTCTTCATTTCCTTCCCCCTCTATCTCTTTGTTATTTCCATCTTTCTCTTTCTTTCTTCCTGTCTCTCTTTCTTTATTTCTCTTTCTTTCATTCTCTCTTTCTTTCCCACCTTCCTACCTTACAGAAAAAAAAACATTGATTAAACGACAAGGTAAACCTTCCCGCACACGAGCAAAACTTTACTGTAACTGGGGAAAAAAAGGAACAAAACATGGAAGATCAGATGCACGATAGGGGCGGAAGACCAACTGGTTCTAACTGAACAAAACACGAAAGGAAGAAATTCACACACGCGGATAGAACAACTACACACCGCCGACATTAACAGAACAAAACATGAAAGTTTATGACCTCATTTTCTTAATTTGTCCTTTTTTTCCTTTTTTTTGCAGCTCTCTCGACCCGACAGGCAGTCCCGTACATGGAGACCCCCGGTTGGGCAGGTTAGTGTGCATTTTTTGTAAACGTCGTGTGTCTTTGTGTGTGTGTCTTTGAGTGGCGGCGGTGTGTGTGTGTGTGTACGGTCGGGGCCAGAATGTGCTGAGTGCGGCGTTGCGGGCACGCCCACTCCGGGCGGTCATAAATCGTAAGCGCCGCACTCTCACTGTGTCAGCAGTCCGGCCAATGAATGGATATTAAACGCCGTCGCAAAAAAGAAAAAAAAAAAATCTCTTTAATTCTGCCGGCGCCTGAGTCGCCCGGGCTCTCTTTCCTCGCTCGCTCTGTGAATTTCGACTTTCCGTCGTAAAAGAAAGGATGGCGTTTATGAATTTGTCTTTAGACGTTTGGCGGAGGGACGGAAATCCCATGCGGCGTACTGCTACGTTAGCTAAATCGAGCTAGCGTTAGCATAGGTGCTCTCCATTTTTCTTCTTCTATGTTTTCTTAAAGGATGACAGGAGTTGCATTCCACTCCGGGATGCTAAATTGCTAAAACGAAAAATTGAATTTTCTATGTTTTTTTTTTTGATGAAATATAATAATGTAAGGCTAATAAGCTGAGCCATTTTTCCTTATTTTTGTCCTTCTATCTTTCTTTCCTGCTTCTTTCTTTCTTTTTCTTTCTTTTTTTGTTTTTTCTTTTATCTTTCTCTCATTCTTTCTATTTTTTCTTCCTTTTTTCTCTTTTCTTCCCTGTCTCTCTTTCTTTCCTTCCATCTCTCTTTGTCTCGATCTCTATCTTTCCTTCATCTATTCCTTCCTTCTTCCCTCTCTTTCCCCCCTCTAGCTCCCTCTACATCCCCTTGTTCTATTTCTCTCTCTCTCTTTGTTTCCTGCTTTCTTTCCTTCCTTCTCTCCTCTTTTTCTCTCTTTTGTCCTTTGTTTCTTTTTTCTTTTCTTCCCCGTCTCTTTCTTTTCTTCACTCTATTCCTCTTCCTCTCTCTTTCTTTCCTTCATCCCTTCTTCTCCTCCCTCCCTCTCACTCCATCTCTCTCTCTTCTCCTCTTTATCTCGCTCTCCCTTCTTTGTTCTATCCCTTGCTCTCTCTGTCTCTCTTTGTGTCTCTCACTCCCTCTCTCTCTTTCTCCCTTTGTTTCTTTCTTTTTTTCGACGGTCGGTCGGTCTCTTTTTGTCTCTCTCTCTTACCCTCTCTTTCTTTCCTTTGTCCCTTCTTTCCTTCTCTTTCCATCTTTTTTTTCTTTTGTCCATTCTTTCCGTCTTCTTCCTTTATCTCTTACCTATTACCTCATTTCCTTCTCCCTCTATCTCTTTCTTCTTTTATTCTCTCTCTCTCTCCCCCTCTTTCTTTCTTTCTTTCCTTTGTAGGTTAGTCAGTCTCTCTTTCTTTCTTTCTCCTCCACTCTCTCTTTTTCTTTAATTTATCTGTTCTTTTCTTCTCCCTCTTTCACTTTATTCTTCCCTCCCCCTCTCGCTCTCTTTTGTCCTCTCTTTCTTTCATTCTCTGTCTTTTTTCCCACCTTCCAACTTTCCGTCCCTCATTCCCTCATCCTTTCTTGCTACCTTTGTTTCTGGCTCTCTCTTTTCCTCTCTCTTTCACTCTGTCGCTCTCATGCTCTCTTTCTCTATTTCTCTCTGTATTCCTCTTTCTCTTTTCCTTACTCTTACTAGAGCTGCATGTGTCTCTAGTTTCACTTAGTGATGCTAACTTGCTAATGCTAGGTAGCTCAGTAAACATTTGTTAGCTACTTTGTCAATGTTTACACATTCTGGATCGAGTCAAAGAGAGTAAACGATAAATAGTTCAACTTCAAAAGTCGGCAAATCGAACTTGAAGACGCCGAGTGACGGGAATTCATAGACAAACTTTGGCACGCACGCACGTGCTAGCGTCCCTCTCCATAATAGCAATTAGCCGCGGCTCTTTGAGGCGCCGTCCCCGTTAATCAAGGAGCCTCCGGGCCCATCAAAGCCCCGGCGCCCGATCACGCTGACACAAAACTAATTGAAAACTAGCGCTCGACTCCGAGGACCCGTCTCGGTTTTGAGGATCGCGAGCGCCTTTGAAGATCCCGGCTGAGATACGTTTCGCCATGGCGTGTCGCTAACGCCGGAGCGAGGTTTTCGCTCGATGATCTCAAAGAGTGACTCCTCGGGACGTCTTTGATTCACGTTTCTTTGTCTTTAGACAAAAAAGGGGACATTACTTAGTGCGGTGGTCTGACTGAGAGAGAGAGAAAAGAATGAAAGAAATGAAGATAAAGTATGAAAGAAAGGGAGAGAGAGAGAGAGAGAAAAAAAGAGAGACAAAGAAAAAAGAAAGCAAGAGAAAAAAGCTACAAAAGAAAGAAATAAAGAAAAAAGATGAAATGAAGAGAGAGAGAGAGAGAGAGAGAGAGAGAGAAGAAAAAAAGAGAGAAAAAAAGCTATGAAAGAAAGGGAGACAGAAAAAATAAAGAAAACAAGACAGAGGAAAAAGACAGACATAAAAAAGAGGAAGAGAGAGAGAGAGAAAGAAAGAAAGAAGAAAGAAAGAAAGAAAGAGCGTATAACAGCCTATCACAGTCTCGCACACGGACAATCACGCCCACCCAACACCTAACCTGCCCTCACTATAGCATTTGCTGTGAGAGCGAGAGCGAGAGAGAGAGAGAGAGAGAGAGAGAGAGAGAGAGAGAGAGAGAGAGAGAGAGAGAGAGAGAGAGAGAGAGAGAGAGAGAGAGAGAGAGAGATAGAGAATAATTAAATATAGAAAGAATAAAAGAAAGAAAGAGAGAAATGAATAAATAAATAAAGAAAAAAGAAAGAATAAGTGAGAAAAAAGAAAAAAAAAACGCTATGAAAGAAAGAAAGAAAGATGAAAAAGAGAGAAAGCAGAGAAAAAAGAAAGCAAGGAATGTAAAAGGAAAAGTTATAAAAGAAAGGGAGAAAAAAATGAAGAAATAAAAAAGTGAGAGAAAAAAGGAAGACAGAAAGAACGAGGAAGAGATAAAGATAGAAAAAAAAGAAAGAAAGCAAACATCAGTCTATCGCAGTTGCGCACACACAATCACGCCCACCCAAAACATAAAGCGATCCCTAATCTGCTTCCGCGATACCATTTGCTGTGTGTGTGTGAAAGAGAGAGGGAGAGAGAGAGAGAATAATAAAAGAGAAGCAATAAAAGAGTGAAAAATGAAAGGGTTCGATAAAAAGAATGAAAGAGGGAGAGAAAAAGAAAGAAATAAACTGAAAAATAAAGAAATGACAGAAAGAAAGAGAAGACAGAAAGAGATACAGAGAAATTAGTGAGAAAAAAAGACAAAAACACTATGACAAAAAGAAAGAATGATGAGAAAAACGAGGGACTGAGAAAATAGAAAGCAAGAGAAAGAGAAAGGTAAAAAAGCTATGAAATAACAAGAAAGAAAGAAAGGAAGAAAGGAAGAGAGAGAGAGAAAAAAAGAAAGGATAAGAGAGAAAAAAGAAAGACTGAATGCAAAAGAGAGAAAGAAAAATGAAAGAAAGATAGAAAGCATAAATCAAGCCTATGACAGCCACGCCCACCCAACACACAAAACCCTCCCTCACCTGCCCTCGCGATAGCGTCTGCTGCTCGCCGTCTGCTCAGAACACACTGCATCATCTGTTGATATCAATGACAATAAAGACGATAACCGAAGCACAACGGTGGGAGAGATTCCTGCACAATACCTTTAACTTTCCTATACCTCCCCTTAAAACATTACCCTGATAGTTTGTGACCTGAGAGGACGCCTTCAAGCAATCTCCGTCACTCAGGAGATTGCTCCTGCAGCATTTTTCCGATCTTTCGGGGTTACCGTTAGCATAACTCCCCACTTTGTCAATAACGCTAACATTTTTAGACAAAACTCAATACGGATGGTGTTAGCGCCCGCGGCAAAACCGGAAAACCTCAATTAGGGTTTGTGGCTCTTAAAAATGGATTTCTAAGTCTTTGTGATCGCCAGTAATATATAAATAAGCATAGTTTATACCACTGACTTCAGGACCCTCACCTCATATGATGGCAGTAGCCTATTGGCCACCTTGCCCTTGGCTTTCCGTGAGAATTTTACCAACAAAAAGGAAAGTTGACTGTGAGGGCTGCCGCTTCACCAGACCAAAACAACTGCATCTTCCTAATTTACCAAAACAGTGTGGCTGTTTATCTAAGCCAGGGGTGTCAAACTCATTTGAACTCGGGGGCCACACAACAGAACAAACATTCTTTCAGGGGCCGGACTAGTAGATTAAACCGAAAGAAAAAGAGATAAAGAAATAAGAGAAAGAGAGAGAAGGAAAAAAAAGAGAGGGAGACAGCGTGATAAATAAAAGCTAAAAAGTCGTGAGGGAGGGGGAAAAGAAAGGGAGAGGAAGAAAGAAATCCAAAGAGGAATAGAAAGACAGAAGGAGAGAAAAGAGAAAAGAAAGCGCGAAGGGTATGAAGAGAGAAAGAGAAAAGAGAGAAAAGGAAAAGAGGAAGTTAGAGCAAAAAAGGTTAAAAGACACAGAAAGAGAAAAAGACAAAGAGCAACAAAGGAAGAGAAAAAGAGAGACACAGAGAGTGAAAAAAACAGAGACAGAGTGGAAGAAAATTGGGGAGAAAGAGAGAGAGAGAGAGAGAGAGAGAGAGAGAGAGAGAGAGAGAGAGAGAGAGAGAGAGAGAGAGAGAGAGAGAGAGAGAGAGAGAGAGAGAGAGAGAGAGAGAGAGAGAGAGAGAGAGAGAGAGAGAGAAATAAATAAATACAAGTACAGTGTCTTTGTGAGAGGCACCTGGCTTTGACAACATCAAGTGGACATATTTCAACCTGCAGCTTGTCTTTCTCTTGCGCTTCTCTGAGTGTTGTCTCGCGGGCCGGATTCAATCCCTTAGCGGGCCGTCTGTTTGACACCTGTGATCTATGCTATCTAGAGCCACTGCCAGACGAAACATGCTCACTACAAAAATGTAACTGGAAAGAAACGCTGTGAAGAGGCGAAGCAACTGGAAGCTGTGTCAAATGAAAATGCTACAAAGGCTAGCTACGAGGTTGCGACGCCGATCGGCAAGCACTGCTAACCTTTCACGGAGGGTAAATTGATTAATAAATGCCAAGCTGAATATTTGGCCCTCAGACATCTTTAGCTTACTGAATCTGGTCGTTAATAGAGATTAATATACTGTACCTGTCACAGACCAGGACAGGAAACAGGGAGCAGAACCCACTCGCGTAACGTTACTCACAGTTTATTGGGAAGGAGAGGAACGAGCGCACACTCGATCCGGGGATCGTTGGTCGCGGAAGTAGATTGATCGGAACAAGGAATTGGTCAAAATCAAACAGATCGGGGCGAAAACAAAACAGGAACAAAACACAGGCAAAAACGAGGATTCAGAGGGCTTGACGTATCGAAACAGAGTTTAACAGGAGTTTCGCAGACTCTCCGACCCCAGGCGACTCACAAGACAGCGTTTAAGTCGTTAGGGAGCAATCTGTCAACCCGTACAGCTCGTGTCCATGGGCGGGGCCAGTTGGGCGCCGTGGCAACCATGACAGAACCTTCCTGCAGTGCTATAATGGCAAACACTCGTCCAACATTTTCATTTCCTTCTATTGACTCCATCGTTGTTGACACTGTTTTCCCACTTTTCTTTCCCTTTATCACCAACTTCATCGGGGTCCATTATTATGGGGTGAAAAAAGGAAATAAAACCAACAAAATCACAATAAAATGAGTTGTGGTCCCCTTTAAAAGCCCCGGTTGAGGGCATTATTGCTATTTCTACTGTTAAGGAGTGTAATAGAACCTCGATTATTTCTTCTTCTTAGTACAGACGCCCCCCCTAGTTCGTGTTGTTGGGAATTATTAAAATGTACCGTTTACCAAATTGTTCGAATTAGTTATCTTACTCCATTAACCAAACACATGGAAAAGATGGACAAGAGACCGGCATTTTCACACGGGGGCAGATTTAATTTCTTAAACAATTTAATTAAGTGAACTTCATCAAATATGGCCAAATTAGCCGAATTAGTGTCGCTCGAGTCTCTGTCCTCTCTCGTTTTCCACGCTTCTCTCGTCGGCCCACATTTTTCCGCAAGCTGGTGTGCCGGCTCCTCCCATGGGCGTGCCAGGGAAGCCCCCACGTGGGCTCCATCATCTCGGAGACGAGCGCCGCGATGTCTGGAATTAACCCAGGGATGTGATTTTTCCGACTATAGTCGGAATTCCGACTTTTTCACTTGCGTAGCAAACAAATCAGACCGTCTCACTCTTTCCTTTATTGCTCTGGCGCACCCTGGTGGCCGTTAGAAAAATTGCATAAATTGGCCACATCGTTGCACAAGCTGCAGGGTCTGAACTGCATTTGAACTGACCTTGCAGTATTTACAAAAAAAATCAGGTATGTGGGCAAATTATTTTGTTATTTAAATCTTCGAAAGATGTTAAATTATTAATTTAAGCATGGTTTTGGACAAGTAAATTGCTTAAAACCCAGGAGCTTTGGGGGGGGGCACCGCCCCCCCACTGGGCTCTGCCCTGGGCCCCCAAACCCCCGGCTAGGTTTCAGACTTTTTCTCCTCACCTCAATCACATCCCTGTTAACCTAAACAACTTCTCCAAACAATGCCTGCCGTCCTGCGTCAGAGTCCTGTTATCAACAGAACGAGACAAAACATTCCGCATTTGGATCAGCGTGACCTGTCATTGAACTTAAGCCCACTCGGTGAAAATCTTCATTGCACTCAATAAATGTAACTTGTATTCAATCGTATAAAATATTTTATAGTCAAATGTATAAAATCCTTCAACGTGTAAACATTCTATACTGTATCTCCAGTGCGCTAAGAAATTTGATATTTGTATTGTTTAATATATCTTGCATCCATTCAATATGGTTGGGGTAAAGGAGAGGTGAGCTGTTTCTTTTGAAATGAAAGTGGAATAAGAAAGGCTGATGCGATAGAGAAAATGGTTGGATCGCTTTTTCTCTGCAACTATTCACCAAGGAGCAGTACCTCTTGAAGCACATCTTCCAAAAGTAAGTTAAACTCAACTTTATTTATCTTTATAGTGCATATTATTTTATGAAATGTGTATTTTATAGTACAAAACAATACAGGTTACTTATATAAGCCTTAAACATACACAAAAATAGCACTGAAGCAACCTACAAACAAATTCAACTTACGAACAATCGTCCGGAACTGTTTGTAAGTAGGGCAGCGTCTGTATTAATTTGCCAAAGAATAGGCCTGCAACCCATTGAATACGGATCCTGATCTACTTTTGGGTCCGCACCCATCCGCTTGAGAAACATTAGTCCATGTAGACCAGGGGTTTACACTTTTTCTCAACCAGATAACTTTATAGGCTTCCAGTTTTCACGTATTTCTAAAATAACAATTTATCATGTTATTACTATGTCGTTACTATGTTATTACAGTTGGTGGTTGGCCAGCCATTGAATCACTCATTTTACTCGAAGATCACAAAATAGGTCCGCTGGCACTGATGTAGACTTACATATTTTGAACATGTTAGCACGTATATTCCGACAAATACAAATATTTTTATTCTTCCCTCCTGAAGAATTTCCTTTACCTCAGAAAGTCTTTTTAGCACTCGATTCGATATCAACGACTCGATCGGACGTCTATAAAAAGAGAAAGCCGCGGTTTTGGGCCGACCAACACTAAAACAAAACGAGCCGGAGAGCTTCATAAAGTTGGTCGCGCCAAAAAAACTTGAACCATAAAGTATTCGCTCGCCCAAAGGTTAATTGAGACCGACGTTGTTCCTCCGGCCAGAGAACTCATTTATCTTCTGCATCGATTTGTCTTTTTTTGTTTTTGTTTCATGTTTTCAGTCCGGAACAGTTTTTACGAATATACCGGGGATAATAGTTGAGTTTGCTGGTACGTTTTTCGCAGTGAATAGAAAAATCGGAAAGATTGTTATAGTCTCTACTCTGTCGGACTATGTTAAGAACAGAGTTGTTGGTTTTGGACTCATTTTGAATACCATAAATTCCGGACTCTAGAGGGCACCTGATTATAAGCCGCACCCACCACACCTAGGGAGGAAAACCGATTTTGTACATACACAAGCCGCACCTGTATATTAGCCGCATGGGCCCACATTGAAAAAATGCGACACAAACACAACATTTTTGGGGGTTTGAACAATTTTATTGACACTAGTAACAGCAAATAAACAATGTGAGGTTTGAACAGTTTTTCTCGACAATCTTAACAGCAATTAAGCATGTTCACAATTTCGTTATTCACAACTAATACCCGGCACAGTCCAAAAATCACAGCCGGGAAAATGAATGGAAAATGATACCGGTACTTAAGGTTTGATGCAGACCTGCAGAGTCCGGGTGCCCGTTGAAAGTAATCCAAGGAAAAAAGTGTATATTTCCAAAGGTAAGGGTGGGAAAAATTTATATCCACTATTGTCGGCCGCGTCTCACCTTTACTCCACTTTCCGTCAGCCCGGGTTTGCCCCGCCCCTTCTTTCTCATTTGCTCGTGCAAAACATATCAGAATAAGTTTCTAATATAAATACATTACAAAAATATACAGTTGCAAATACATATTATACATGGTTACACATATTTACAAAGAAAGACGGTACACAGAGAGAGTTTTCGAAGCTTTAATGGTGATATTATAACTTTCATCCCAAACCGTGCCTGTGAAGGGTAGCAAAACGCTACTAGCAACACGCTCGCAACACAGTAAACGAGTCTGTTAAAAAAAGATATCGTACATATAGAAATCACGGTAAACCGTCCTCGTTATCCGCCTTATAACTGACGTCATCAAAGTTGTCTTCCTTCAATATGGGAAAGAGACTTTGTCATATAGACGTCGTCCCACGCTCCCTTATTTAAAGACACGCTAGCAACACGCTCGCAAAGTAAAGTTTACGTGCAGTAGCGCTGTTTCCTTCTTTATTTTTCTTCAAGATAAAAGTATCTTAACCCTCTTAATCGAACTATTAGCCGAGTAAGATAATTTTACATGGCCGGTACATACGCGACAATCTGACTACTCGACAAGAAAAAACCCAAAGAACAACATATTCGGTGAAGCTTCTATAAGATGTTAGCCAGAGTTAATGTTTCGAAATTGTTTCTATTAAGAATAACTAAATACAAAATTGGATAACTGGAATGTTCTCTCCCAGTGTAAGAATGTTTTTGTGTTGTCTTACTTTCATGTTTTGTTCTGTTAGAGCTACTTTATGTTCCAGCATATCCTGCATTTTCTCTGTTCATGTTTTTTCAAGTTTTAGTTAAAGGTAGTATTTAGTTTTAACATATCCTGTGTATTCTAAATTGTGTTTATTGTGTTCCAGCAATATACTTGATTGTCTCAACATCAAAACTCTCATGTTTTGTTCGGTTATATTGCTCTGTCAACTTGTGGGAACATCTTTTGTGACTTCTACTTACATGTTTGGTCCAGTTAAAACTAGTTAGTGTTACACCGTTATTTGTTCTATACAAGTGCAATTGTATATCCTGCGTTTTATTACTTTCATATTTTGTTCATTCAGAGCGAGCTAGTGTTCTAGCATATCCTGTAGTGACTTACTTTCATGTTTTCTTATTCCACTTTCTTTTCAAAAGATACAGCTCGCCTCTTCTTTACACTTTACACCGGCCATATTGAATGGATGCATCATAAATTAAACAGTAAAAATGCCAAAGTTCTTAGCGTGCTGGAGATACAGTATAAAATATGTTTTGCAAAAAATAAACAGCAACCAGGCGGCCGCAATCCAGTATAATCCATCGGGTTTGTGCGGGTTCGGGTTTATATACTTGGGACTCGGGTCGGGTTGGGCTGAATTTTTGAGGCCTGATCTTACCTCTACCTGTCGCTCTGATACTCTGATTGCGCTCCAAACGCTGAAGTCGATCTTCCGTGGCGAGTGATGAGGGAAACAGGGACGGAAATAACGGGTCAGTCGCCGGGACAGGAGAGCAAAAACGTGGTCGGGGTCAGAAGCGAGTCGTAAGCCAGAATAGGAGAGAAGACGTAGTCAGGGACAAAAAGAGGTCAAAAGCCAGGATGGGAGAGTAGACGTGGTCAGGATAAAAAAATGGGTCAAAGCCGGGGAACAGATGGGAGCAAAAAAATGGACAGGTAGGAGTCAGGGTTGAAAAAAGACTTGCCTAATGTTAAAAACTTGACTTACTTTCATGTTTTGTTCAGCTACAGATATTTCGTCACAGAATTTTCCTTGTTGTTCTTTATGTGCCCGGGAAGTTTTCTTGTGTTGTCAAATTTCATGTTTTGTTCTGTTAGTACTAACGAGCGGGCCTGCATAGTCGGTGCCATTTTTGTTTTGTGATGGCTGACACTGCTATCGGTGTGAGTGTGTGTGTGAATGGTAAGTGTGAAGCACATTGTAAAGCGCTTTGGGAAGTCTTCATGGACTTGAAAAGCGCTATATACAGACGCTGCCCAACCTACGAAGGAGGTAACGGACGATTGTTCGTAAGTTGAAGTTGTTCGTAAGTTACTTTAGTGCTATATTTTGTATGTTTAAGGTTTGTATAAGGTTTTGTATTGATTTGTACTAGAAAAAAAAGATTTCATGAAATAGTATTCTTTATAAAGATAAATAAAGTTGAGTTTAACTTACTTTTGGAAGATGAGCTTCAAGAGTTAGGCAAATTCCTCCTGCGTGGTAAAAAGTGGCCGAAAAAAAGCGTTCCGACCATTTTCTCAACCGCCTTAAGCTTTCTTATTCCACTTTCTTTTCAAAAGATACAGCTCGCCTCTTTTTTACACTTTACACCAGCCATATTGAATGGATGCACAATATATTAAACAGTAAAAATGTCAAAGTTCTTAGCGCGCTGGAGATACAGTATAAAATATTTACACACGAACTAGGAAGTAAAAGCCAGATTTCTTCTTTGCGGTGGATGCTCACAGCGACACTCGTTGGTAGTGGCGAATAGAAGTACTACAGTACTGTCTTGTACTCGGAAAAGGTGCACACAATACAAAATCTAACTTACAGCAATGTCCGGATATTTTTCAACATCCCGAAGAAAATTTTTCAACCTACCGTGTTTCGTTAGTCAAATGGTCTTAAGTAGGGCGCGTCTTTACTAAGAGGAAGAGTAAACTGAGGTTCTATTACATTCCTTAACAGTAGAAAGCAATAATGCCCTCAACCGGCACTTTTAAGGGGGACCACAACTCATTTTATTGTGATTTTGTTGGTTTTATTTCCTTTTCACGCCCCATAATAATGGGCCCCAATGAAGTTGGCGATAAAGGGAAAGAAAAGTGGGAAAACAGTGACGATAGAGTCAAAAGAAGAAAAGGGAAATGGTAGACGAGTGTCCGCCATTGAAGCGCTGCTGGAGATACAGTATGTTTATGCACGAACTAAGAAGTGGAAGGGGATCTCTTCTTCTGTGGGTGACCTCTCACAGCGCCACATGCCAAGTGGCGGAAAGAAGCGCTACAGCACCGTCCTCTACTCGGAAAAAGGCGCACACAATACAAAATCTAACTTACAGCAATGTCCGGATATTTTTCGTCATCCCGAAATTTGTTTTCTTATCTACCGTCCTCAAAAAAAGAACAACAACCCTTTTACTGTGCAACTTCGGCGAGTAAATAATACCCGGTCGGCTTTAACAAAGATCGGACGAGGAATTTCCACTCTCAACACCGATAAATTATTCCGGGTCGGTTATTATCCAGCCGACACGTTCTGCGTGTTACTGCAGACACACAAATTCCCACTTCCGAACTTTCCGGTTGCCGTCGGCGCCGAGCCCTAATGGCAAAAGAGGGGGAATGTGGATTTTATTGCTTTTCGCAGCGAGCGCACAAGCGGCGAGTGTAAATGGCCTCCGCTCGTCTTTATATTTGCTCAAGTGATGCCCGGCGCCTGGGCGCCGCTTTCATCGTTTTCCGGAAAGGCCGTTACAATTAAAGGCGGCCCGAAGAGAGGGGGAAGAAGAGAGATGTCAGCACAAGCACTACGGGGATGCGTTTAGGTGTTTTTGTTGTGGGTTTTTTGCCATTTGACGCTAGCGTAAAACCTTAGCTTAAAGGCTTCTTGTCGGCCGCCGTGGATCACAATCAGCGGAGGGGTCCGGCCGGCGAAGATTCGTTTTCATTTGCCGCTGGCGAGGGAATGGCTTTTAAACACTCGCTGGAATTGTTTGTAGGACTGTTTGTTACCATTTTTCGTGATTTTCTAGCGTTATCCTCGAGTCTGGCCGGCGGGGGGTCAACTTTATGTCCTCTTGTTTCCAAGACTCGCTTCCCCTATAGAAGTGGTCAGCAACAGCAAATGAGATCTTCTGGCATTTCAGTACCATTTTCTAAGAGAAGGATAAAACAATGAAGTTCGTTTGTGGTTTTATTCAATGGACAAATCCATAACAATTATGAAATATCTACTCCATCGTAGTTTGTAATGGTTAATGGAGACCAGAACCCCCTGTGATATGCCAAAATCCGCAAAGTAGCTCCCCCATTTTGAACATGCGCTCTGCAGGCTCCTACTCGCAGCAATAGTCAGCCACCAATAATGGATCGCGGCGGCACGGGTGATGTTCAATTTAGGCAAAACAACTAAAAAAAAAACCACCATGCATGACACAAAGTGGCTCTCTCGACTGGTCTCTCTGCAGTAGTCAACTGGAGATAACGGATCACAGACAAAACAGTGGAGTTCATTTCAAGCGGGCCAGAATGGCATGCCTCCTATCAAAAGTGCCTTCTACCTGTTCCACCAAAAAAACGGGTCAGTAGCCGGGACAGGAGAGCAAAAACGTGGTTTGGGTCGTAAGCGAGTCGTGAGCCGGAATAGGAGAGAATAGGTGGTCGGGGACAAAAAGAGGTCGAAAGCCGGGACAGGAGAGTAGACATGGTCAGGATCAAAAAATGGGTCGAAGCCGGGAAACAGACGGGAGCTAAAAAACGGACAGGTAAGAGTCAGGGTCGAAAAAAGGCTTCGCAGACGGACTGACAAAAGGGGACAGACAGGAGTTGGTACACGTACTGATCGGGAGCCAATCAGAGTCCGAGGCAGTTGGCGCTAAAGGAGCGGGCACAGCTTAGTCACATCAGTAATCATGACACTACCATCAATACATAGTTACTATTTCAGCACTTTTATTTTGAAGGACTACACGCAACAAACTCTTGTCTTGTTCCAGGTCTTTTTCAAGGTTACATTATTCATTAATCTTAAACTTAATATATATATCCATCTACAGTGGAACCTCGGTTTTCGAACGCCTCTCAGTTCGAACAAATCGGAGTACGACCAAAAATTTCGAGAAATTCTTGCTTCGCTGTTCGGTCTAAAAAATCGGAGTTCGAACGCCGGTAATGCGTGAGTGCGTACGCTATAGGGTGCGATGCTCAGCGGCGTACGGGTGTAGATCGTGTAGATCGCCCCCACCCTTCGTGACCAACTGTTATCAAGTGCGCACTTGCTTCTTTTTGCTTTCGCTTTTAATATCGGTGAACGGAGTGTTTTAGCACCTAATTATGCCTCCGAAGAAGGTCGCGGTGCAAGCAGGACAGGTGAAAAAAGAAAAGTTGTTCGTACAACTATTGCCTTTGAGAAAGACATAATAGCTAAATATGAAAGAGGTGTGCGAGTTTCCGATCTTGCTAGGGAATACAGCATGGCTTCTGCTGACCACCACAAAGGTGAGAAATCCTATTCATAATTCTTTTCTTCATCCTTTTTTTTCTATTTTTACACGATCATGTTAGCGTAATCTTTCGTACGGAAGATTCATGGTAAACATTCCCTGAGCGTTGGAACGGATTAAAACGATTTACATTATTTTTAATGGGAAAAATTATTTCGGTGATTGAACAAATCGGTGTTGGAACAGGGTTCTGGAACGGATTATGGTCGAGAACCGAGGTTCCACTGTATCTATTTACCGTGGTCATATCCCTCAAGAGGGGTGACCGACAGCAAGACAAACACATACAATAACAAATAAAATAAAAGGGAAAAAAAAATAGCAACAAAACACACACAAAATCTTTTGGACCATGGCCAACCCAATTGCCCAAACACCCAAACAAGTTCACCACGGCACCTCAGTTGGTCATGCTTTCGTCCCTCCCGATGTAACGGGACACCAGAAAGCGGCCATGTCACTCGGGTCAGGGTGACACAACACACTCTTTTGTTCAACAGCAGGGCCCGACAGCTTTCACTGGTTTACCCCTGCTGCATCATACGGTTGCCCAGCCCATCCACAATCCTACTATCCTTTCAAATATATCCATACTGTGTTTATTTTGTCTCTTATTAGTATATATGTGATTGGAGTAATCCAAAAGTACATTACTATAATACCTAACTGATTACATTTTTCAACAGGTAACTTTAATGGATTACATTTTCAGAGAAACCTTCCGACACTGTGAACGATGAAAATGAGCAAATTAGCGAATATGCTAAAAAAAATACTGCAATACAGCGGGGGATTACTGTACTTGACCCATGTTAAATTCTGCACCCCCTCTCCCTGCCTCTCCCCCATTTAGATTTGCATAAATGAAGGCTTTTTCTTCGATTTCTAGCGTCCTGCCGAGAGTAGTTCTCATAGCAAGGTGTCATAACACCTGTACAAGCGCTAATGCTACAAAACGGGCTGTTTGCAACCCTAAGCGATGACACAAACACACAATTTCACCTTGTAAAACTATATGCAGGTGGAAATGCTCAACAGCTGCTGTCACATCCCCAGGTCAGAGAAGTCCACCGGTACCCCCTCCCCCCAAAAACCCATCCTCCGCAGCATCCTCCCCCATCCGCTCCCCTCTTCCTTTTTTTCCCCCTCTTTCGCTCGCTCTCCGCTTTCTTTTTATGTCTCTCTCTCACTTTTTATGCTCCCATTCATCATGTTGACAGCGGCACGGCTACTTTTGTGAAATGGAGAAAAATGTTTAAGTCAGCTTTTCTCGACTCCCCCCCCCCCCCCCAACCTCAACCAGCCCGTCCCCCATCTTGTCCAGATATATTCGTGCGCAGGCAGGAGACGGGAGTAATTCCTACTCAACGGAAAGCACTAGCCGTATGGTGCCAGGGTAGGGGATGTGCTGCAGATGCAGGCTTGAAATTTGCGAGTGCAATGATGCCAACCCCACCGCCCACCCCCCATTTGCGATTATAAACTTTGCTTGCTCGACTTTCACGTCGCGCAAACTGGAAGAAACTCAGATACACTGTGTAGAACTTGAAAAAATGACGGTGACGATGAGGAGGAGATGAGATAACTACCGTATTTTCCGCACTATAAGGCGCACCTAAAAGCCTTTATTTTTTTCAAAAGCTGACCATGCGCCTTATAATACAGTGCGCCTTATATATGGATCAATATTAAGTGGCAAAGTCTTGCAACTAAGGCAAGCAGCCGCCGACTCGATTTTCCCCCGAAGGCGAAGTAGTGCGCGGTGTATGTTGGGATATATATACACCAGCGTTTCATTTCCTAACCAATGTGTCAATCATCATTTGAATCAGTCACTATTGGCTAAAGTCATTCGGGTTTAAAGGAGGCTAAACCTTTTTATCATTTGCAGGCTCGCATAGGCTAAAGGGGCGAAACAAAGCCTGCAATTGGCTGAAAAAGATGAATGTGAATCACACGTTGGGTTGCACTACGGCATAGAGAAAACATTTTTTACTAGTCTGTATTTATTAATATTTTACACGGTTGGATTTACTACACTCACGGTTGTAAGAAGACCATGGTTGCGTATCATTATTGAACGTGATGGCTGCAAGAGAACTTAGGTGAGCTACGCGGCTTTATATTTTCCCGGTATCTTGTTTTAGAACCATCTTGATGTTTCTGTGATGAGTCTATTTTTAAACTAAATTCAATTCAAAGTGTTTATCGTCATATGCACAGTAAAGGACCCCGTTTCCCTGCACAATAAAATTCTTACTTTGCTGTGCACACAGTTACCAGCGCAAAATAAAATAGAAACTAAGAAACGGTTGGCATTTCATAAATCCCAAGACTTTAACCTTCCGAATGATATTTGGAACGATGCGTTTGAGTGATTGGTGACATCGTGCAGACACTGTTTCCACACATGTCTGAGACACGTATTTGCTTCTTTGCAAGCTTTGGGAATGTTAAGGGGGTAATAAGTTTGACTGAACTATCTGACTGTTTTGTCGACGTTCCCATTGTAGCGCCTTATAATCCGGTGCGCCTTATGTATGGAAAATATAGGACCAAAAACTATTTTTGGGGGGTGCACCCTATAACCCGGTGTGCCTTATAGTGCAGGAAATACGGTACTATGTTCCTTCTCATTCTCATCTCCCCATTGGTACTGCTGAATGATATAATGAGAAACGGGTCTCTCTAGATTCATTCTATACTTTGCACATTTTTCATCCAAAACCTATATATTTTATTATTTTATATGCATACCTTTTGTTTCTATTTCTTCTTCCTGCTACTTTTTCTTATTATTGTGCCTTATTTATTGCACGCCGGGAAGAGGGAGTCATATCATCTGTATTGAATAGTGTGCATATAGCATATTTTAAATTCTGTTGAAGGTGAAGTAAGAACTTTATATGTCAGGACCGGAATGGAGACAGGACCCACTTGCGTGGGTTTCTCTTAGTTTTATTGGGAAGAAGGGAAAGGAGAAAGAGAGAGAGAGAAGAAGAGAGAGAGAGAGAGAGATACAGAGAGAGATCAATGCAAGTACAGTGTCTTTGTTCGAGGCACCTGGCTTTGGCAACATCAAGTTGTCTTATTTCAACCTGCAGCTTGTTTTTCTCTTGCGCTTCTCTGAGTGTTGTCTCGTGGGCCGGATTCAATCCCTTAGCGGGCCTGATCTGGCCCGCGGGCCGCCTGTTTGACACCTGTGCTCTAAGGAGTCTTTCTTCATCCAGGGTTCCCACCAATGCTTGAAATCTTCCCAATATTTTTAAGTCTCTGTTTCTTTTAAAACCGTGATGTCGATTTGCTACCGTGAGTTGAGTGACTGGCACATCTCATTGGTCGAACTCCCTCCAGCGCCTCGGTCGTACTTCCTCTTGTTTTTTTTGCGCCACCACGAAAAAGTGCCGCCAGGGCGACCAGACGTTGAACCGGTGTCCGATATGACCTTTTTTCCAATCCCGTCTTCCAATAAATACTCATTTCCTGTTGATCTAATTATTGCCTACAGGAATTTGTCTTCATCTATTATTGAGTCCAAACAGGAGAAACAATACGGCTCGCCGATTTATTATGGTTGCCGGGGTGGGCGGGAAAAATGGCTGCTTATTATTTATTAAGCGGTTCTTTAATTGCGTGTAATCCCCCCGCCGACGTGTGCACGTTGTCACGGGCCGCGAAAACAACCTAGCAAAAGTATCAACCCCCCAAGAACCTTTTGCCAATCTTTAACTTAAAACCCAAAAAACTAAAACTATTTTTTCAGCGTAACCAATAACCAATAATTCATGTTATATTCAACAACAAAAAAACTGAAAAGTAAGTTTTATACCTCCCTGTTCTCTCTGCTCAGCCAACTAATGACTTCTGGACGATCCAATGTCAACCTAAATGACCAACAATGACAAAATGAGTGTGCCTGTGTTTGATTAGGTCTCTATTTTAATGCACTTGCTCTGTGATGGGCTCAGAGGTCTTGGAAAAGAGGCGTTGGAGAACTTTCGGCATTATTAAGACCACAGCGCACACCAGGCCGGTCCGGGATAAAGTTGTGATAAAATAATGCAGGAATGGGATACGAGAAGATTTTGCAGCATTTACAAATATCCAGGGACACTGTGCAAAAAAAAATATCAAAATGGAGAGGGCATAAATCTACTGCAAGACCTGGCTGTACCTCTAAACTTTTGGCCCGAACAAGGAGAAAACTAATCAGCGAAGCAACCAAAAGGTACATGTTCACATCAAATGACCTGCAGGCATACACTCAGGAGGTGGGGGAATCTCTGCATGACACGATTCTCAGTCATACTCTGCATACATCAGTATTTTATAGTAAAGTGGCGAGAAAAATAAAACATTTTCTGAAACAATACCATAACAAGTCCAGAAGCCACATGGGATACACAAACAACCTTTGGAAGAAAGCACTCCTGTCAGATTTGACCAAAATTGAACATTTGAATCCAAAGCGGTACCTGTAACACGACACATCACCCTGAAAACACAATCCCCACTGTCAAACATGGTGGTGGCAGCATCATGCTCTGGGGTTGTTTTTCTCAAGACTCTAACTGGGAAGTTTGTTAGAGTTGATGTGAAGATGGATGAAGCCCAACGGAAGAAAATTCCGGCAGAAAATCTGTTGGGGTCCGCAAGAGACCTGAGAATGAGGCGCAGGTTCACCTCCCAACAGGACAACAACCCTAATTATCATTTTTCAATGGAATGTAAGGTGTTAGAATGGCCATGCCAAAATCCAGACCTTAATCCTATCGAAGCATTTGTGGAAAGATCTAAAATAGGCTGTGCACAAACGATCACCATTACAACTTAAGGACTTTGAGCTGTTTTGTAAGGAAGAATGGGCAAATTTTCTGTTTCAAGATGTGCAAAACTTAAAGAGACATACCCCAAAAGACATATGGCTATGATCACTGCAAACGGAGGTTGTACAAAGTATTATTTCAACATTCTTACATATTATTGTTTTCTAGAAAATATGTTGACTTGTACCTCCAAGTTTGAAGCCTGGAATATAGCAATATATCTAAAGTTCCTGAGGGGGGGGCAATACTTTTGCAAGGCACAGTATTTTTGTTTCGATCACGCTAAAAAAAAAGTTTACGGGCCCTGACGACGCCGATCAATCGATATCTGCAATCAGCTAGAGTAAAAAATGTGGCCTCGCTAGGCACTTTGCTAGCGCCGGAGGAAAGGTGGGCGTCGCAGATAGGCGCTATCTCCCGTTTTTCCCGCCGCTAAGATTTTCCCCCTCTTTAATTTTTAATGGATATAAAGTCCAAACAGAGCTTTATCAAGGGGGACTCCAGAAAAGTGGCCCCTTTCTATCAAAGTTGGGTCTGAACCAGACGTGAGGGGGGAGGGAAGATTACAAGTACATCAACGTGTTATTCATACATGAAGCTTCATGAAGCACTTAAAGATACAGTGTGTAATATTTCACCACTAGATGTCTCTCAATGGTATTGTCATACCAAAAGTCAATGCTAGTTAGCACAAGGAAGAATACAAGCTACAGAGACTCAACCAAATTAATTTCCCTCACTTTTTTATCCCAAGCTCGTGAAGAAAGACAAAAGTAGAATAAGTAAATCAATAAATGAAAGAAAAGGAGGACAAGGTGAAAAAAGACAGAAATATATGAAAAAGGAAAATGGAGAAGAAACAGCAAAAAGGGTAAAGGAGAAAAAGAAAAAAAAGAGGGAGATCGAAATGCAAAAAATAAAAAAAGAGAAGAAGGCCCGAAAATGAGGAAAAAGCAAAAATTACAAACAACATACTCAAAATGTGCCCAAAATATCTTCTATTCATTTCTCTCTTCTTGTAAAATAAAATAAAAGAAAAAATATGTAATATAAATGTTTAAATACTTATTTGCAGAAAAGTCTCTGGATTTTTCTTTTTAGTTTATCTCTCTCACAGTGGACAGGCACCTACGATGAAAGTTCAGACCCCTCCATGATTTCTAAGTGCGAAAAACGGCAACATAGCAGGATGGTCAAATACAAAAAAATACTACAGAACTAGAAAAAAAAATCCGACTGCAGAAATACAACAAATACTTCTGCAGAAATACTACAAACATAAAACTACAGTAATGCTACAAAAATACCACAGAACTAGAACAAAAATCCGACTGCAGAAATACGACAAAAATACTACACAAATACTACTGCAGAAATACTACAAAATAAAACTACAGTAATGCTACAAAAAATACTACAGAACTACAAAAAAAATCCAACTGCAGAAATACAACAAAATTACAACACAAATACTACTGGAGAAATACTACAAAATTAAAACTACAGTAATGCTACAAAATACTGCAGAACTAGAACAAAAGTCCAACTGCAGAAATATAAAAAATACTACACCAATACTACTGCAGAAATACTACAAAAATAAAACTACAGTAATGCTACAAAAATACTGCAGAACTAGAACAAAAATCCAACAGCAGAAATACAGCAAAAATACTCCACAAATACTACTGCAGAAATACTACAAAATTAAAACTACTTAATGCTAGAAAATACTACAGAACTACAACAAAAATCCAACTGCAGACATATAACAAAAATACTACACAAATACTACTGCAGAAATACTACAAAATTAAAAGTACTTAATGCTACAAAATACTACAGAACTACAACAAATATCCAACTGCAGACATATAACAAAAATACTACACAAATACTACTGCAGAAATACTACTACAGTAATGCTAGAAAAATACTACAGAACTAGAACAAAAATCCAACTGTAGAAATACAGCACATACCACGCAAATACTACTGCAGAAATCCTACAAAAATACAACTACAGTAATGCTACAAAAATACTACAGAACTAGAACAAAAATCCGACTGCAGAAATACAACAAAATACCACACCAATACTACTGCAGAAATACTACAAGAATACAACTACAGTAATGCATCAAACCAGTTTAATGGCACTCATCTTTTTCAAAAGAAATATAACAATCCGATGTCTGCATGTACCCTAAATTCCGGACTATAGAGCACACCTAATTATAAGCCGCACCCACCACATTTTAAGAGGATAACCGCTTTTGTACTTACATAAGCCGCACCTGTACATAAGCCGCATGCGCCCACATTATAACCAGTAACACAATCACAAAATTAACCCAAACCCGACCCGCGATTGTAACTGAATATAAAGTACACGGTCCAACAACCACAGTCGACAAATTAAACGGAAATTGATACTGGTACTTAACGTTTGATGCAGACCTGCAGAGTCCAGGTCCCGTTGAAAATAATCAAAGGGAAAAAAAAAAAGTATATTTCCAAAGGTAAGGGTGGGAAAAATATATATCCACTGTTGTCCGCTGCGTCCACAAACACGTCTCACCTTTACTCCACTTCCCATCAGCCCCCGTTTTTGATTCGCCCGTGGAAAACATATCAGAGTAAGTCTCTAAAATAAATACATTACAAAAATATACAGTTGCAAATACATATTATACATGGTTACACATATTTACAAAGACGGTACACCGAGAGAGTTTTCAAAGCTTTAATAATAATATTATAACTTTCATCCCAAACCGTGCCTGTGAAGGGTAGCAAAACGCTACTAGCAACACGCTCGCAACACAGTAAACGGCTCTGTTTCCTTCTTTATCGGACTGCTCGATTGCGTTTAGCTTGAAAGCTGCGTCATGTGCCTTTCTTTTTGCAATTAACATGGTGAGGATATGTCTACGCTAATTTAAATTGTGCACAAGCCAAGAAGTTGCAGTCTTCCTCGGCGCATATATTCCAGCGGTCTAAATCTTACCTTTTGTACTCGAGCGCCGCTGGCGGCTGTTAGAAAAATGACATAAATTAGCCAGATCACTGAATACGCCGCAGGGTTGAACGTTTGGGGAAAAAAGTAGCGGCTTATAGTCCAGAATTTACGGTATATTTACTCACGAATTGGCCATATTTTTACCCCCATGTGGCCCTCATCTCCAAATAGTTGCCCCACCCCTCGAGCAAATGATGTAAAATCAAATTAAAGAAGAAAACATTCGAAACTATGACACCGGGGTTCGAAGGCGTTGTCACGGCAACCGTTTCCGGGTACGCCGAAGGGTTTCCTTCCATAAAGAATCTCGCCCGAGTGATGGAGCGAACATAAAAGGTGATGGAGCTCCGTGATAGGACGACAGAGGCCGATGACTGAAAAAGCCTTTGATGAGCTTATTATCCTATCTTTGATTTATGGTAATTGACCTCAAAGTGGAGACGCTCATAGATAATGCCGGGGAATCCATTCTCAGTTTTTGACCCATCCGTGGAGTTCTCGTTTGTTTTTTAAATGTCACTCCGTTTTTATCTACTATTTGAAGTAGTTATCGTTAGGGTTTTGAATAAAATGCGGTTATAATACTTAAGCTGAGTTTCTTTTACGTTCAGAAACAGTCAACGCATTTTTCAGACCCATTTATTTTGCCTTTTACTTAAACATTTGGCTTATCGATTGCTATTAAGCGATAATAAACCTTACAAACAGTGTTTCCTTTAAGCTGCGCACGTGCGCAATTGCGCACTGCTCATTCATTCTTAGCGCACAAGAAAATCTAGCCAGCGCACAAAAATCAGGGCTCAAAATTACTAATTAAGAAGCGACTTAAGTTAAAGTTACAGTGCATGAAGGTAAAAATGCACGGGTTCCCCTGACGTCGTGTCCTAAATGCGGTATTTTGAAGTCGAGTCGAAGTAGAACGAAGTTGAGTAAAGTTGGTAGAGTTTGTCGAGAACCGGCTTCTTCGGCTCGGCTCACTAAAAGGAACCGGCTCTTTCGGGTCCTCAACGGCTCTTTGGGTTGTTTTTGCTTCTTTAATCCCAACATGACCAAAGATTAGGTAAAAATTATGCACAACATGACTTAAAGGAAGGGGGGAATAGAACAAAAAAGAAAAAAAGAAAAAAACACCAAAATGAAAATGTAGTGAAAATCTGAGAAAAAAAGAAACAAAAGGAAGAGAAAAAAGAAGGAAAAATTTAGAAAAAAAGCCAGAAAAAAAGAAAAGAAAGAAATGTAGGAAAAAAGTAAATAGAGAACAAAAAGAAAAAAGGAACAGCTCGGAAAAAATAAACAGAATGAGATTTTTTTTAAAGGAATTTAAAGAAAAGTAGAAAAAAAAACACGGAAAAAAGAAGAAAAAGTTTGTGTTGCATTCAAATAATTTCCAATGACATCGAGTGAATCTTGTTGCCAACATTGTACTTCCACAAAAAAAATGGGATTAAGTACAGTTCTGTATCCTGCAACCGACTAAATAAGCCCCCAAAAATGTTAATATTATGCGACAAAATATATCAGGAAATAAAAAGAAATGGATATCTTGTGAAAGAATTGTAAGAACAAACGACGTTTGTAGACCGTACAACCTTTGCAATAGTACATGAAAGAGAAAAATCATTTTGCATTGCCGCAAACTCAGCAAAATGTAACTTGATGTCAAGTTTTGGACGTGTTTGATAATGAATTATCTTGCCACACTTGGGATTATGGTGGCTCACTATTGTTTCAAGCGTTGCTCACCGACTTTGTGTGAACGCTCAGACCCGTGGAAAATTACAGGGAACATTGCTTACAAACACAACAAAACACCTGTTTACTCGCTGCAAAACAGATTATGTATAACAGGGGTCGCAAACTTTATATTCTTGAGGGCAGCTGGACCTTGGGTCTAGGTGTTTTTGCCCCGCATCAGTTTTAGAAATATACCACTCTCGAGTACATTTCTGGGAAAAAAAATCCAACTCAAAAAGAAAAGAAACTGAAGTAGCAGTATAAAGCATTTAACAAGAAAATTAGAAAAAGCTTAAGGAGAAGCACAGGAGAAAGGGATCAAAGACCAATGCTCGGAGTTAGAAGAGTGCCTCAACAAGAACAATTCAAATAAAGCCTTCCAGATTGTTAGTGTCGCTCGAGTCTCCGTCCAGCCCCCTCTCTCGATCTTCTGCCTTTCTTCTCTCCGCCCACGTTTTTTTCCGCAACCTGGTCTGCCGGCTCCTCCCATGGGTGTGCCAGGAAAACCCCCACGTGGGGTCCACGGCTCCACCACCTCGCCTCGATGTCTGAAAAACTCACAGAGCGTTTCTACGTCATCAGGGCCTTGTTCTCCAAACATTGCCTGCCGTCCCCCGTCAGAGTCCCGTTATCAAAATTCCCCGGCCAAAACATTCCGCATTCGGATCCGCGTGACCTGTCATTGAACTTCAGCCTACCCGGTGAAAATCTTCATTGCACTCGATGAATGTAACGTGCATTTAATCGTATAAAATCCTTTATAGTAAAACGTATAAAATCCTTCTAAACCAAACAGGCAAAGGTCAGCCGTATTCAAGATGAGGCAGGGAATAAGCTAACTGAAGAATAGGAGATAATGGGGAATTAGTTTCCACCTGACAGAGGGAGACCCCTAGGTCCTTAAGAATTCCTATCCAGGGGAAAATGACGTGTGTCCTATTCTCTGTGAAGAAGCATTTAACTCACTGAAGGATGGAAAATCTCCGGGAATTGATAACATCCTGTCAAAACTCCTTCAAAATAATGGTTAACTAACTATGGAAGTCTTGTCCAATATTTTTACATAAGAAAACTTCGGACTATGCTCCAACTACAGAACCCCCAGTCTCATCAGCCATGTAAGTAAAGTTATGCTAAAGGTCGTATTGAACAGACTGAAACCACAGGCCAGCCAAAGAACGGGTCTCAGAGAGGTTAGCGTACTAGCCTGCTGGTTAAGACTGACGTAGCATTATCGACATTTGGGCTGCATTAGCTCAGATGCTAGCTGATAGAGATGTCACACCAACTGCTATTCTACCAGCCATGTGATGCTAGCAGTATAGCAATGCTTGACCTGCTGTTACATCCTGGTGCTTGTAGCTAGTTGTTACCAACAAGGCGCTAACTATGTTAAGTGTGCTGAAGCTATTGATATATGCTAGTGCTTGCCCCTATAGGGGAACACCTCAGCTTAACTTTTGAAAACTTTTTGCTAGCTGTTGGCATGATAGTCACAAAAGTAACACTATTAGCGATACTTGGGGTGCGTTAGCTTAAGCTGATGTCATATGGTGAGGCTACAATAGCAGCGTTGATAATCCTTGAGCTTTTTCACACTGATGTTAGCCACTAGTGACATCACGCTAACTGCTTTCGGATAAGCCGTGTGATGCTAGTAGTTTAGCGATGTTTCAGCTGCTCTGAAATTCTGGTGCTTACCGATTGCTAGGAGCCACACGGCGATACCTGAGTTAGCTTACTTAATCTATTGTTTAGTGGTGATGGTAGCTACTTGTGATGTGACTATTAACTTTAGCATTAGCTTGAGCTCTTTAACGCCTGCAACATGACGTGTAAAATTTAATTGCAAGACAATTCCTGTTCTTACAACGATATTATTTTTTTGTTGTTGTTTTTTTATTTTCGATATAAATGAAGGATATACACACCTGATACCTTTGTTTTCTTTTTGAATAATTTTGTTTTCTAATTTTCTTTGCTTGTTGCTAGCTCTGAAAAACTCAGTGCTAACGGACATGTCGTTATTTTGCTAGCTGTGTGATGCTAGCAGTATAAGAATGCTTCAGATGCTGTTGAATGAACCGTTAGCTGTTAGCGACACTGCGGTAACTGTACAAGATGTGGTTAAGCTATTGTTATATACTATGGCTTGTTGTTAGCTGTGAAAGACTCAGCGCTGATTGCTAAAGACATGTTACTAGCTGTTGTCTTGCTAGTCGTGACAGTTGCAGTTAGCAACAATCGAGGTGCATTAGCTTAAGCCGTTGTTATGTGGTGAAGCTGCAATAGCAGCGTTAATATAGCTTAAGCTTTTCAACACTGATGCTAGCTGCTAGATTGGTCAAGTTGACTGCTATGCTAATAGCCGTGAGATGCTAGCAGTATGGCCAATGCTGGGGATTGACGCTAGCTGTGAGACACACGGCGGTAACTGCGTTAGCTTACTTAATCGAATGGTTTGTGGTGATGCTAGCTACTAGCGATCTGACTCTTAACTTAAGCATTAGCTTTTTTAACCTCTGTAATTAAGGATTGGTGGTTTTCTTGAACTTCTAATCTAAATGACATACATACACCTGATACGTTGTTTTTTTTTCTGTTTTATGAGGTTTGTTTTTTTCCGGAGTCCCCTGCTGTTGCAAATACATTTCATCCATTATGTCCGCGGAATTTCCACGGCGCTCTTACCGACCCACGGCTTCTCGGCTGCAGACGTGGTCTTGTTCATCTTGCTCTTCTCGTCGTCCCCGAGAGGTGACAGCGTGACAGCTGGGCGCCTCTCCGTCCACACCTGAGCCTTTGATCACCCTCCTGGTGCACCATTCTGGCTAATGAGAGCAGGAGGGCTCCGGGCTCGTCTTTCTCCGGCGTTCCTCGCCTGTTCCCTCGCTCCGTTCTCTCCCTCGCCGGCTTCCTTTTATCCCGCTTGCCTGTCCTCTGCTTCTTCTCGGATGCTCGTCACCATAATTTGCCTAGTTGGGTTTAATTGGAAGGAATTCTTAAATTGAAATGGATTTGTGTTCCTAGCGTTCAAGAAGGACGAGGAGTAGCACGACATTGCCGTGTCCCCTATCCATATATATAAATATATGTATATACAGTGAAAAGAATCGTTAAAAAATCATGCATTGTGACTTCTGGATTTTTGTTTTTAGTTTATCTCTCTCACAGCGGACATGCATCTACAATGAAAATGTCAGACCCTCCATGATGTTTTTAAGTAGGAGAAATAGCAAAATAGCAGTGTGTTTAAAGACTTGTTTTGTCCACTGTATATATACAGAGAGAGAGAAACTGAAAAAAAAATCCAGAAATCACAATGCAACAATTTATTTGTGTGATATGGCTACAAATAAGTATTTATAAACCTGAGAAAATGAATGTTAATATTTGGTACAGTAGCCTGGGTGTGCTATTAAAGAGGTCAAATGTTTCCTGTAGTCTTTCACCAGGTTTGCAAACACTGCAGGAGAGATCTTGGCCCATTCCGCCACACAGATCTTCTCTAGATCAGTCATGTTTCTGGGCTGTCGCTAAGAAACACGGAGTTTGAGCTCCCTGTAAAGATTTTCGATTGGGTTCAGGTTTGGAGACTGGCTGGGCCATGCTAAAACCTTGATATGCTTCTTACGGAGCCACTCCTTGGTTTTCCTGGCTATGCGCTTCGGGTCGTCGTGTTGGAAGATCCAGCCACGACCCATTTTCAATGCTCTGACTGAGGGAAGAAGGTTGTTCCTCAAAATCTCACAATACACGGCCCCTGTCATCCTCTCTTTAATGCAGTGAACTTATCCTGTCCCATTTGCAGAAAAACACCCCCAAAGCATGATGCTACCACCCCCATGCTTCACTGTAGGGATGGTGTTCTTCGGATTGTACTCTTCTTCCTCTAAACACGGTTGGTGGAATTATGACCAAACGGTTCTATTCTGGTCTCACCAGACCACAAAACTTTCTCCCATGACCCTTCTGTATCATCCAAATGGTCATATGCAAACTTAAGACGGGCCTTGACATGTGCTGGTTTAAGCAGGGGAACCTTTCGTGCCGTACGTGATTCGAAACCATAACGTCTTAGTGTCTTACCCACAGTAACCTTGGAAACGGTGGTCCCAGCTCTTTTCAGGTCATTGACCAACTCCTGTCGTGTAGTTCCAGGCTGATTCCTTACCTTTCTTAGAATAATTATTTTCTGGATTTTTCTTTTTAGTTTATCACTCTCACAGTGGACACGCACCTGAGATGAAAATATATATATGAAGATACTTTGTCGATATAAAAAGTAATATAAACTTCAAAGCAACAATCATAAAGAATGTATTTCTCTCACCTGATATGAATTGTGTGCTGCAAACCCGAACCTTTTTGATGAGTGCCTCGGTCCAATCTTTAAGCCTTAATGCATTTAACCGAAACTCTTTTGTATTTCTTCGATCAGGAGTGTCCATAGGGATCCCGTAAAACTTCAATTTACAATCACTAACATTTTCCACCGATTCTGGCACCCAAACACACAACAAGACGACATTTTAACAAAAACGAAAGCTAGGTTTCTTCAGTGTGTTGATCGACGCAGTGTTGTTCTGCCTCCAGTTTCGACTGTGATGTCGCGTAAAATATGAAAGGGTCTGGTTAGGTTTTACATATTAGAATGTATCGTTTACCAAATTGTTCGAATTAGTTATCTGACTCCATTAACTAAATTCAACCTACATTCACCTAACAATGCGCGCTCCTTTCTTGGTGGAAAGTCGAACAAGAGACTGGTATTTCCACACGGGGGCGGATTTAATTTCTTAAAACAAATTGACTAAGTGGGCAGCTCGGCGGTGCAGTGGTTAGCGCGTGTGCGGCACAGTTCTGAGGTCGTGGGACCCTCCTGCGTGGGTTCAAATCCAGCTTACTGTGCAGAGTTTGTATGTTCTCCCCGGGCTTGTGTGCGTTTCCTCCGGGCACTCCGGTTTCCTCCCACATTCCAAAGACATGCATTTCAGGTGAATTGGCCGGTCCAAATTGTCCCTAGGTGTGAGTGAGTGACTTGTCTGTCCACGTGTGCCCTGCGTTTGGCTGGCAACCAGTTCAGGGTGTCCCCTGACCACTGCCCGTAGATGGCTGGGATGGGCTCCAGCCCCCCCGCGACCCTAATGAGGATAAGCGGTACAGCTAATGAGATGAGATGAAATTAACTAAGTGAACTCTATCGAATATGGCCGAATTAGTGTTGCTCGAGTCTCTGTCAAGCCTCCTCTACTTGCTTCTCTCCTGGGCCCACGTTTTTCCGCAAGTTTGTGTGCCGGCTCCTCCCATTGGCGTACCAGGGAAGCCTCCATGTGTAGAGCGTTTATCAAAACAATGCCTGCCGTCCTTCGTCAAAGTCTTCGTCAAAATTCCCCAGCCAAAACATTCCGCATTTGGAACAGCGTGACAGTGAAAATCTTCATTGCACTCAATAAATGTAACTTGTATTCAATCGTATAACATCTTTTATAGTCAAATGTATACAATCCTTCAGTCTATAGGTTGAGCTTGATACTCCTTGATACTGATGCTAACTGCTAGAGACATTTCGCTCACTGCTAACCTGCTTGAGCTGCATTAGCATCATCCTCACGGCTTCTTTTCCGGTCTCCGAACCGGAACGGCGATAGCACGGCACTCGCGCGACTTAACCTATAAACGGCATCAATCCGTTGATTCAGTTAGCGACGTTAGCTTCCGCATACGGAAACGATGGAAAGCGACATTTACCGACGGAGAGACTTTACGCTTTTCATATCCTATTATCCTTTCTTCCCATTCCGTTTCCTTGTGTGATTTTAGCTCATTCTTCTTTGTTTTTCATCCTGCCGGCGCCCATTAAAAAAAAAACGCTTCTCGTCCCTCCCGATATTTTTCTTTATTTTATTCCACGCTGTCGTCACAGGACCGTGGAAACGATTTCTGCAGCTGTTCAAATGCACGTATGGAAAACGGCGAGAATAGAGAAGGGAGAGCGAAAGAAAGACGGCGCTAATATTGATCTTGGTTAATTAGATTCCCATTGAAGTCCCAAGAGGGGATGGGGGGGGAAGGGTTTCCGTCACTGTGTTTGAGGAAAATCGATTCAGTTTCAAACGACCACTTGTTCGGACAAAACACAAAGAAATCGGGGTTCATTTTTAACTCCGATTTGACGTATTTTTTCCCACCGTCGTATCGCGGTCACGCTAGAACAGGGGTGTCAAACTCATTTTAACCCGGGGCTCACATGATAGAACAAACATTCTCTCGGTGGCCGGACTAGTATATTAGAGAGGAAGAAAAAGGGAAAAAAAAATAAGACAAAGCGAAGGAGAGAAAAAGAGAGAGGGTGGGACAAAGAGGGAGAGAGAGAGGGAGAGAGAGAGAGAGAGAGAGAGAGAGAGAGAGAGAGAGAGAGAGAGAGAGAGAGAGAGAGAGAGAGAGAGAGAGAGAGAGAGAGAGAGAGAGAGAGAGAGAGAGAGAGAGAGAGAGAGAGAGAGAGAGAGAGAGAGAGAGAGAGAGAGACAGACAGAGGCAGAACGTGAAATGTGAGAAACAAGAGCTAAAGACAATTAATGAGACAGGGAAAGAAAGAGAGAGAAAGAAAGATATCCAAAGAGAAATAGAGAGAAGGAGAGAAAACAAAAGAGAGAAAAAGAGAATGGGAGAAGGAGAGAATGGGAAATCTCGAGAGAGAGATAATGAGAGAAAAGAGAGAAAAGGAAGAGAGAGCAAAAGAAAGTAAAAAGACAAAGAGAGAGAAAGAGACAAAGAAAGAGAAAAAGAGAGACAGACATAGAAAGTGAAAGAGAGAGAGGCAGAGAGACAGAGAGAGAGAGAAGAGGGAGAACGTGAAATGTGAGAAACAAGAGCTAAAGACAATTAATGAGAGAGGGAAAGAAAGAGAAAGCAAGCAAGATATCCAAATAGAAATGGAGTGGAGAGAAAAAAAAAGGGAGAAACAGAGAATGGGAGAAGGAGAGAATGGGAAACCTAGAGAGAGAGATTATGAGAGAAAAGAGAGAAAAGGAAGAGAGAGCAAAAGAAAGTAAAAAGACAAAGAGAGAGAAAGAGACAAAGAGAAACAAAGAAAGAGAAAAAGAGAGACATACACAGAAAGTGAAAGAGAGAGAGGCAGAGAGAGAGAGAGAGAGAGATAGAGATAGAGAGAAAAAAGGGAGAACGTGAAATGTGAGAAACAAGGGCTAAAGACAATTAATGAGACAGGGAAAGAAAGAGAGAGAAAGAAAGATATCCAAATAGAAATAGAGAGAAGGAGAGAAACAGAGAATGGGAGAAGGAGAGAATGGGAAACCTAGAGAGAGAGAGATAAAGAGAGAAAAGGAAGAGAGAGCAAAAGAAAGTAAAAAGACAAAGAGAGAGAAAGAGACAAAGAGAAACAAAGAAAGAGAAAAAGAAAGACAGACACAGAAAGTGAAAGAGAGAGAGGCATTGAGAGAGAGAGAGGGAAAGAGAGAGAAAGAAATACAAGTACAGTGTCTTTGTGAGAGGCACCTGGCTTTGGCAACATCAAGTGGACCTATTTCCACCTGCAGCTCGTTTTTTCTCTTGCGCTTCTCTGAGCGTCGTCTCGCGGGCCGGATTCAATCCCTTAGCGGGCTTGATCCGGCCCCGGGCCGCAATTTTGACAACCCTGCGCTAGAACACGCCCGCCAACGTGTCCGATCATCCCGTAACACATGTAAGCCACGGGATGTGGATTTTTTTTTCGCCGACTCGGCGTTTGGAGCTTGATTTGCAGCCGGTGGCAGCCTAGCATCGCTCGGGTAGAATTAACTTCCTAATTAGAAATATGGCCGTCTGGCTGCCGGTCTGGGGATTTTGAAAGGGAAATTTATTCATTTATTTACTGCCATTGACGTCCACAGCTGTCTTTTCAAGGGACCAGGTAAATGCCAAACACGTCTATGGGTGTCCTTGGCAGTAAACGGGTTAGTGTCATTACCTTAGGATCGTGGATTCTGATCTTGTTCTTTGCTTGTCCGGGTGAAGAGAATGTTGGTAAATTAAGAGGCTTGAGATGAACTACTTCAAGACGTTTTTATTGGCGGATTATATTAAAAAGTGGTCGGCGGCGCCCTCTGTTGGCTGCGGCTGCATCGGCTCGCTACAACGGGTCAGGTGCAATCGACATTTCGTTCTGTGTACATTGTTACACAGAATGACAATACAAGGAAATTATTATTATTATTATTATTATATTCTGGAGACCACCGCTATACAAGTTTTCAATCAGACAATCTTAGCAATAGTCTCTCTGTGACATTTTGAAGCAAGATTTTTCTACCTTTTTTGTGGCGTTTTTTGGGGTCAACGGGAAACTGCAACTTCAGTTTTCTGCTTGCCATCATTCGCACATTTTTATCCTATCAGCCATACTCAAAGTTTCAGGTTTTTTTCTTTTTTGAGGCCTAGTGTAGGTCAACAGGAAACCACAACTTCAGTTTTCTGCCTGCCACCATTTGCATGTTTTTATGTTATCAGCCATACTCAAAGTTTCAGTTTTTTTTTTCTTTTTTGAGGCTTTGTATAGGTCAACAGGAAACCACAACTTCAGATTTCTGCCTGCCACCATTTGCATGTTTTTAAGTTATCAGCCATACTCAAAGTTTCAGTTTTTTTTTCTTTTTTGAGGCTTTGTATAGGTCAACAGGAAACCACAACTTCAGTTTTCTGCTTGCCATCATTCGCAGATGTTTATGTTACCGGCCAACCCTCAATTAATTTTTTTGAGGCACCGTATAGGTCAACAGGAAACCATGACTTCAGTTTTCTGCTTGTCATGGTTTGGACCTATATGTGTCATTAGCCAATTCTCAAAGTTTCAGTGTTTTTTTTTTTTTTTTTTGCACCCTGGTCCTGTAGCTTCTTGACATCAGACTGAATGTTTTTATGTTATCAGCCATACTCAAAGTTTCCTATTTTTTTCTTTTTTCAGGCTTTGTATAGGTCAACAGGAAACCGCAACTTCAGTTTTCTGCTTGCAATCATTTTTTTTTATTTTTTTTTTTGCACCTTGGCCTTGTGGTTTCTTGACAGCAGACTGAACATTGTTCCTTTGTTTAAAGTTCCTGACATTAGTTTTAACCTGTAGCCTGCATTTGAAATCTCCATTTACAATTAAAGCTGATATACTTCATGTACACTAGGTCGACAATCTGTATCTATTTATCTTATTATTTATGTATTCATCTTTTTGTCCCTTTCTTTTTTCCTCTTTTTTTTCTTTCTCCCTTCATCCCTTCCTCACTCCGTCACTTCCCCTCTTTCTCTCTTTGTCCTATTGTCCCTTCATCCTTTTCCACTCTTTGTCCCTTCCACCCTCCACGCTTCGTCTCTTCCTCCCATCTCTTTTTGTCTCTTCATCTTTTCTTCTCTTCCTCTCTTCATCTCTTCATCCCTTTGTTCCTTCCTCTCTTCCTTTCCTCGTCCCTTTGTCTCTTTGTCTTTTTGTCTATCTATTTATTTCTTTATCCATTTCCAAATTTACATTTTTATCAAAAGGTGGTGTCCGTTACTTCAAAATATTCTTACCTTCTGGCGCCATTTTCTGGCTAAAATCGTTTCTGCAGCTCTTTTTGTTGCGCCTGCAAGTGTGTGAAATTCTTAAACGTGTTTGTATCTTTTTTAGGGGTTTACGTTGGCATTTGGATTGTATTAGAAACAGTCCCTTTCTTACTTTCACCATTTTCATCCTGGAATAAAATACATCACTCTCCTCCCTTCTATCCCCATTGCCTCTTTCCCTTCAGCGTAATGTGCTTTGCGGCCGGAACACCGTTAATAAAAGTAAGATAAAAGCAGACTCTTTGAACTCAGTACAGTATGTTGAACACATACTTAAGAGAGAAATATGTACCGTATTTTCCGCACCATAAGGCGCACCTAAAAGCCTTTATTTTTTTCAAAAGCTGACCATGCGCCTTATAATACAGTGCGCCTTATATATGGATCAATATTAAGTCGCAAAGTCTTGCAACTAAGGCAAGCAGCCGCCGACTCGATTTTCCCCCGAAGGCGAAGTAGTCCGCGGTGTATGCTGGGATTTATATACCGGCGTTTCATTTCCTAACCAATGTGTCAATCATCTTTTGAATCAGTCACTATTGGCTAAAGTTATTCGGAGGTAAAGGGGTGGATCCTTTTTATCATTTACAGGCTCGCATAGGCTAAAGGGGCGAAACAAAGCCTGCAATTGGCCGAAAAAGATGAATGTGAATCACACGTTGGGTTGCACTACGGCATAGAGAAAACATTTTTTACTAGTCTGTATTTGTAAATATTTTACACGGTTGGATTTACTACACTCACGGTTGTAAGAAGACCATGGTTACGTATCATTATTGAACGTGATGGCTGCAAGAGAACTTAGGTGAGCTATGCGGATTTATATTTTCCCGGTATCTCGTTTTAGAACGATCTTGATGTTTCTGTGATGAGTCTATTTTTAAACTCAATTCAATTCAAAGTATTTATTGTCATATGCACAGTAAAGAACCCCGTTTCCCTGCACAATAAAATTCTTACTTTGCTGTCCACACAGTTGCCAGCAAAAAATAAAATGGAAACTAAGAAATGGTTGGCATTTCTTGAATCCCAAGACTTTAACCTTCCGAATGATATTTGGAACGATGCATTTCAGTGATTGGTGACATCGTACGGATACTGTTTCCGTACATGTCTGAGACACGTATTTGCTTCTTTGACTGAACAATCTGACTGTTTTGTCGACGTTCCCATTGTAGCGCCTTATAATCCGGTGCGCCTTGTGTATGGAAAATATAAGACCAAAAACAATTTTTGGGGGTGCGCCCTATAACCCGGTGCGCCTTATAGTGCGGAAAATTTGTAGTCGTGTAGTTGTGTAGTGTTGGCATTATTAGCTAGCAAAGATGATAATAGCGTCATAAAATTGTCATTAAAAACAAGTTGACCTCTACGGAAACGGTAAAACTTCATCAATGGGGCCGCTATTGATCTGCAAAGCTTCAACTTGAAGCATCTTTGATTCAGCACTTGAATGACGGCTCTTCCTTTCGTCCCGCTGTCCTGTCATTGTCCATTTCTTCCCTTTCGCTCCCCGAGACGGCGTCCGGATTTCCGCGCTTACTTGAAAGTTGCCCGTCCTTTCATTCGCCGTTCGCCGAGACCCCCCTCGGTTAATTGAATCCTTTAAATGTATTCCTCGGGGCATGTGGGAGAGTGTCAGCGTTTTCTGATTTCCAAACTTTGCACTTTTTTGTGTGTTGTACTCACCGTTCATATTTGATATTGAAATGTAAATGAAGCTTCATGAAGCTTCATGGGGATTTATGAAGTACTGTGCCATGATTCTGGACTCTGGCCTTCTGGGAAGTCGATCAATTAGCACTGAATCATCAAATGAAGAGCGTTATTTAGAAGAATTATGAAACACTGCGAGTGATTCACGAAGCTTCCATAACTGTCAGATTTGTAATCCATTTTTTTAAGGAATTTTATAAAATTGGTAAAAAAAGACACGAAGGCGAGTGCCTGGTTTGTTTTGTGAATACCGAAGAAACGGACTGATGCTCATTTTTGCGGATTTTCCTTTTTAGCGGGTGGTTTTGGTCCCCATTAACCGTGATAACCGAGGGATTACTGTATCTTTTTATGTATCATTACGTAATTTGATATCTCATCTCATCTCATCTCATCAGCTGTACCGCTTATCCTCATTAGGGTCACGGGGGTGCTGGAGCCCATCCTAGCCAGCTCCGGGCAGTGGGCAGGGGACACCCTGAACTGGTTGCCAGCCAATCGCAGGGCACACGGGGACAGACAACTCACTCGCTCATTCACACTTAGGGACAATTTGGACCGGCCACCTGAAATGCATGTCTTTGGAACGTGGGAGGAAACCGGAGTGCCCGGAGGAAACCCACGCAAGCACGGGGAGAACATACAAACTCCGCACAGGAAGTCTGGAGCTGGATTTGAACCCACGCAGGAGGTTCTTATTACATGAACTGTGCCGCACATGCATGATTTTATATATTATAACGTATATATTGTTTGTATTTCAGTCTTTTCCATTCTTTTTTTTTGTTAATTTTCTCTTTTGTCACCTCCAAAATTTGACCCCCCCACCCTTGATTACAATGGGGTTGATCCCCAAAAGTACCCGGAGTCACGTGCATGCGAAAAAACGTATTAAATCAGGTGGAACGCGTCTACCAGGAGCCCTCGTTTCCGTCTGAATTATGGAATATCGCTAGCGATTCGCGCTAAACGATGTTTTGATTTATGAGGCAAACTTTTGAGTTTATGAGTTTTCGTCTTTGAAGCACTTTGAGTTCAAAGTCGTCGCCTTTCTCTTCACGCTTTATTATGCAAGGCCGACAAATGCCTCTCATCGTTTCGTTCCGTTTCTTTTTTCTGCAATTTGTGTTACTGCCGGTACTGAACTGAACTTCCTCGTTTGAGTGAGCGCCCGAACAGACGGTGGACCCAGGCGCGTAACGTTTTCACACAAGCTTTATTCACGGGAATGGGGCAGTCATGCGTTTAAACACAAAAGCCGGTGATTTGGCGATCGCTGGGCGGAAGAAGTGAGACAGAGAAGTCAGGTGCGGGAATTCAGGAAGCCAAAGGTAGACGAGATCGAAACTGGAACGGACAGACGGGATCGATACCGGATACTGGATACACGAGCAAGATGCAGGACAGGACAGACGGGATCGATACCGGATACTGGATACATGAGCAAGATACCGGATAGGACAGGACAGGCGGGATCCATACCAGATATAGGATACAAGAGCAAGATACTGGACAGGATGGGACAGACGGGATCAATACCGGATACTGGATACACGAGCAGGATACCGGACAGGACAGGACAGACGGGATTGATACCTGATACTGGTTACATGAGCAAAATACCTGACAGGACAGGCGGGATCGATACCAGATATAGGATACACGAGCAAGATACTGGACAGGACGGGACAGACGGGATCCATACTGAATACTGGATTCACGAGCAGGATACCGGACAGGACAGGACAGAAAGGATCGATACCGGATACTGGTTACACGAGCAAGCTACAGGACAGGACGGGACAGACGGGATCAATACCAGATACTGGATACACGAGCAGGATACCGGACATGACAGGACAGACGGGATTGATACCTGATACTGGATACATGAGCAAGATACCGGCCAGGACAGGACAGGCGGGATCGATACCAGATATAGGATACACGAGCAAGATACTGGACAGGACGGGACGGAAGGGATCGATACCAGATACTGGATACACAAGCAGGATACCGGATAGGACAGAACAGACGGGATTGATACCTGATACTGGATACACAAGCAGGATACAGGACAGGACGGGACAGACGGGATCGTTACCAGATACTGGATACACGAGGAAGAAACTGGACAGGACAGGACAGACAGGATTGATACTGGATACTGGAGCAAGATACCAGACAGGACGGGACAGACGGGATCGATACCAGATACTGAATACTGGAGCAAGGTACAAGACGGGACAGACGGGTTCGATACCAGATACTGGATACTGGAGCAAGATACAGGACGGGACAGACGGGATCGATACCGGGTACTGAATACACAAGCAGGATACGGGACAGGTCCAAATACACCTCTTGCCAGTGCAGAGGTTCGTTGACTGACTGACAAGGAGTGAATGAGAGCACTGAGTTTAAATAGGAGGGAAGCCAATCAGGTAAAGAGCAGCAGGTGGTGCCAAATGAGCGGGCCCAGGTGAGGGCAATGGCCAACCGTGATAGTTTATCGCGGTTAGGAAGGAGCCGAAGCCCCCACGATATGGTCAAATCCCCAAAAAATCACTGTTTTTAACGTGCACTTTGCCGTAACCCACTCGCATCAATAGTTTAGCGGGGATAATAGATTGCATCCACACAATGAGGCAAAAAAAGAGCCTCGAAGCAAGACACACATTTGCTCTTTTGGCTCTTGCTCTTAACAATCGTCGACTGGGAATAATGGATCGTGGACAAAACAGTGGAGTTCCTTTTAGGCAGGCCACATTGGTAAGATCTGGCGGCCTGTACTGAAAAATATGCTCTTTGCCAAACCCTGATCTCAGCGATAGTCGTGCAGAGATAGAGGATCGCTGCCACATTCTTGCATTTCATTTTAAGCCGACCAGAGCAACATGCACATCTCCCCACAAAACAGTCTCTCCGGTCCCCACTTGCAGCAATATCAGATTGGGGATAAAGGATTACAGCCGAACAAGTGCATTTCAGTTTATGTTAAGTGGAAATTAGGGAAAAAAAAGAAGCGTGAGGCCTGACAAAAGTGTGTTCTGCTTGTCCCCACTAGTAGAAATATGGGATTGGGGATAATGAATCGCAGCTGCTTGAGTGCACTTCATTTTAGGCAGAAATAACATCCCCCAAAAAGCCAATAAATCCAACAAAAGTGCACTCTGCTGGTGAGCACATGGATCACTATACAAACAGGGATAAAGGATCATGGCCATAGGAGTGCACTTCACATTAGACTGATATAAAAACGAAGGAGCTGTCAGGCACGAAAAAAGTGTGTTCTGCTGGTCCACACTCGAATGGGATTGAGGAATACGAGGTAATTGATTGCGGCTGCGCAAGTGCACTTCATTTTAGGCAGACATTAAGGCGAAAAAGGCTAGGGCGGCAGTAGCTCAGGAGGAAGAGCGCTCGTCTTGGGATCGAGAGATCACAGTTCGAATCCCGGCTCCTCCGTGTTACATGTCGAAGTGTCCTTGGGTAAGACACTGAACCCCTAATGCCCCCAATAATCAGGTTTCCGCCTTACATGGCTGCATGGCCGCTATTGGGAAATGTGAAGCACACTGTAAAGCGCTTTGGGAAGTCATTGACTTCATTTCATCTCAAAAAGAGCCTTCAGGCCCGACAAGAGTGCGCTCTGGCGGGGTCCCCTCATAGCACTAAGCAAAGGGGGATAATGGATCACAGCCACACGGGTGCACTTCAAAATAGGCAGAAATAACAACAACAAAAATGACTCAGGGCATGACAAAAGTGTAATCTGCCGAGCTCTGCCTAGCAGCTGTATGCGATCGTGGATAATGGATCGCGGGATATTTTTTCTCCGCAAAGTCTAAGGTGCAAACATCTCTGGATTACTGTTTACATTGCAGTTGTTTGCTGGGCTTTGCAAGCTAGAATACCTTTTTACATCATACACTAGATATTTAAAAAATCTTGCCGATACCAAAAAAGCACAAAACAAACTACCGTACCTGCATATATATTCAACACGTTTTTAGCTAGCATGCGAAGGCGCGGACAAGAAGCCCCAGGGTAATTGCAGGGAAAGTGCCGAATTGACATTTTTTCGCCCGCTCCCAGGAGGAAAAGCTATTTTCGATGCTAAATAAACAAGGCTGTTATTGACCTCTACTGCTTTAGTGTATTTCTATAGTCAATTGCCTTAAATGGAGAGAAGGGAAAAGGTTACAAGCAGCTCCAAGTACACCACTTCTCGTGAAAAAGTTATTGCCTCCATTTTAATGTTAAAGGGATAATCGACTCAAGACTTTTAGGGAACACAAATCTGTTATCCTTTTCTTTAAGTCGTGTGTGTGTCATTTGTATATGTAACAATATTGCAGTTCCTTGCTATTTTGTGATTGAGCAAGGCGAAAGGAGCGTCTTTCTTTGGGTCTGGGATCCATTATCCCTGCTGCAAACGGAGACCATCAGACACTTCAGTCAAACCTGTCGGCACTTTTTTTACCAATACTGTGTTTCCGCTTAACTTGAACTGCAGTCCTGCGGCCGCGTCCCATCACCTCCAATTCTACATTGCTGTCAGTGGGGACACTTTTGTCAGAAGGCGAGCCATTCTAGCACTTACGGTTGTGGCCTGATCCATTATCCCCAATCTACTGAGTGCGGGGGGCGGTAGTGCGCAATATTTTCTGTTCGGGTTACTGAAGCATGCCATTGTTTGTGTGTCTAAAATGAAATGCACTGTGTTTGCTGTGATCTATTATCCTCAATACACTAATGCTGAGTGCAGGGCCTAAAAGAGTAAACATGTGTCATGTGCGGCTTTTTTAACCCATTCTTTTGCCTAAAATGAAGCTTATTGTCCACTATACATTATACCCGAACAACTATTGCTGGGAGCAGCTGCCGGCAAAACATTTTTTTTTTGTGCCACTGAAGTGTTGCCTTTGTGGCCCACCAATTGTTGACTTGATATTTTTGCTGCAAGCCATTATCCCCAGTCGACTCTTGCTGAGAGCAGGGGCCGAGAACGCAAATTTGTATCATGCATGGTCGCTGTTCTTTCCATTCTTCTCTCCTAAAAAGAAAATGACCTATGTGTCTGCAATCCGTTATCCCCAGGAAACTACTGATGAGAGCAGGGGCCAGCGGAGCGCACTTTGCTTTTTCGGCCCCCGCTCTTAAAATTAGTTGACTGGGGATGATGGATCGTAGACAAAACGGTGCAGTTCTTTTAGGTGGGTCACATTGGCAAGTTTCAGCGGCCCGTGCTGTAAAATATTCTCTGAGCGATATTCCACCAGAGATAAAGGATTGCTGCTACATCCGTGCATTCTATTTTAAGCGGGCCGGAGCAGTATGCACACGCCCCATTGTCGTCTGCCTTAAATGTATTGCATTGTTTTGGTCGTGATCAGTTATCCCCAGTTGACTATTGCTGGTGAGGCTGAGAGAGCACATTTGTGTTGTGCTTGGGGCTCTTTTTTTCTGTTCTTTCCTCCTAAAATGAAAACCACCCGCAGGGCCGCGATCCATTATCCCCGGTCGGTAAATGACCGTCAAAAATGTTTTTTTCCTATTTTCGAATAACTACGCCGATATGACAGCACTCGTAAAATGCACGAAACATGCTTGGGAGTTTATCGCGGGTAAAACGATGATTAAAGGGTCCTGCCCTTTAAATAGACAATCCTGTTGACCTAATTTAGAGCCTCGATCAATCCCGGGTTGGCCACATTCATTGAGACACCGAGTATTGATTTTCTCTCTCGAGCGGGATGAGCGAAGCTCGGCCACAAAAGCTGCAGTTATACACGGATTTTGACTGTTACGTAACCATTTTATTGTTTTATTTTTTTAAATGGCAACAACATCTCATCCTTTGTTTTTTTGACGTACTGTGCCTTTAAGAAAGGACTCGATGACACCCTTACTGCCCAGAACACATGCACACTACTGTTGAATAGTGATGATAATTGATGCTCGGGTAGCAGTTCGGATTTTCATTTTCACAGATCTCATTTTTTTGTGAGTACTGCAGCTTTAAGAAAAACAACTTGATGCACACCATTGTTGAAGAACTCAATTTTATCAAAGTAGATCGATTGGAAGCATTTGTCGGCCTGTAGAGGGATGGGCACCGCCAGGCTGTAATTGCCCAAGACACACCACAGGAAATGGTGCCGCTACAACCCTAGTGGTTAAGGGATCCATTACTTACTTGCGCACAAGCAACATAAATGTGTAAAACTGTCTATATGAACTTTAACCTTCCGCATCATTGATGTTATACATATATTTTATATATTTTTACATATTTCATTTCATATTGAGACTACTATGCCTTTAAGAAACGACTCCATGGCTTTACCACTGTCCAGAAGACACGCACAGTGCTGTTGAAAAGCTCAATTTGTAAAACTTCCCGTGTGAACTTTAACCCTGTGCATAACTGACACTATAAGTACACATTTTTACAGATTTATTATTCGTAAGGTGACGTACTGTGCCTTTAAGACATGACCTACTAATATTGCTACTGCCTAGAACACATGCACACTATAATCCAGGGGTGTCAAACTCATTCTAACTCAGGGGCCACACGATATAACATTCTGTCGGGGGCCGGACTAGTAGATTAAAAAGAAAGAAAAAGAGATAAGAGAAAGAGGGAGGGAAAAGGAGAGAGGGCGGGACAAATAAAGAAAAATAGAGAGAGGGAGAGGGAGAGAACGTGAGAGCAAAAGATAAAAAGTCGTGAGAGAGGGGGAAAAGAAAGGGAGAGGAAGAAAGAAATCCAGAGAAATAGAAAGACAGAAGGAGAGAAAAGAGAAAATAAAGTGTGAAGGGTATGAAGAGAGAAAGAGAGTAGAGGAAAAAAGGAAGTTAGAGCAAAAGAGGTTAAAAGACACAGAGAGAGAAAGAGACAAAGAACAACAAAGGAAGAGAAAAAGAGAGACACAGAGTGAAAGAGACAGAGACAGAGTGGGAGAAAAGGGGTGGAAAAGAAAGAGAGATAGGGAGAGAGAGAGAGAGAGAGAGAGAGAGAGAGAGAGAGAGATATAAATACAAGTATAGTGTCTTTGTGAGAGGCCCTTGGCTTTGGCAACATTAAGTTGACATATTTCAACCTGAAGCTTGTTTTTCTCTTGCGCTTCTCTGAGTGTTGTCTTGCGGGCCGGATGCAATCCCTTGGCGGGCCTGATCTGGCCCGTGGGCCGCCCGTTTTGACACCAGTGCTATCATTGAATAGCCCCATTAAACAGAAGTAGCAAGACAAACGGGTGAAATTCTCTGTGTGAACCTCATTTCTCATCTCATTTCATTAGCTGCACTGCTTATCCTCAGTAGGGTCGCGGGGGTGCTGGAGCCCATCCCAGCAATCATCGGGCAGTGGGCAGGGGACACCCTGAACTGGTTGCCAGCCAATCGCAGGGCACACAGGGACCGACAACTCGCTCGCTCATTCACACCTAGGGACAATTTGGACCGGCCAATCAACCTGAAATGCATGTTTTTGGAATGTGGGAGGAAACCGGAGTGCTCGAAGGAAACCCACACAAGCACGGGGAGAACATACAAACTCCGCACAGGAAGTCCGGTAGCTGGATTTGAACCCACACAGGAGGTTCCCAAGACCTTAGAACTGCGCTGCCATGCTGCCCTAACTTCTACATTTCATACATTAAAACCTGTCTTGAAAATTTGTATTAGGTCACCGTGCACCGAATTGAGACTTAGTAATGGTGGTTTGCCTTAAAGGAACGGTAGTGGATTTATTAAAACCGTTCCTAATAATTGTTCCCATGCGTCTTCATTCAGACGATATCTTTTATTTTTGAACTTGTAGACGATGTTCATTAAAAGCGCATTTCTTTCAGTTCCGTGTTTATCTTAGAAATCCGTTTATATCAGTGTAAATGGTGACTAATGTAACCCGGAGATTTACCATAAAAGCCACTTGTCTCGATAAATCTTAATAACCTGGAAAAAAGAGAACTGTAGTTCTTTATGTTGGCTACCTTATAAATAATTGTGCAAAGGAAATATCATAGGGTGGCACGGGGGGTTGGTGGTTAGCGCGAAGCCCCACGGTGCAGAGGTTTAGGGTTCAAGTCCAGCTACTGCAGGCTCCCCGTGTGGAGTTTGCATGTTCTCCTCTTGTAAAATATAGACTTGCATTTGTAGAATAGATTTGCATACATTTGTTCAGGAGACTTGCCGACATGTAGAAAGAATTGGGAGAAATGTTGCTTACATTTCGGGAAGGTCTCGGCGGACGAATTAGTATAAACAAACCTCCTTTATTCATATTTAGTTTCTTTTGTCTTTTATTAGCATATTTGGTATTGGAGTCATCCAAAAGTCATTGAAAGTAATCCAGTTAAAGTAACCCTACCCAACCCTGTCTGTTACATAACCAATTTTTCACTTTAAAGTGTCAAGAAAAGAACAATCTGTTTGAGATTATTATTATATATTTTAAATGAAGTACAAACGTCATTTTTTCCGCTTATTTTGTACTTTCCGCAGCTCGACGCTTCCCACCTACAATGTATTCATCACAAGTCCTTCCATTCATTACTCAATAGTCGAGATACTTGTAAATCTCGCCCCGAAAAAATAAAAATTACCCTCTCCACAAAATTTATGGGTAAGAAGCAAAAATGTCTCAAAGTCGGCAGCGTAATAATGCTTCATTGGCAAATTCCTCCACTCGTCCTGCTCATCATTTTTCCCACTTCCACTCCACTTTTTTATTTTTATTTTTTCTCCAAACTTTATTTGTTGCTCCTTGTGTCCTCATCCGTCTTTCGGAGATGGTTTGCATTAGTAGAGGCGACCGTCAGAGCGAAATGGGACAGCTTGCAATTAGTTTTGCGACTCCTTATCTCATTAAAGTAAATGAATTATTGATTTGGTGACACCGGCGCTTTTAGCGGCTAGCGAGCGCAATTATGACTCACGGTGTTGTTGGAATGGACGCCGTCCGTCTCCGGGCGGTAAAAACTTCTTTTCTGGTTGCCGCCGTCTGATTTGTCCAAGCTAGTTTTTCTTCGTCCCTGATAGGAAAGACAAAAAGACCCGATGAGTGATATATTTTACTTGGCTGAGGCGTGTGTGACTTGAAGTATTGAAGTATAATGTTTGAAAGTGGCGTATTTTCACTTAATGAACCGAATCGATCGTGTCTCGCTTGACACAACACTATTGTCTATTGGTTTTGAAATTCCAAGAAAATCACAATGAGCTACTTTTTAGGGATGTTCAACGATTATTGGGTCGATAACAGCCATATACGACTGATAAAATAGAAACAAAGGGACCCAATAATGATGATGTATTTATCTTGGCCAAGGCATTTGTGAGAGCAATACTATTGTCATTTTTTGGTTTTTAAATTTCCTAGAAAATCACAGTGAGCTATTTTTCAAAGAATGTTTAATCATTATTCAACTGCTCAATAGAATGATGCTGTTTTCTTGGCCAAGGCATGTGTGACAGCACCACTATTGTCAATATTTTGTTTTTGAATTTCCCAGAAAATCACAATGAACTACTTTTTAAGAATGCATGATAACAGCCAAATAAGACTAACATATAAGTGACTCAATAATACTGACATATTTTTCTTGGCCAAGGCATGTGTGACAGCAATACTAGTGCAATTTTCTTGCTTTTGAATTTCCTAGAAAATCACAATGAGCTTCTTTTTAGGGAGGTTTAATCATTATTGGGCCGATAACAGCAAATTAAGACTGACATACAACTGCTCAATAGAATGATGCTGTTTTCTTGGCCAAGGCATGTGTGACAGCACCACTATTGTCAATAATTTGGTTTGAATTTCCTAGAAAATCACAATGAACTACTTTTTAAGAATGCATGATTATTATTGGGTTGACATCTACAACTGATAATAGCCAAATAAGACAACATATAACGGCCCAACAGAAACAAAATGACTCAATAATACTGACGTATTTTTCTTGGCCAAGGCATGTGTGACAGCAATGCTACTGCAATTTTCTTGCTTTTAAATTTCCTAGAAAATCACAATGAGCTTCTTTTTAGGGATGTTTAATCATTATTGGGCCGATAACTGCAAATTAAGACTGACATACAAAGGTTCAATAGAATGATGCTTCTTTCTTGGCCAAGGCAAGTGTGACAGCAACACTATTGTCAATATTTGTACTTGAATTTCCTAGAAAATCACAATAAATGACTTTTTTTTAGGAATGTTTGGTCATTATTGGGTTGACAGTTATAACTGATAACAGCCAAATAAGACTAAGATATAACAGCCCAATAGAAACAAAGTGGCTCAATAATACTGATGTAGTTTTCTTAGACAAGGCATATGAATTTCCTAGGAAATCACAATAAGCTACTTATTAGGGATGTTCAATTATTATTGGGTCGCTCACAGACATATAACACTAACATATAACGGCTCATTAGAAACAAAAAAAACGCAATAATAATTACATATTTTTCTTGGCCAAGGCATATGTGACAGCAACAATATTGTCAATATTTTGTCTTTGAATTTCCCAGGAAATCACAATGAGCTACTTTCTAAAAATGCATGACCACTATTGGGTTGATAGTTACAACTGATAACAGCTCACTGCAAACAAAATGACCCAATAATAGAGTGACCTTTTTTTTTTTTAGGCCAGACATGTGTGACAGCATTACTAATGTTTATTGTCTGTTTTTGAATATCCCAGAAAATCACAATGAGCTACTTTTTAGGGACGCATGCTTATTATCAAGCTGATTGTTATGATATTGTTATAATAATGATAATAATAAATAATACTAGCATATAACAGCCTAACAAAAGTCCCAATAATAACAATTGTTATTGTTTTTTGTGGCCAAGGTGTGACAGCAGTGCTATTGTCTATTGTTCAGTTTAAAATTCCCTAGAAAATCACAATGAGTTACTTTTTAGGGATGGATGATCATTATCGGGGTGATAGTTACAACCAATAACAGCTTATACGTAATGAATACTGGCACAGAAAGGTTCTTTTATGTGTACGTTTTATGGTCCTTGTAGGGTGTCAAACTCATTCGAACTCGGGGGCCACACGATAGAACAAACATTCTGTCGGGGGCCGGACGAGTAGATTAAAGAGAAAGAAAAAGAGAGATAAAGAAATAAGAGAAAGAGGGAGGAAAAAAGGAGAGAGGGCGGGACAAAGAAAAAGAGAGAAAGAGAGCGTGAGAAACAAAAGATAAAAAGTTGTGAGAGAGGGGCAAAAAAAGGGAGAGGAAGAAAGAAATCCAAAGAGAAATAGAAAGACAGAAAGAGAGAAAAGAGAAAAGAAAGTGCCAAGGGTATGAAGAGAGAAAAAGAAAAGAGAGAAAAGGAAAAAAGAAAGTTAGAGCAAAAGAGGTTAAAAGACCCTGAGAGTGAAAGAGACAGAGACAGAGTGGGAGAAAAGGGGTGGAAAAGAAAGGGAGAGAGACAGAGACAGAGTGGGAGAAAAGGGGTGGAAAAGAAAGAGAGACAGAGAGAGAGAGAGATAGAGAGAGAGAGAGAGATAGAGAGAGAGAGAAGGAGAGAGAAGAGAGAGAGAGAGAGAGAAAAAAACAAAAGATAAAAAGTTGTGAGAGAGGGGCGAAAAAAAGGGAGAGGAAGAAAGAAATCCAAAGAGGAATAGAAAGACAGAAGGAGAGAAAAGAGAAAAGAAAGTGCAAAAGGTAGGAAAAGAGAATAATAAAAGAGATACAAGTAAACAAGGAAGTTAGAGCAAAAGAGGTTAAAAGACACAGAGAGAGAAAGAGACAAAAATCAACAAAGGAAGAGAAAAAGAGAGACCCAGAGAGTGAAAGTGACAGAGACAGAGTGGGAGAAATGGGTGGAAAAGAGAGAGAGAGAGAGAGAGAGAGAGAGAGAGAGAAAGAGAAAGAGAAAGAGAGAGAGAGAGAGAGAGAGAAACAAAAGATAAAAAGTCGTGAGAGGGGGGAAAAAAGGGAGAGGAAGAAAGAAATCCAAAGACAAATAGAAAGACAGAAAGAGATAAAAGAGAAAAGAAAGCGCCAAGGGAATGAAAAGAGAAAGAGAAAAGAGAGAAAAGGAAAAAAGGAAGTTAGAGCAAAAGAGGTTAAAAGACACAGAGAGAGAAAGAGACAAAAAGCAACAAAGAAAGAGAAAAAGAGACCCAGAGAGTGAAAGTGACAGAGACAGAGTGGGAGAAATGGGTGGAAAAGAGAGAGAGAGAGAGAGAGAGAGAGAGAGAGAGAGAGAGAGAGAGAGAGAGAGAGAGAGAGAGAGAGAGAGAGAGAGAGAGAGAGAGAGAGAAAAACAAAAGATAAAAAGTCGTGAGAGAGGGGGGAAAAAAGGGAGAGGAAGAAAGAAATCCAAAGACAAATAGAAAGACAGAAAGAGATAAAAGAGAAAAGAAAGCGCCAAGGGAATGAAAAGAGAAAGAGAAAAGAGAGAAAAGGAAAAAAGGAAGTTTGAGCAAAAGAGGTTAAAAGACACAGAGAGAGAAAGAGACAAAAAGCAACAAAGAAAGATAAAAAGAGAGACACAGAGAATGAAAGAGACAGAGTGGGAGAAAAGGGGTGGAAAGAGAGAGAGAGAGAGAGAGAGAGAGAGAGAGAGAGAGAGAGAGAGAGAGAGAGAGAGAGAGAGAGAGAGAGAGAGAGAGAGAGAGAGAGAGAGAGAGAGAGAGGGGAATACAAGTACAGTGTCTTTTTTGAGGCACCTGGCTTTGGCAACATCAAGTGGACATATTTCAACCTGCAGCTTGTTTTTCTCTTGCGCTTCTCTGAGTGTTGTCTTGCGGGCCTGATCTGGCCCACGGGCCACCTGTTTGACACCTGTGTTGTAGTGTTGTAGTACAACCTGGTGCCCCTGGGTACCCCTCCCCCCCTCCCCTATTCTAACCATTACCACTCTCTTCTCCATTCCACCGAAATTGCTTTCCAAGCATTTGCACGGGTGATAATTGTTTTTTCTCTTCTACGCATTGACTTTTGCAGGAGATGTGAGGGGTACGGATCAATCGACGGAGTCCGTGCCCCGCAGGCGGATCGTAGTCAGATGAAGGCGGGGCCCCCTCCTCCCTCCCGCTTAATCGCACTTCCAGGGTCCCCCGTCAAACGGAACCCTCGGGCGGCTCCACAACTCCCTCCATTCCGGTTCAGACATGAGAATACTCGATAAGCACTTTCTCATGACAGGGTAGAACCCTCCGAGGGGCTCTAGGAGCCCCCATGTAGGCATCAGGAATGGACCACGGGTATGCTTCGTACTCCACCTGTGAAGAACGAGCGTTCGCTATTAGCGAGCGTCAACGTTCCCTGTAATTTTCGCACAAAGTCTGTGAGCAACGCTTGAAACAACAGTGAGCAACGGCAATCCCATGTGTGGCAACTAAGTCAGTAGCAAACATGTCCAAAACTCAAGTTACATTTTCCTACATTTCTTTCTTTTCTTTTTTTCTGTTTTTTTTCTAAAATTTTCCTTCTTTTTTCCTCTTCCTTTTGTTTCTTTTTTTCCTCAGCTTTTCACTACTTTTTCATTTTGGTGTTTTTTTCTTTTTTGTTCCATTCCCCCCTTCCTTTAAGTCATTTTGTGCATAATTTTACATTATATTGGGCAGGGTTGGGGTAGGGTTACTTTAACTTGATTACTTTCAATGACTTTTGGATTACTCCAATACCAAATATGCTAATAAAAGACAAAAGAAACTAAATATGAATAAAATGACTAAATTTTGTGCAGGCTTGGAATACATGGAACGGCAAAAATGATGTTGGCAAGCTGTTTGGATTTATTTTCATTTTGTTTCTGTTGCATTTTATGTTCGTTTTGTCGGAGATCAAAGAGATCAAAGCCAGGAGAGAAAGCTTACCACGTGTTGTCAGTCATCATTTTATTCATATTTAGTTTCTTTTGTCTCTTATTAGCATATTTGGTATTGGAGTAATCCAAAAGTAATTAAAAGTAATCCAGTTAAAGTAACCCTACCCAACCTTGATATTTGGTCATGATGGGATAAAAGAAGCAGAAACAACCCGAAGAGCCGTTTAGGACCCGAAAGAGCCGGTTCCTTTTAGTGAGCCGAGCCGAAAAAGCCGGTTCTCGATAAACTCTACTAACTTTACTCAACTTCGTTCTACTTCGACTCGACTTCAAAAAACCGCATTTAAGACACAACGTCAGGGGAACCCGTGTATTTTGACCTTCATGCACTGTAACTTTGACTTAAGTCGCTTCTTAATTAGTCATTTTGAGCCCTCGTTTTTCTGGCTAGATTTCCTTGTGCGAGCAGTTTAGAGGGAACACGGGCGAGCATTGCCGGATGATGGCTAAAACGGGCCTGCCGTGAGCAATGTGTGCTCTTGGCCCTGCTGGCATTTTTTTTTTTTTTCAAGGCACCTCCTGAAAAAAAATTCAAGGCCTTGCAATTAACCTCCCCCACAGGCATGGCCGCACACAAGTCCACCAATGGTGATTAGCCGTTGCTAATGGTTCCCTGCCACTCGCTTAATACGCTCATAATTCATGAATGATTTTTACTGACTTACGCATTTGTTTATTAATGCGAGAACAAATCATTGCTAAGGTGCATTTAATCTTTCTAGCATGTGTGCTACACGACTCTCGACATGCGGGGTTGCATTGTAGAACCAGCTTTTTGGGCTGAGAAGATCGGGATATTTCTATGCCGCAAAGCGCTGTGGGTATTGTAATCCAGAAGCAATGTTCCACGTAAGGGCAAGCAACAATCCGACAGCTTTTGCTGTAGGCACAGTCTTTAAATACCAGGGGACCTGATAAAAGTCTGGTGTGGGTAGTGAGGATCACGTTTGGGTCCTTCAGTTTGTCTGCCCGTTGATGTCCTCTGGGGTACAGTGGCATTCTAGAATAACAACGATCCGATAACTTGTCGGCACAGTTCTTCAATACTGGGCGGCATTAGCTCAGGAGGTAGAGCGCTCGTCTTGGGATTAAGAGGTCGCGGGTTCGATTCCCGGCTCCTCCGTGTTATATGTTGAAGTTTCCGTGGGCAAGACACTGAACCCCTACTGCCCCCGATAGCAGATAGTTCCCTTGCATGGCTGACGCTGCTATCGGTTAGTTAGTGTGTAAAAGGGAAAAGTGTGAAGTACATTGTAAAGCGGTTTGGGAGGTGTTCATTGACTTGAAAAGCGCTATATGACTGCAGAACATTTACATTTAAATTTATAAGAGTCAGGTGCAGATGATGAGAGACAGGTATGGGTCTTTCAGTTTGTTTGCTTGTTGACGCCCTCTGGAGGTTGGAGGCATACTAGGATATTAAAGGCGAACACTGATACAACACTTAGTGTTGTCTGCTCAAAACCTTAAATTCAGTTCTGCTGATTAGAGTCAGGTGGGGGTGATGAAAACAAGGGTGGGGTACTCTGTTTGATCTGCCTGTGAGCGCCCTCTGGTGGACAGTGGCTTACTGGGAAATCAAAGGCAAACAGCAATCTGATAGCTTTTGCTTTTGGCACAGTCCTTAAACACAGAGCTCCTGAATAAAGTCAGGTGCTGGCGATGAGAACAGGTGTGGGGTCCTCCACTTCATCTTCCTGTTGGCGACCTCTGGAAGATGGTGGCTTACTGGGAAATCAAAGGCAAACAGCAATATCATAGCTTTTGCATTTGGCACAGTCCTTAAATACAGGGTTCCTGATTAGAGTCAGGTGCTGGTGATGAGAAACGCTGTGGGGTCCTCCACTTCCTCTTCATGTCAGCGCCCTCTGTAGAACGGTGGTTTGCTGGGATATCAAAGGTTAACAATAATCTGAAAGTTTGTGCTTTTGGCACAGTCCTTAAAGACTGGCTTCCCGATTGGAGTCAAGTGCGGGTAATGAGGAACAGTGACAGGGACTTTCAGGTTTTCTGTTGACGCCCTCTGGAGTACGGTGGCATGCTGGATCGTAACACTTTACGTATTTTGGTTGATTTTCTGGGACGTTTGAATTCCATTTTTTGCTACCACAGCAAAAATGCCGCAGTTGTATCCATTTATATATAGTTGAAGTCAATGCTACAGGCAGGCCACATACAAGCATAACTTGTAGACTGACGGGACAATTTTGGAGCACGGTGTCTCACTCATTTAAATTAGGGACTTGGCAAACAGCAATCTGATAGCTTTTGCTTTTGGCACAGTCCTTAAATACAGGGTTCCTGATTAAAGTCAGGTGCTGGTGATGAGAACCGGTGTGGGGTCCTCCACTTCTTCATGTCAGCGCCCCCTGACGGGACAATTTTGGAGCACGGTATTTCATTGATTTAAGTTAGGGACTTAAATCATTTATGGCGTCTTTTCTTCCTATTTCTGCCCCAAGAAAACAGCATCCATGCGGCCACAATCCATTATCTATTAATCAAACTATACAATGTATAATGTCAAAAGTTGAGTGCAGAATTGACACCTATTCCTCAGAAATGGCAGGGATAAGGGGTTACAACTTGCCATATATACGATTCTTTCAGATTTCTCAAATCAGCACCCAGGAAACAGAAGACAGTTCCCCGATTGGTTTGTGTGTAAAGTAATTCCGCAAATCCGCAAACTACAAATTTATCCGTGGAACCTACAAATGGAGAAGAAATTCTGATGTACGGCATTCAAAACAAAATTAATCGAAAGCGTTGTTGGTGGGCGGAGACGTACTGGGAGACAAATAGTCCGGCACGTGTCATTAGTGGGTTTCCATCAACTGCTGGTTACCCATGACTAGTCAAATCAATTAGTCATTAATTCTCACCTATGGAGAAAGGACTTCAAGGTTTGAAAACATGCTTTTTTATTCTTTTCCTTTCTATGAACTCAACAAAAATTCAATATACTGTAGATTAGTGATAGTAAAAAGGATAAGCATGAGGAGACTGGTTGATTCATTGTGGTGACCAGGAAAGACTGTTTTTTTTTTTTTTGGCAGAAAAACAAAATAATACTGTACAAGCTCTGATTGTATGACAGTTTCACAATTAGACAATCCAAAGTTCAAAAACCTTCAGTTATCCAAGTTTCTTCAGGGCAGATACACGACGCAACCTCCTTTCCCGACGTGTCCCTAAAAAGTTCACGCGGCATTGACTCCACAAGAAATGCTTCTTTAAAATAATTTAGTATCCGAGAGAAACTTTTAGATGCTCATTACTGGACAGCCACTGGAGACTGAAAAATAAGCCCTGCTCGACAGATTGTATAGGGAAAATAGTTGAGGATGAGGTCCTCAGTGGGTTTTTACGGTCAATATTTTTACCTGTTATCTCGAAAGAAAAAGTTACAAATAAAGGTTTATAGCACTCGAAAAACTTGATCAATATGTCAGCATGAACAGTTTTTAGTAGAACATGGAGGACAAACCAGAACTACTGATTCTCTCCCTTGATCTCCACGCAAGATCTTACCCTGTGGAGTTAAAATGATACAAAAATCAATTAGTGGGGATAGAGAACCATGGTATTAAGCGAATGGGTTCCATACCTCTGGTACCCTAGGTAAAAACATTGAGATGGCATATACATATGAAACACTAGTGACAAAAAGGTATACTGTTATTACAACTTACCGCAAATTCCGGACTACAGAGCGCACCTGATTATAAGCCCGCACTAACCACATTTTAGGAGGAAAACCGATTTTGTACATACACAAGCCGCACATGTATATAAGCCGCATACGCCCACATTTAAACATGTAACACAAACACAAAATTAACCCAAAACCGACTTCAAGTCCCGCAATTGATACTAAATGTCCTTCATTAAAGTCCACAGTCCAAAAATCAGAGCCGGCAGAATGAACGTAAAATGATACCGGTACTTAAGGTTTGATGCAGACCTGCAGAGTCCGGGTGCCCGTTGAAAGTAATCCAAGGAAAAAAGTGCATATTTCCAAAGGTAAGGGTGGGAAAAATATATCAGATGAACACATTTACTCATGCAACTCCTTTTTCTTTAACCAACTTTTTACCCCCTCTTCTTTCCTTGTCTGTCCCTCACCTTTAGCGATCCCCACTTAAACTCGGCACCCCGCGTTTGTTCCGCCCCTCATTTTTCGTTCACCCGTGCAAAACATATCAGAATAAGTTTCTAAAATAAATACAAATAAATACATTACAAAAATATACAGTTGCAAATACATATTATACATGGTTACACATATTTACAAAGAAAGACGGTACACCGAGAGAATTTTCAACGCTTTAATAATAATAATAATAATATAGCTTTGACAGGGCAGTTAATGGTAGCAACACTCGAGCGCCGCTAGCGGCCGTTAGAAAAATGACATAAATTGGCCGCATCACTGAATAAGCCGCAGGGTTGAAGGTTCGGGAAAAAAGTAGCGGCTTATAGTCCGGAATTTACGGTATATGTAATATACCTCCTGGAGGATCAATGACATTTATTATACCTTTGGGTTTACGTGACTTCCACTTTCATGGTGATCATATTTTTTCTTCTTCCTTTGGCATCACTGCAAGTGTTTGGACTATAGCTAATTCAATACAAAGAATATAGTACAAGATTCCCATCTGAACCAAGAGAAAAGAAAGAAAAGCATCGTGGGCGGGAGTTCAGCCTATTGACATCTTTTACATGACTCCAACCAATGACGGACAAGAACTGTAGAGACGTATAAAGCTCGATTGGCCCCGCCCGTGTGGCACCAGCTGCGGCTCATTAACAGATTGGCTTTCTGTATTTTTAAGCTCAGTGCACTCTCTCTTACTTTGTCGGTCCATCAACGAACCTCTGCCCCACAAGACGTGGGTTCTCACTTGGTCCTGTTGTTCCTGTTTATTGTTGTCCTGTTTAATATCGATTTCGAGTTTTGTTCCCGTCTATTTTTGTCCTGTTTATTATTCACTCCAGTTTTCGTTCCCGTCTTGTTTGTCCTGTTTATTTTCGATATCCTGTTTCATTATCAATCCTGTCAGTCCGTCCTGTCCGCTATCGACCCCATCTGTTTGATATCTACTCAGGAGGTTGGTATCGATCTCGTCGACCTCTGGCTTCCTATGATCTCACTCCAGACTGCTGCCTAACGTGCATGACTCTCCATTTCCCATAAAATGAAAGGCTTGTGTATGAACGTCACGCGTTTGGGTCCTTATCCTTCTCTGGCTCTTGACACTTTAGTTATAATTCCGTGCGCTTTATCGTCCAGTGCACCTTATACATTATTATCTGACTAAATACTATTTTTGTGGAGTGCGCATTATAATCCGGTGCACCTTATAGTCTGGAAAATACAGCATTTTACATAACATGAGGCTCACTTAGAGAGAGCTGAGATAATTGGCTGCCATCTTGCTGCTACAGGTTTCCCTGACAACCAAAAACCTTGAGAAAGCAAAGGCAAAAATACAAAGAAAATATGCTGTTGTTTGGTCACTCTTAGTCTCTTTGGTTTTTATTTTTCCCGGTGTTTTGTAGCACCCGATCAGTTGCACTACACAATAAGGCACATGTGGCAAAAAGGCGGTCCGTGGGCCAGATCAGGCCCGCTAAGGGATTGAATCCGGCCCGCGAGACAACACTCAGAGAAGTGCAAGAGAAAATAAGCTGCAGGTTGAAATATGTCAACTTGCCTCTCACAAAGACACTGTACTTGTATTTATTTTTCTCACTCTCTCTCTCTCTCTCTCTCTCTCTATCTCTTCCACACCTTTTCTCCTACTCTCTGTCTCTTTCACTCTGTGACTCTTTTTTTCCCTCCCTTTGTTGCTCTTTGTCTATTTCTCTCTCTGTGTCTTTTTAACTTATTTTGCTCTAACTTCATTTTTTCCTTTTCTCTCTTTTCTCTTTCTCTCTTCCTACCCTTCGTGCTTTCTTTTCTCTTTTCTCTCCCTCTGTCTTTTTATTTCTCTTTGGATTTCTTTCATCCGCTCCCTTTCTTTTCCCCCTCTCTCACGACTTCTCTTTTTATCTCTTTTTTTTCTCACGCTCTCTCCCTCTCTCTCTTTCTTTGTCACGCCCTCTCTCTTCTTTTCCATCCCTCTTTCTCTTATTTCTTTATCTCTCTTTTTCTTTCTCTTTAATCTAGTTGTCGGGCCCCCGACAGAATGTTTGTTCTATCGTGTGGCCACCGAGTTCAAATGAGTTTGACTCCCCTGCAATAGAGCGACATTTAGTGATCAAATATCACGCAGTGTCCCTTTAAGAATCAGTCAATGCGATTTTCTGGATAATTTTTCTCGTTCATTCATCTTTTTAAGTGGGGGAACTTGACTCATTTTATAAGCTATTGTGGACTAATTTCATCACCGGCGTGTAAGCGGACAGAGGCGTTTTAATAATGTTGTGTCGGCTAAGTGACTTTGGCGCCGGCCGTATGTACTCATTGTTACGGTATCGCTAGCCCGGGCGGCGTTTCTGCTCACTCATCACTACTTGGCTATGCAGGGGCCAAAGAAGCGGCGGGAGGAAGCCTTCATTAATTTATCTCTCTGTTCCGTATTTAACAAGCGCTACATGTGCTGAGGAGGCACGCGCCCAACACAAAGCTTTGGCACAGTCATTAAACCTGCGCAGGCATAGCCAGGCTAATCATTTGACCTTTGCGTTTTTTTTTCTCCTCGGTGGGAGTTTGCCAGCGATATCTACCGAGGATGAGTCCATTTGTTATTTGGCATGATTTATGACCGGAGCGCTAATGTGGAGAATGCTTACCCCGTCGGAGACGGTGCGGAGAGAATCGCTCCTAGCTTTGAGGGTTTAGTTTTACTGTAATCCCTCGCTTATGACTGTTAATAGGGAGTAGAACCTCCGCAATATATGAAAATCCGCGCAGTAGCCCCTATGTGAACCTGGAGTACCACGTCCAATTCGGTTGTCACAATATGTTCAACCCATTTTGTAACAATGACAATAAAACAGGGATCAGAATTTTCCGCGGATCCGCGGATTTCCGCTGTTTTTGAACCCCAAAGGCATTCCGACTTTTTCACTTTTTCTCTTGCGTAGCAAACAAATTCAAAATCCGACTGTCTCACTCTTTCCTTTATTGCTCTGGCGCACCCTGGCGGCCGTTAGAAAAATTGGCCGCATTGTTGCTCAAGCTGCAGGGACTGAACTGCATTTGAACTTATCTGCTTTATTCCTGGACCCTGGCTATTTCAGCTGAAAATGAAAATCTCCATTCTGATCCCTGATAAAAGTATATTCTATTCTATTCTATTATCTCATCTCATCTCATTAGCTGCACCGCTTATCCTCAGTAGGGTCGCGGGGGTGCTGGAGCCCATCCCAGCAAACATCGGGCAGTGGGCGGGGGACACCCTGAACTGGTTGCCAGCCAATCGCAGGACACAGGGACAGACAACTCGCTTGCTCATTCACACCTAGGGACAATTTGGACCGGCCAATCCACCTGAAATGCATGTTTTTGGAATGTGGGAGGAAACCGGAGTGCCCGGAGGAAACCCACGCAAGCACGGGGATAACATACAAACTCCGCACAGGAAGTCTGGAAGCTGGATTTGAACCCACACAGGAGGTTCCCAAGACTTTAGAACTGTGCCGCACAGGCGCTAACCACTGCGCCGCCGTGCCGCCCTTATTCTATTCTATTCTAATCCTATTTTGAACCTGTGTTCCCACACTCGCAGCAATAGTCAACCGGGGATAATGGATTGTGGCCGCATGGATGCTGTTTACTTGGGCCAGAAATAGGAAGAAAAGACGCCATAAATGAGATACATTTGTTCTTTTAGCTGTCCCCCTCAGCAACAGTCGCCTGGAGATAATGGATCGTGGCCAAAACAGTGCAATCAGTCTTAGGTGGGCCAAAATGTGGTCTCCATTAACAGATTACAGTACTGTATTTTATTATAAGTTTATACTTTGGGTTCTGCCGGAAGCGACTGGAACCATATCAGGGAAGGTTCAATTGCATCTCACATTAACTCTGTGTATTCAGTTATTCATCCATTATCTGCACTGCTTATCTTCAGTAGGGTCGCCGCGGTGCTGGAGCCCATACCAGCCATCGTTGGTTAGTGGGCAGGGGACACCCTGAACTGGTTGCCAGCCAGTCAGAGACGAACAACTCACTTGCTCATTCACACCTAGGGACAAATTGGACATATATGTATTTAGGGTGTGGGAGGAAACCGGAGTGCCCGGACGAAATACATGCAAGCACGGGGAGAACATGCAAACTCCACACAGGAGGGTTCGATCTCATGACCTCAGAACTCTACCGCGGACACGCTAACCACTCATCCACTGTGCTGCCCATGTATCTTCAGTTACAGTGGAACCTCGGTTTTCGAACGCCTCACAGTTCGAACAAATCGGAGTCCGACCAAAAATGACGCTACGCTGTTCGGTCAAAAAATCGGAGTTCGAACGCCGGTAATGCGTGAGTGCGTACGCCAGGGTGCGATGCTGAGCGGCGTACGGGTGTAGACCGCTCTTTTTGTGACCAACTGTTATCGCGTGCGGACGTGCTTTGTCTTGCTTTCGCTTTTATTATAGGTGTACCAAGTGTTTTAGCCCCTAATTATGCCTCCGAAGAAAGTCAGTGAAAGCAGCAGAGTTGCCACAGGTGAAAAAAGAAAAGTAGTGCGTACAACTATTGCATTTAAGAAAGAAATAATAGCAAAATACGAAGGAGGTGTGCGAGTGTCTGATCTTGCCTGCGCCTTCTGCTGACCACCACAAATGTAAGAAATCCTATTCATAATTATTTTTTTTATCCTTTTTTTTTTTACACGTTCATGTTAGCGTAACCTTTCGTACGGAAGATTACGATAACGCGAACGTACGATTAGCCTGGGTTAGGTTTAAGTTTACGTTAAACTTTCAAGGTAAACATTCAGGGTGTTGGAACGGAGCCCAACTTCCAGGGTGTTGGAACGGAGCCCCCTTTCCAATGAACCGCTCACCACTTGTTGTGGAGACCCCGGTGCTAAATGACGTGTAAAACGACCTGATTTTTTTATTTTTTCACATTCATGTTAGCGTAATCTTTCGTACGGAAGATTACGATAACGCGAACGTACGATTAACCTGGGTTAGCTTTATGTTTACGTTAAACATTCATGGTAAACATTCAGGGTGTTGGAACGGATTAAAACGATTTTCATTATTTTTAATGGGAAAAATGATTTCAGCGATCGAACAAATCAATTTTCGAACAGGGTTCTGGAACGGATTATGGTCGAGAACCGAGGTTCCAGTGTAGTTCATATTAATCTGTTATGGCGTAAATTGGGTTAAACCTTTAGCGTCACACTAGAAGAAACCAAAACTAAACTTTCAAACCTCCCTGTTTTCTAATTCGTATTCCCTTTTTTCGTATTCCTTTTCTCAATTTGTATCTTTCATAGATGTTACAGTATGCTGATCTCTACGACTCCTCTTTCTAGCGACTCGCCTTTCTGTGCACTCATGCAAAATCCGGCTATTTATCATGTTCCAGCTTCTGGGAGCCTATCTCCATATTTTCTATATTCATTGTCTTCGGGGACACGCAAAGGATATTGTCGAGATGCCGCTGATGACAAATTTTGCCGAGCGGGAGCACCGGTGAGGGAATACAACTAATCAGTCCAAATTTCGAGTGCCGTCCTCCTAACGAGCTACTTCGGGGTTCCACCCGACTCTGATTGTGGCATTATTGATATCAAATTGTCAAACTAGCGTCCATGTTAATATGTGAAGATATTGGTTTCTCTCAGAGCTCCGTTTATATATATGAAATATTGCCCCCTTTGAGTTAATACTTCCTACTATGTCTCTAAAAGTTTCGCCCTTTCTACCTTTCAAAATACGCTCATGTTCTTTCAAGTTGGATGGCATAGGTTTGTGGAGAGCAGGGTTGGGTAGGGTTACTTTAACTGGATTACTTTCAATTACTTTTGGATTACTCCAATACCAAATATGCTAATAAAAGACAAAAGAAACTAAATATGAGGGGGCAGCACGGTTAGCGCGTGTGCGGCACAGTCCTAAGGTCTTGGGAACGTCCTGTGTGGGTTCAAATCCAGCTACCAGACTTACTATGCGGAGTTTGTATGTTCTCCCCCGTGCTTGCGTGGGTTTCCCCCGGGGATTCCGGTTTCCTCCCACATTCCAAAGACATGCATTTCAGGTGGATTGGCCGCTCCAAATTGTCCCTAGGTGTGAATGAGCGAGCGAGTTGTCTGTCCCTGTGTGCCCTACGATTGGCTGGCAACCAGTTCAGGGTGTCCCCTGCCCACTGCCCGATGATTGCTGGGATGGGCTCCAGCACCCCCGCGACCCTACTGAGGAGAAGCGGTGCAGCTAATGAGATGAGATGAGATGAATAAAATGAATAATTTTGTGCAGGCTTGGGGAGTAACGGAACACATGGAACGGCAAAAATGATGTTGGCAAGCTGTTTGGATTTATTTTCATTTTGTTTCTGTCGCATTTGATGTTCGTTTTGCCGGAGATCAAAGAGATCAAAGCCTGGAGAGAAAGCTTACCACGTGTTGTGAGTCATCATTTTATTCCTATTTAGTTTATTTTGTCTTTTATTAGCATATTTGGTATTGGAGTTATCCAGAAGTAATCGAAAGTAATCAAGTTAAAGTAACCCTACCCAACCCTGTAAATAGAGAAAGAAAGAGAAAGATAGAGAAAGACAGAGTCAGAGGGAGATAAAAAAACACAGACAGAAAAAAAAACAGACAAAAAGAGAAACAAAGAGAGAGAAAAAGTGAGACAGAAAGAAAAAACGGGGATAAAGAGGTTAAAGTAAACCTTCCCAACCCTCGTGGAGAGCATTTTTCTGATCTTTTCTGATTGAGGTATGGACTTTGGCCTGGTAATTTAAACATCTTTATATTGTTACTTTTAAACATTAAATTGTAGATTTTGCTTTGCATTGTCCTTTTTGGAAGGTGAACCTGTGCCCAATTCTCAGGTCTCTTCAACAGATCTTCTGCCAGAATTGCCCTGTATTGGCTCCATGCATCTTATCTCTAATCAACTTCCGTGCCCCTGCTGAAGAAAAGCAACCCTAGAGCATGATGCTGCCACCTCCATGTTTGACAGTGGTGATGGTGTTTTCAGGCTGATGCGACGTGTTACTCTTACACCAAACGTAACTCTTTAAATTCAGCTCAAATAGTTCAATGTTGGTCTCTTCTGACCAGAGGACCTGTGGAAAACTGTTATTTGTGTCTTCCCTGAGGTGTCTTGCAAACGCCAAAAGAGCTTGTTTTTTGTATTCCTAATGCCACTGTTCAATAAAGGGTGTGACTTTAGTTGTCTCATACACAAATGGCCCCACCTCAGATGTGAATGCCTGCAGGTCATTTAACGTGACTATTGGCCTCTTGTTTGCTTTTCTGATTAGTTTTCTCCTTGTTTCAGACGGACATTTAGAAGGACGACCAGGTCTTGGCATGTTTTTAGTAGTTTTATGCTCTCTCTAATTTGAAATTATAGCATAGTAATCCGGGAGATGTTTAAATGGTTTGTAATCTTGTATGTCATTCTTGCTTTCAACTTTTGCAAAACTTTATCCCAGACCTACCTGGTGTGTTCTTTGGTCTTCATATTGCTTTTCTGTTCTCCAGTGTCTGCTTTGACAAACCTTTGAGCCAATTACAGAGCAGGGGTCCTCATACCTCAATTTAATGTAATCTGTTTGTCATCCTTAGTCATTTAGGTCGACATTGGATATTTCAGAAGTATTCAGGGAATTCTGGAGGGAAGTGGCTTGGATGAGAGAACAGGGGTCAACATTTTTGTCTACTTTTCAGTTTTTACCATGTAAATATTATATAAAATGTTCACATATGTTGGTTGCACTTCATCATTGTGTCTCACATGTGGTTAATTTTTACCAATTATTATTTTTTTATATATTTTTTTGCTTTCAGTTTGAAGCCTGAAATGTGGCAACATTACAAAAAGTTCTTGATGTAGGACAATCTTTTCGCTACATATAAATAAGAAAAAAATAAATGTATTTTTTAGTTACATAACATGTACCTAACCCAAAAGGTTCTGGCCGTACTGTCACAAGCCAGAAACGGAGACAGGACCCAATAGCGTTCGTTTAACTCAGTTTTATTGAAAAAGAGAGCAGCGCTTGCTTCCGCGATCCGATGATCGTCGGACACGGGTAGCTGATGGCAGGAACGTGGAAGTGGCACTTCCGTGTCGAGCGGGGATAGTCGTGGGTGGCAGGAAAGCTGGTCGATAGCCGGGACGAGGGAGCAAGGGCGGTAATCGAGTCCAGAAAAACCGTTGGCAACAAGTATCAGGCAGGAAACAGTGTCAAAACAGGTCGATGGCCGGGACGGAAGAGCAGGTCAGAAACGGGTCCAGAAACAGGTCGGCAACAGGTAACAGGCAGGCGAAAACAGAGCAGGAGATTGCGTAGGTTTGCAGGACGGTCTGACAGCTTCCTCTTGGAAGCCGGGGGTTTGAAAGGAGTCAGGGAACCAATCAGCGCTCAGGGCTGTTGGCGCCACCGGGGCAGCCGCAGGTGCCTCGAATCAGTAATCATGACACGTACGTATCTTGCAGTTTTACTACTGCCAGAATCTCAGTTGTTGCCGTCAACAACTTTCCAGTAAACAAACTTTGCGGCACTCAGGTTATAGCTTTGCCAAATTTGCCGTTTGCACCGTCAGCACTTAGCCAGGGCTCTCAACTCATGACAATAAAATAAGGTACTTTTATAACCCCGGCGTCCAACAGGACAAAAAGGAAAGTAAACTGCAGAAGGTGCGGCCGTGGTGATTGATTCAGTTTTTGTGTTTAACTCCTCTTTTATTTATTTATTTTTTGCATCTGCAACGTCTGGGTGGCCGTGCGTGCTGCAGACGGAAAGCTTGAGGCGCTTGTCGCAGCGGGGGATTCTCCATAATTGATTTCAAAGGATTCAATATGTCGAGCTCAAGGGATTGTCTTTTCTTATGCATAGAACCCCACCCCCACTTTTTTCCCAACGTCACTCATCGTTTCCATCAGAGTTGGCAGCGTTACTTTAAAATTGTTATCCGATACTGTTGCCTGTTGAAAAATGTAATCAGTAACGTAATCCGAATACCATAAGCTCAGTAGCCTAGATGGTTGTGTGCCCGCTTTGAGACTGGGAGGTCGCTGGTTCGCGCCTCGGCCGAGTCATACCTAATTGGTATAATGGCGGCGCCCTCTGTTGGCTGCGGCTGCATCGGCTCGCTACAACGGGTCAGGTGTATCGACATTTCGTTCTGTGTACATTGTTACAAAGAATGACAATACAAAGGAAATTATTATTATTATTATAATACTGCAGTATTGTTACTTGATTACTTTCGATTACTTTTGGATAAATCCAATACAAAAAATATTGATAAAAAACAATATAAATGTAATGAAAAAAAAAAACTTAATTGTGTATAAGTTACCGTATCTTTCGGACTATAAGCCGCAACTGTTTTCCCTGCGGCTAATGCAGTGATGCGGCTAATTCGTGCATGCTTTTCTAACGGCCACCCGGGGCGCCCAAGTTGAGAGTGAGGTAGGTGGAATATATGTGTAGAGGAAGACGCAGGTTTCATGTAATTTCTTGCTTTGAGCATGGATATATCTAGCATGAACAGACCCTCATCATGGAAATGGTGTCTATTGAAAGGGGAGCGCTAACTACCATATTGGGAAAAGTTTTAAGAGTGTGTTTAGATAGATAGATAGATAGATAGATAGATACTTCATCCCCGTAGGGAAACTCACACTTCCAGCAGTATCCTTGTGTTGAAAATAAAATAATAATAATGTTTATTTGTAAACAGAAATAATTTTGGCCAAACCAACAAATTACAAGAAGCACAGTCCAACAAAGCAGACATTTTTAAGGCAGATTCTTATTTATCTTTCGTCAAGAAATCGGGTGTTTTTGAATACATAATTTACACGTTTGGATTCTATGGATTGTCCGTGATGTTACAAAGTCATTTTTGCAGAGAAGTTAAAGACGGCCAGGGGACGTAATGGTGATTTAGCTCATCTTTATGGTTTTCGGGTATCTTGTTTCAGACTGGTCGCGATGTTTCTCCGATGGATATATTTTGAAATATTTAATCCCAAGAGTTTATGCTTTCCAATGATATGTAGCATGACATATATCAGTGACTGGTAATATCGTACAGACACGTATTTGTTCATCAAAAGTCGGAACGTTAAAGGGTTAAGGTACCGTATATTATGAAAACTCTTTCTCTGTACCGTCTTTCTCTGTGAATATCTCATTTTCCAATGTAGGCACATGCGTCTTATAGTTAGGCGCGGCTTATGTATGCACATAAAAATGTGCTTGGTGTGGTCTATAAACAGGTGTGCCGTATAGTCTGGATTCATGGTAAATACAACAATGTAACCTTGAAAAACAACCAAGATCAGGTAGTTGCTTATAGTTCTACAAAAAAGTGCTTACATTTTAACCACCTACTATAGTTGATTAAGCAAAAATGAAACTTTCTCTTTCACATGGCTGACAAGATACGCTCTGTTTTAGTTCACAGTAGGAGTACCTTGAGAACCAAAGATTGTTTTAAACCCAACAGATGTTCACTTTCTAAATGTCCAACAAACTTTGGGATGTCTTGTGTCCAAAATCAAGTTTTGCTTGTTTGAAATGGGAACAAGAAACCTCTATACCATATTCAGATTTACTAGGCTAACTAAAACATCCTCACACTATAACAATACAGTGATGGTATATTGATTTTAAACACTAATTACCGTATTTTCCGCACTATAAGGCGCACCTAAAAGTCTTAATTTTTTTCAAAAGCTGACCATGCGCCTTATAATACAGTGCGCCTTATATATATAAGCAAGGGGGGCGGTCTATGCATTTATACCAACAACAACTGGTGTAAAAATGCGAAGATAATCTCGAAACACTGCTCACGAGACATTGAACTTTTGACGGTGATCTGCAGACCCTTCTACCTACCGAGGGAGCCTACATCAGTAAATGCGCAGAAGACGTCAGCAATAACAAAACTATATGCACCCGTGCCAATCAGAAGCCGTGGATGACTGCTGAAATACGAAAACAACTAAAAGTACGGAACCTTGCCTTTAGATCTGGTGACAAGGAGGCGCTGTTATCAGCGAGGGCTAACCTGAACCGGGCTATCAGACTAGCAAAGCGAACGCACAGTCAAAAAATCCAGGAACGTTTCCTCAGCACTACCAACACCAGGGATATGTGGAAAGGCATTCAGGCCATCACCAGTTACAAGCCAACCACCGCCCCAGTGCAGAACACTAGCATGGACTTTCTGAATGACCTCAACAAATTCTTTGGAAGGTTCGAGGCACAAAACGGCACCCCTGCAGCGAAAGCGGTTCCAAATCAGGACGAAAGAGCACTCCACCTGGACTCATCTGACGTGAGGAAGACCCTGAGAAGGGTCAACACAAGGAAGGCTCCAGGCCCGGACAACATTCCGGGGCGGGTACTTAGGGAGTGCGCCGATCAGCTGGCTTGTGTACTAACAGACATTTTCAACACCTCGCTAGACCAAGCCAAAGTACCATCATGCTTCAAATTTGCCAACATCATCCCAGTGCCAAAGAAACCCCAGATCTTATCACTCAACGATTACCGGCCCGTTGCACTGACTCCTATCATAATGAAGTGCTTTGAGAGACTGGTTAAAGAGCACATCACCTCCAGTCTCCCCTCCTCATTCGACCCCTTTCAGTTTGCCTACAGGACAAACCGCTCCACCAGGGATGCCATCTCCTCTGCGCTTCACCTGAGCCTGACACATCTAGAGGAGAAGAACACCCATGTGCGGATGCTGTTCCTGGACTTCAGTTCAGCATTCAACACCATCATCCCACAACATCTGGTAGACAAAATGAGACTCCTGGGTTTCAACACCCCCCTGCGGAACTGGCTGCTGGACTTCCTCTGTGACAGACCCCAATCAGTGCGGATAGGTCAGAACAGTTCAGATGTCATCTACCTCAGCACGGGCTCCCCCCAAGGCTGCGTCCTAAGCCCCTTGCTGTTCACCTTGATGACACACGACTGCGTCCCTAGGTCCGCCACAAACCACATCGTGAAGTATGCTGACGACACAACAGTGGTGGGCCTCATCAGGGATGACAACGACCTGGCCTACAGAGAGGAGGTGGAGCAGTTGGTGGGCTGGTGCAGGGACAACAGCCTGGTCCTGAATGTCGACAAAACTAAAGAGATCATTGTCGACTTTAGGAAAAACCAGCCCAACCATGCCCCACTTTGCATCAACAACAAGGCTGTGGAGGTTGTCAGCAGTATCAAGTTCCTAGGGGTGCACATTACAAACAAACTCACCTGGTCCGTGAACACTGCATCACTGGTTAAGAGGGCACAGCAGCGCCTGTACTTCCTGCGGAGGATAAGGAGAGCCCACCTGCCCCCACCCTCCCTCATTACATTCTACAGGGGCACCATAGAGAGTATCCTGACCAGCTGTATCTCTGTGTGGTGTGGAGGCTGCAGCGCTACCGACTGGGGTAGTGTGAGGAGGGTAACGAGGACAGCAGAGAAAATAATCGGGACTACACTTCCCTCCATTCAGGACATTGGTCAGAAGCACTGCCTATCCCATGCTAAAAACATTACCGGGGACCCCTCTCACCCCCATCATGGACTGTTCACTCTGCTAGCCTCTGGGAAGAGGTACTGCAGTGTGCGGTGCAGGACCACCAGGCTCCGCAATAGTCTAGTCCCCCTGGCCATTAGACTGTTAAATGGTCAATCTAACATATAGTTAACTTAAATCTAAACGGCTGCTAATCTGACTTTTTGCACTACTGGCAGTTTTTTTTTTTTTTTATAGCTTGCCACTCCTTGCACATTGCTCTCTGCACTATTGTAATTACAGCGTTATTGTTACAGTGTTAATGTTACTGTGTACCTGACTGCCCATTTTGCACATCTGGTTAGCTACTCTTCTTGCACTATCGGCACTATGGTAAAATACTATACGTAGCCAAAATACAATACAACATTATTTATATCTGTACATTCAAGGAAACTGTGGGGGTCAGATGCATCGACATTTCGTTCTGTATACACGTGTACTAGAATGACAATAAAGTAGATCTGAATCTGAATCTGAATCTGAATATGGCTCAATGGTGTGTCGCAAAGTCTTGCAACTAATGCAACAGCCGCCCGGAACGTGAAGTAGTCCGCGGTGTATGATGGGATTTATATACCGGCGTTTCATTGGCTAACCAATGTGTCAATCATCAGTTGAATCGATGACTATTGGCTCAAGTTATTCGGAGGTAAAGGGGGCGGATCCTTTTTATCATTTACGGGCTTGCATAAGCTAAAGGGACAAAACAAAGCCTGCAATTGGCCGAAAAAGATGAATGTGAATAGCAAGTTTGGTTGGTTGTCTACGGCGTAGAGAAAGCATGTTTTACTATTCTGTATTTGTAAATATTTTATTCTCCTGGATTTACTACACTCACGGATATAAGAGGACCTTGGTTGCACATTATTATTGAACACAACGACTTCGGTGAGCTACTCCGGCTATATATTTTCCCAGTATCTTGTTTCAGAGTGATATCGATGTTTCTGCGACAGGTCTTTTTTTAAATTAAACTCAATTCCAAGTGTTTATTGTCATATGCACAGTAAAGTTGCGAGCGAAAAGGAAAATAGAAACTAAGGAATGGTTGGCATTTTTTGAATCCCAAGACTTTAACCTTCCGAATGATATTTCGAACGATGCATTTGAGTGACATCGTACGGACACCGCATCCGCACGTGTCTACGACACATATTTGCTTCTTTGCAAGCTTTGGGAATGTTAAGGGGGTAATAAGTTTGATTGAACTATCTGACTGTTTTGTCGACGTTCCCATTGTAGCGCCTTATAATCCGGTGCGCCTTATGTATGGAAGATATAGGACCAAAAACTATTTTTTGGGGGTGCGCTCTATAACCCGGTGCGCCCTATAGTGCGGACAATACGGTAACTGAAAAAATACAAGGAGAGGACAACCAATCATATTAACTAAATATCCCTGGAGGCATCAATCGTGTGCAACTGTGCCTCCCTCACAAAACTGCAGGCTCATGCCAATTCAACAAAATGAGTGATACATGGATTGAAGGAGAAATACCGTACAAACAAAAAGAGAACTGATTTTTACCTTCAACACAGTGTGATACACATGCAGTGGTGGATAAGTTGGCTGTCAGTACAATCTACTCAACAGATACGGACATTATTACGATGAGCGCACACGTTGTGTGTAAACTTCATCTCTCTTTGTCTCTTGAGGCTCAGCGATTGAAATTATGACAGACACATTGGCACACTATGTAAATAAAGTTTTGAATACAATTGTAATCCTGCAAAGTATTGATTTTAACCATATGTACATCAGTGTTCTCGTTTGCCCGCGTCCCTGCGTCCTAGACGCATCATTTTTGCTGGGGACGCATCGTGTCAAATCAACATGCGTCCCCGGGACGCAACTTCTTTGACACCAAATTGTCATTATTACCGATTACTTTTTTTTTTTTAACAACGATTTACCGCACTCCAAGCTTTTCGTCAGGCAAATCCGCCATTGTTGTTTTGGTCTCGCGCCGATCTCGGCAAACGAGATCTCGTTGCTCCGAGACGACGTTATCGTTTGGGTGGTGGTCGAGTGAAAGAGAAGTATGACTCCGTAAAAACAGTTGGTATTAGGTGCAAATCAACAAAAAAATTGTAATTTTTTTTCTGTGTCGGCAATGAGTCGAAACATAATACAGAAACGGCAATAATTCTTCAGAAGACCGCGAAGGCAAGGAAAACACGTGTTTTCAAGCGAACGATTCGACGAAAGATAAACAAAAGAATACTCCTAGCAAGAAAAGGACTTTTCTGCCAAAATTGACTAAATTATATTCCTGGTGACGCTATGAGGAGGATGATAATGGATGCTACATGTTTTGTGATGCCCGTACCCAGCGTGACAAAAAAACTGGATTGCATAAATCATTTCGCAATACGAACTTTCAGAAAAGCACATTGGATCGGCACAACGACAATGAAAACCACAAATTAGCTATGGAAATGCCGTTGCTGCAATTGGACCTTGAGAAGGCATTACAACTGTAGCGAGACAGCAAACCACAAAGAATATATGAACTGAAAAATCTGAAGTGATAACTACTTTGTATTACCAATTAAGTGTGATTATTAAAACTGCATGAATATATAGATTTATAGATGTATTCATATATTTGTCGCCGATTTACAATTTCAACCTCGATAACACTAAATTTTGGGGACCCATAGATCTCTGTTGGGACCCATAGATTTTTGAGCATGCGAGTCTCCGGGACCCATCACTTTTCACAGGTAAAATGAACACTGGTACATGTAACTGTAACTGTATGAGAATACAATTACCGTAAATTCCGGACTATAAGCCGCTACTTTTTTCCCAAACGCTCAACGCTGCGGCTTATTCGAACTCGAGTTCAAGGCACATGACGCAGCTTACAAGCTAAATGCAATCGAACAGTCCGATAAAGAAGGAAACAGAGCTACTGCACTCACTTTACCTTGCAAGCGTGTTGCTAGCGTGTTGTATGACAAAGTCTCTTTCCCACACTAAAAGAGGACAACTTTGATGACGACAGTTATAGGAAGGAAGATGAAAACGGTTCACCGTGATTTCTACATGTACGGTATGTTTTTTAACCGTATTGCAAGCGTGTTGTTAGTAGCGTTTTGCTACCCTTCACAGGCACGGTTTGGGATGAAAGTTATAATATTATTATTAAAGCTTTGAAAACTCTCTCGGTTTACCGTCTTTCTTTGTAAATATACAGTATGTAACCTTGTACAATATGTATTTGCAACTGTATAGTTTTGTAATGTATTTATTTGTATTTATTTTGGACACTTATTCTGATTTGTTTTGGACGGGCAAATTAAAAAGAAGGGGCGTAACAAACGCGGGCTGACGGGAAGTGGGGACCGGTAAAGGTGAGTGTTTGTGGACATGGCGGACAATAGTGGATATATATTTTTCCCACCCTTACCTTTGGATATATGCACTTTTTTCTTTGGATTACTTTCAACGGGACCTGGACTCTGCCGGTCTGCATTAAACCTTAAGAACCGGTAACATTTTCCGTTCATTTTGCCGGCTGGGATTTTTGGACTGTGTACTTTAATGAAGGACATACAGTTTCAATCGCGCGACTTAAAGTCGGGTCTGGGTTAATTTTGTGTTTGTGTTATATTTTTTTAATGTGGGCGCATGCGGCTTATATACAGGTGCGGCTTGTGTAAGTACAAAAGCGGTTATCCTCTTGAAATGCGGCGGGTGCGGCTTATAATCAGGTGCGCTCTATAGTCCGGAATTTACGGTACATTTTTTTGGGCTATCCGAATTGCGTAACGCTGTTCCATGTCTTCCGTTACCCCCCCCGACCATCTCCATCGTCTCTTCCACCGACCGCGATAATTACAAAGCCTACTTATGCCATAATAAATGACTAAGTCGCACAGCCTTTGTTTACTCATTTGTGACTGTCAGCCAGCTGTTGTCTTTTACAGTGCCCCCCTATTTCCTGTCCTCCCCCCACCCCCACCTGCGGCAGCCATTTTGGATGTCAATGGTACGACAAGCAAGAACAGCTGTTGCGGTTTATAACTGGGATTTCTTTTTTTTTTTTTTTGGTGCCGGCAGACATTTAGCAGTGACAAATGCACTGCTTTGTGCCACGTATTGTGCCCGAGATGAATGTTGTACGATTTTCGCACAATACTCGCCCACTATGAAGTAATTCATCAGGAGGGCGATTCGGGTTCGGTCGGGTGCCTTTATCTCGCCAGAGAGAGTGGGAGGGAGAAGAAAGAGAAAGGAAATCTTGTCTGCTGGTACACTGGCTCTCAACTGGACTGACTTCGGGACCTACCATTCCATCCTCATGACAAGACGGGACCCAAAATCAATAAAACGTTTAGACTTAAAACATTAATTCAACAAAAGGATTTTGCAGTTTAAAGCAAAGATAGTACTGTAAATTCTGGACTATAAGCCGCTACTTTTTTCCCAAACGTTCAACCCTCTGGCTTATTCAGTGATGGGGCCAATTTATGTAATTTTTCTAACAGCCACCAGCGGCGCTCGAGTGCAAAAGGTAAGATTTAGACCGGTGGAATATATGCGCCGAGGAAGACTGCAACTTTTTAGCCTGTGCACAAATTAAATTAGCGTAGAAATATCCTCACCATGCAAATTGCGACAAGAAAGGCACATGACACAGCTTTCAAGCTAAAAGCAATCAAGCAGTCCGATAAAGAAGGAGCGAGCGTGTTGCTAGCGTGTTTTTGAATGAGGGAGCGTGGGACGACGTCTATATGACATAGTCTTTTTCCCATACTGGGGAAGACAACTTTGATCACATCAGTTATAAGGAGGAATATGAGGACGGTTTACCGTGATTACTACAAGTACGGTATGTTTTTTTAACTGAGCCGTTTAATGCGTTGCGAGCGTGTTACTAGTAGCGTTTTGCTACCCTTCACAGGCACGGTTTGGGATGAAAGTTATAATATTATTATTAAAGCTTTGAAAACTCTCTCGGTGTACCGTCTTTCTTTGTAAATATGTGTAACCATGTATAATATGTATTTGCAACTGTATATTTTTGTAATGTATTTATTTTAGAGACTAGCGGGCCAGATCAGGCCCACCGATGGTTTAAAGCCCGCCCGCAAGACAACAGTGAGAGAAGCGCAAGAGGAAAATGAACTGTAGTTTTAAATATTTCCACCGGATGTCACCAAAGCCAGTTAACACTTGCAAAACGATTGTGGTAGTATTTCTCCATTTTTCTCTGACTCAATTATTTTTTATTTATTCCTCCATCTTTTTCATTCTCCTCTTCACCCTCTCTTCCACTCTCTTTTTCTCTTTTCTCTATTTCTCTCTCACTCTCTAACTCTTTCTTTTTCTCGGTCTTTTTCTCTTTTTCTCTCTCTAATTTACACTTTAATTCTCTTTCTTTCCCTTTTTCGACCTCTCTCTCTCTCTCTCTCTCTCTCTCTCCTCACCTCACTTTGTCTCTTTTTCTCCTGCTGACTCTTTTTCTGTTTCACTTCTCTTATTATTTTTATCTTTCTCTTTTTTCACTTTCTTTTTCTCTCTATATTCATTTCCCCTTCTTTTCCATTCATCTCTCTATTCTGCTCTCTCTTTTTCTCTCACTTTTACTCTGTCTCCCTTGTTGTGTTTATCGCTCTCTCTTTCCCTCCCTCTCTTTCTCTCTCTTTTTCTCCCTCTCTCTTTCTCTTACTAGTCCGGCCCCCGTGAGATTTTTTTTTAGCATTTTTGGCCCCCAGCTAAAACGAGTTTGATACCCCTGGTCTAAGTCGTATGGTACAAAACCTAGAAATAAGTAGCAGTTCCATTCATTTTCTAATTACACGTTTTAATAGGTTGGAATAATCTTATCTGTCAGGCATATTGGACGTAAAAAGAGAGCAGGAAAAATGGTTTTACCGCGTGGCGGAAAGGGCTCAAACACACGTAGGAAAGCATCAGTGTGGCAAAATCAGCATGGCGCCCGTCCGTTAATTGATGAAGTCAATTACAGCCCTTAACAGCTTTCCTTATTGGCGCGCAGGAGCTCGGCGGGACGTGGATCTGAGAGCCCGATGGGCAAATGGGAAGCTCCCAGCTGTGGGCGTAATAGGAAAACAGCAGTCGTCTGAAAGGGGAATTTTTCCTTATATGATCAGGCCTGGGAAGATAAATGCTTTATTCCTGGGCAAATGTCCGATTTTACCGGAAAAAAACGGAGGATTCCCTTATGACAAAAACCTCATACCTCATCAGCCACACTGCTTATCCTCAGTAGGGTTGCGGGGGTGCTGGATCCCATTTCAGCAAGCAGTGGGCAGGGGACACCCTGAACTGGTTGCCAGCCAATCACAGGGGACACGGGGACAGACAACTCACTCGCTCATTTACACCTAGGGACAATTTGGACCGGCCAATTCACCTGAAATGCATGTTTTTGGAACGTGGGAGGAAACCGGAGTGCCCGGAAAACCCACGCAAGCACGGGGAGAACATACAAACTCCGCACAGGAAGTCTGGAGCTGGATTTGAACCCACGACAGGTTCCCATGACATGAACTGTGCCGCACAAGCGCTAACCACTGCGCTGCCGTGCTGCCCCTATGACAAAAACATAAAATTAAAAAAAAAAGCCATTGATAGTAAATTTCAGGCATCAGGGCGGTGGTTAGCTCTTGGGAACCTCCTGTGTGGGTTCAAATCCAGCTACCGGACTTACTGTGCGGAGTTTGTATGTTCTCCCCGTGCTTGCGTGCGTTTCCTCCGGGCACTCCGGTTTCCTCCAACATTCCAAAGACATGCATTTCAGGTGGATTGGCCGCTCCAAATTGTCCCTAGGTGTGAGCGAGCGAGTTGTCTGTCCCTGTGTGCCCTGCGATTGGCTGGCAACCAGTTCAGAGTGTCCCCTGCCCACTGCCAGATGGGCTCCAGCACCCCCACCACCCTACTGAGGATAAGCGGTGCAGCTAATGAGATGAGTAAATTTTATAATAATAATTAAATGCAGCACAGTGGAACCTCGGTTTTGGAACGCCTCTCGGTTCGAACAAATCGGAGTCCGACCAAAAATTTCGAGAAATTCTTGCTTCGCTGTTCGGTCAAAATGTCGGCGTTCGAACGCCGGTAATGCATGAGTGCGTACGTTCATGTTAGCGTAATCTTTCGTACGTAGATAATGCAAACGTACGATTAGCCTGGGTTAGTTTTATGTTTACAGTAAACATTCAGGGTGTTGGAACGGAGCCCAACATTCAGGGTGTTGGAACGGAGCCCCCTTTCCAATGAACCGCTCACCATTTGTTGTGGAGACCCGGGTGCTAAATGACTTGTAAACAATATAAGTGATATTTTGTACGGAAGATTACGATAACGCGGACGTACGATTAGCTTGGGTTAGCTTTATGTTTACGTTAAACATTCAGGGTGTTGGGACGCAGCCCCCATTCCAATGTACCGCTCTCCACTTCTTGACTTGTAAACAACCTGATTTTTTTATTTTTACACGTTCATGTTAGCGTAATCTTTCGTACGGCCACTGCAAAAATAAATAGCCAACCTTGGATAATGGATGGTTGCTGTTTGTTTTAAGCTGAAAGAAAGGAAAAAATAGGCGCGACGAGAAACACAAATTTGCACTCTCAGCTTCAGCAATCAGAAATCGTCAACTGGGGATGTTGGATCACGGCCAAACCAGTAGGTTTCTTTCACAATGGCACTTCGGCGTCCCAAACAAAAAAAGTGATCTGCTCTATAGACTATTGGGGATAATAGATCACAGCCACAACTGCAAATGTAGGCGGGCCAGAAGGACAGGTTTCTTGACAAAAGTGCCTTTTGCTGGTCCCCAATCTCAGTATGGGACTGGGGATAATAGAATGCGGCTGCACGGGTGCAGTTCATTTTAGGCGGAACTAACGTCCAAAAATGGGCTTTTATGCCTGACAAAAGCCCACAATGCCCATCACACTTCGCAACAATTTGTGATGGGGGATAATGGATCCCGGCCAATTGAGTCTAGTTCCCTTTTTATTGGTCCGAATGGCAAAAAAGCCGCCAGTTCTGACAAAAATGCCAGCGATGCATTGAGGGTGGACTTCTTTTTATCCAATTTTTAATGATACAAAAGAAGGAAGGTCAAACTGTCTTCTGGGAATTGTAGTTTTTTGTGATCTTTCCTGCACACGACGCTTGCTCTTGACAAGCATTCCCCCAAAAAGGACCCAAAAGCACAATTCAGAGGTAAGAACAATGACCATGGATTTATTGAAGTGTTTAGCGAGGATCATAAAACATCCCAAAAAAAGATATCGGAAGAAAAAGAGAAAAAAGGCAAAAAGTGGGTCGAAAGCTGTAAAACACAGGTGACAAAAAAATATGGTCTTTAAATATACGTATTTAAAAATATACATTTTTTTAATGAAACACGGAATAATATCAATAGTTCATTTCAGATTGTTTAAAGAGATATTTTGCGTTTCATAAAATCTGTCTTCTTTCTATTTCGTTTTCTTATTATCTTACCCGCCTCTCTCCAATTGTCTATGCTTGTTATTTCTCACTAGCCACCCCCTTTCTTTTTCTTTTTTCTTTTTTCTTTCTCTCTCTCTCTCACTCTCGGTGTCCCCTTCTCTGTGTCTTTATGCATGTTATTGATCATTTTTCATACTCTTTCCTCTTTCTCTCTATCTCTCTCTCTCATTCTCTCTTTCTCTTTCTTTCTCTGTTTGCTATGTATCACTTTATTCCCTTCGCTCTACTTCTTATTTTTTATTATCTATCTGTTTCTTTTTTCTCTCTCTCTTCCTCATTACCTTTTTCATCTCTCTCACCATAGTTTTGGTTTTCCCTCTCTCTGTCTCTGTGTCTGTCTCTCGGTCTCTCTGTCTTCCTGTGTCTCTATGTCGCTCTGTGTCTCTCTGTCTCTCTGTCTCTCTGTCTCTATCTGTATGTCTATCTGTATGTCTCTCTGTCTGGCTCTCTGTCTTTCTGTCTCTGTCTCTGTCTCTCTGTTTCTCTCTCTCTGTGTCTCTATATCTCTGTCTCTCTTGCTCTCTCTCTCTGCTTGTTATTTATCACTTTCTTTCCCTCCTTCTCCTTCATATTTTACAGTCTCTCTCTTTCTTTGTTCTTTCTCTCTTTCTCATTGGCTCTTTCATCCCTCACGATATTATTCGTATCCTGTCCCCCCAACTCTGTCTCTCTCTCTCTCTCTCTCTCTCTCTCTCTCTCTCTCTCTCTCTCTCTCTCTCTCTCTCTTTCCCTCCACTTGTTATTTATCACTTTCTTCCCCTCCGTCTACTTCCTATTTTTCAGTCCCTCTGTTTTGTTTCTCTCTTTATCTCTCTCTTTCTCATTGCCTTTTTCATCTCTCACCATATCATTTGTTTCCTTGTTCTTTCTTTCTTTCTTTCTTTCTTTCTTTCTTTCTTTCTTTCTTTCTCTTTCTTTGTTTCTTTCTTTCTTTCTTTCTTTCTTTCTTACTATCTATCTATCTATCTATCTATCTATCTATCTATCTATCTATCTATCTATCTATCTATCTATCTATCTATCTATCTATCTATCTATCTATCTATCTATCTATCTATCTATCTATCTATCTATCTATCTATCTATCTATCTATCTATCTATCTATCTATCTATCTATCTATCTATCTATCTATCTATCTATCTATCTATCTATCTATCTATCTATCTATCTATCTATTCTTGCTTGCTTGTTTTCTTTCTTTCTTTCTTTCTTGCTTTCTTTCTTTTTTGTCTTTCTTTCTTTCCTTTTTTCTGTTTTTCTTTCTTTCTTTCTTTTTTTCTTTTTTTTTCTTTTTCTCTTTCGTTCTTTCCTTTTTTCTTTCTTGCTTTCTTCCTTTCTTCCGTTCATAAACTCCAACCGCATGAAAATCACAGCTTACTGTTGAAAACGAAACAAGAGTTGACGATGCCACGTGAAACTCTATGAAGCGATGCAAGGCAGGTTGACTCTCTGCACACGGAGCGGATTAAACCCCCAATTTCGCCCTCCTTTCCCCTTTTCCCCCGTTTCTCTCGGAGATGAGAGAGAACGGCGACGGCATCTGCTCGGAGATGGAGACCGAGTTCCTAACCAGAGCAGTTATGAGGCAGTAAGTCCATTATCGATTTGCTGTCGGCATCGCCGCGCCGACTCCTTTGTTTTCTGGGGCGCTCGCGACGACGGGGCGCTCCAGTCAGGCCGACCTTTCCTCACCTTTCCCTCCAGCCTTTAAGATGCCATCATTCACTCGACCGTGTGAACTTGATTTTTTGATTTCCTTACAAGCTTATAAACTTTCATTGACATTTTAATCATATTTCCTCGATGATTTATGATTAAATACGACTGATACACCGGGGACACAAAATAGAACCTTCTGGGACACTGTATAACAGTTATAAATGGGTAATTATTAGTGCAATACCAGCAGTGGCCACCGGGTGCTGCAAACCAACTAAAGCAGGGGTGTCAAACTCACTGGATAGAACAAACATGCTCTCAGGGGCCGGACTAATGAGGTAGGAAGAATGAAAAGGAAAGAAAGAAAAGAGGAAGAATGAAAAGAAAAGATGGAGAGAAAGAAAGAAAGAAAAAAAAAGGAAGATTGAAAAAAAAATATGGAGAGAAAGAAAGACAGACAGAAACAAAGAAAAAAAGAAACAACGAAAGAAAGAAAAAGAGAAGGAAAGAAAAAAAAGACTAGTAGATTGAGGAGAAAGAAAAAGAGAGAAAGAAATAAGAGAAAGAGAGGGAGAGAACAAGAGGGAGGGTGGGACAAAGAAAGGGAGAAAGCGAGAGAGAGAGATAAAGGAGAGCGAGAGACAGAGAATGTTAAACAAAAGAGATAAAAAGAGAAATAGTGAAAGAGGGGGAAAGAAAGAGAGAGAAAAAGAAATCCAAACAGGAATAGAAAGAGAGAAGGAGAGAAAGAGAGAAGGGGAGAAAGTGGAGGTTGATGCAAGAGAGAGAGAGAAAAGACGGAGAAAATGAAAAAAAGGAAGGGAGAGCCAAAGAAGGTAAAAAGACATAGATAGAAAAAGAGAAGAAGAGGAACAAAGAAAGAAAAAGAGAGACAGAGCAAGTGAAAGAGAGAGATTGAAGGTGAGAGAAAAAGGGAGGACGAGAGAGAGAGAGTGGAAGAGAGAGAGAGAGAGAGAAAGAAAGAAATACAAGTCCAGCGTTTGTGAGAGGCGCCTGGCTTTGGCAAAATCAAGTTGACATATTTCAACCTGCAGCTTGTTTTTGTCTTGCACTTCTCTGAGTGTTGTCTCGCGGGCCGGATTCAATCCCTTAGCGGGCCTGATCTGGCCCACGGGCCGGCAGTTTGACACCTGTGAACTAAAGGAAGAAGCACACCTTTTATGGTTGTCTACATTCATTGATTCTATTGAGAATATTTTTTATATCATATTTAAATCAACTCTACATTATTTTTTGCATATATATATATTTTTTTTTTGAAATATTTTTCGTAATGCTACGTCTCAGTAAGACGCCGTGCAACCAATCACAACCAGTCACAATTCACCTGACTGTTTCTCAGCCAATCCAGACTCGGTATACATTTTCCATTTCCTTGTTTTTAATTGCAGTAAAATCACTATATTAAATATACTTTTACCTTGGTTTTACTACGTTAGAATTTAATTATCTGCACTCTATTTTTTTAAAATAAGGGTCTCCAATGTGTTGCAGCCACAGAACTATTCTGAAAATATCTCACCAGTGCTGGGTCATTGTGATTTTCGAGTAAAACAATCTTTTTAGCAGTTGCCTAAGTCTATTTGACCCTACTTTCAGTAACAAAGCTGGTAATAACATAGTTACGACATAGTAATAACATGATAAGTTGGTATTTCACAAATATGGGTTCCATCGCGAATTCCAGCTCTCCGTAGCGGTACCATACATTAGACTCTTTATAAAGCCGTAAAGGGACACGAAGAGCATGCTGGGACTCACGCTTACACATCCGGTTGCCAGGTAGAACTGTGAGTGGCGAATGGCTGCACATAATGTACTGTATTTTTAGATAGATAGATAGATAGATACTTTATTCATCCCCATAGGGAAATTCACACTTCCAGCAGTATCTTTGTGTTAAAAAAAATAAAATAAAAGATATAGAATACAAAAATACCCACTATAGCGTGTTAATAAAGAGCATTTAAATAGTGTTATAAATAATACACACTGTAATAAAATAGGGTAATATGCAAATCTGGGGTTGGGGTTTAATTAATGTGGGATTTTATGCCCCAGGGTGGAGTTAAAGAGCCGCATGGCATGAGGGAAAAATGATCTCCTCAGTCTCAGTCTCACTCCCAAAGTTTTGACTTTGTATCCTGAAACGCCTTCACAACTAGAGGCAAATATTTTCCCGTTCAGGAGCTTTGTAACCTAAAACATTCATATATAGGGACATAATTCAGTAGACGTACCAGTGTAGTCACTTTCCCTGGTAACAAGTTACTTTTACTATAGAGTAACTCAGTTACTAACTCGGTTACTTTTTGGAAAAAGTAGTGAATCACTATAACTACCGTATTTTCCGCACTATAAGGCGCACAGGGTTATAGGGCGCACCCCCAAAAAATAGTTTTTGGTCCTATATTTTCCATACATAAGGCGCACCGGATTATAAGGCGCTACAATGGGAACGTTGACAAAACAGTCCGATGATTCAGTCCAACTTATTATTCCTTTAACATTCCGAAAGCTTGCAAAGAAGCAAATACGTGTCTTAGACATGTACGGAAACAGTGTCTGTACGATGTCACCAATCACTCAAATGCATCGTTCCAAATACCATTCGGAAGGTTAAAGTCTTGGGATTCAAGAAATGCCAACCATTCTTTAGTTTCTATTTTCTTTTTCGCTCGCAACTTTACTGTGCATATGACAATAAACACTTGGAATTGAGTTTAATTTAAAAATAGACTCATCACAGAAACATCAAGATCATTCTAAAACAAGATACCGGGAAAATATAAATCCGCATAGCTCACCTAAGTTCTCTTGCAGCCATCACATTCAATAATGATACGTAACCATGGTCTTCTTACAACCGTGAGTGTAGTAAATCCAGGAGAGCAAAATATTTACAAATACAGAATAGTAAAAAAAATGTTTTCTCTATGCCGTAGTGCAACCCAACATGTGATTTACATTCATCTTTTTCGGCCAATTGCAGGCTTTGTTTCGCCCCTTTAGCCTATGCGAGCCTGTAAATGATAAAAAGGATCCGCCCCTTTTACCTCCGAATAACCTTAGCCAATAGTGACTGATTCAAATGATGATTGACGCATTGGTTAGGAAATGAAACGCCGGTATATAAATCCCAGCATACACCGCGGACTACTTCGCCTTCGGGGGAAAATCTAGTCGGCGGCTGCTTGCCTTAGTTGCAAGACTTTGCCACTTAATATTGATCCATATATAAGGCGCACTGTATTATAAGGCGCATGGTCAGCTTTTGAAAAAAATAAAGGCTTTTAGGTGCGCCTTATAGTGCGGAAAATACGGTAATATCTTTTTTTTAATGTAACATGCCCAACACTGGCTGTGTATAGCAGCCTAGCTCGAATGGATTTTTGACATGTATAGTGTATAGTAGATCTTTGATGTTTATAGCCGTCTTGATAACAAGAACATCGATAAAGAAGTGTGTACCGATCCTTTTTGTCCATACTATTTATGAAAAATAACACAACAAAACAAGAAAATGTATTTTTGTTATGCAGAGGAAGGGCTTAACGGCGACTGGCTCAAAAGGAAAGTGCAGGGATTAGGACGCGGAGACATTTGAACGCGGCTAAAGCGACTCGGAAAGGCCAGACTGCAAAACTCGCCTTTGATGAGAGCCGCGGAAAAACAAAGTAGACAGCAGCACGACCCGACAAAAGGTTTAAAAGCCGGACAAAAAACAATCCCGAATAAAAATAAAGCTTCCAACACTGACTTTTATTTGCTGCAAATGCCAAGCTTTTATTTTTTGGTTCGGTTTTTCGCAGGCTTGATTTTTTTGTTTTTGTCCCTCCTCTTGTTTTTCTCTTTATTGCGCCCTAAAGTGTTAGCGAGTGTTGTGCTTTCCTCCAAAGTGTCTGTGTCGATTTTGCTTTTACCCCCCAAAAATTGACGTTTTAGGAAATATATTTACTTTTTAAACAATGACTCCTTTTTTAAAAAAAAATCAAAATTAGCTTGATTAAATATTAATCCAAAGGCACAATTGTAAACAGCTAGCTGTCAGGACCAGAACGGAAACAGGACCCACTTGCGTGACGTTTACCACATTTTTGTCATGGTCGCCGTGGCGACCGGTCTGCCCCGCCCCCTGGGCACCAGCTGAGGCAGATCAGCTAATTGCGTGGCTGCTACTTAAGGTTGGGTTGTGGGTATTGCGGGTGTTGGCTCATTACACCTTTTCCGTTCTGTTATGCCCTGTCTTGTTTAGTTTGAGTCGGAGGAAACCTGTACCTGACCATTCTGAGTGTAAGAATGTTTTTGTTCTGTTTTGTCCCGGAGTTTTTGGACGACTTTTATTTTGGTAAATAAAAGTTTTGATCGTCACGCAATTGAGTTCTCCCTTCCTGCCTCCTGCCTCCGTTCTGGTCCGGTCCCACCTCGTGACAGAATGAGCCAACCCCCGCAATACCCACAACCCAACCTTAAGTAGAAGCCACGCAATTAGCTGATCTGCTTCAGCTGGTGCCCAGGGGGCGGGGCAGAACGGTCGCCACGGCGACCATGACAGTTTTATTGAAAGAGAGAGGAAGGGCTGTGCCCACGATCCGGTGTTCGCTGGACGCGGGAACCAGGTCACTCTCGTACTCGGATTATGATCCGAACGCGGAAGTGGATCTGCTGTAGCGAGCGATGGCGGTGTCATGGGGCGGGAAACGGGTCGGTAGCCGGGACTGGGAGAACAAGACGTGGTCGGGGTCGGTAACGAGTTGTAAGCCGGGACGGGAGAGCAGACGTGATCGGGATCAAAAAAGGGTCGTAAGTCGCAACGGGAGAGCAGAAGTGGTCGGGATCAAAACAGGTCGTAGCGGGAGACCAACAGGAGCAAAAAACGGGACAGGCATCAGGGTCCAAAAAGGCTTGCCTAGTATACATGGAGATTGCAGATGGACTGACCACAGGGGATTGACAGGACTGGGTTCAAATAGTGACAGGGAGCCAATCAGAACCCTCTGTGGTTGGCTCCAAATGAGCGAGCACAGGTGATTCACATCGATAATCAAGACACTAGCAACCAAACTGCTAGCATTTGTGATTCCTTCAAATCACAAACGCTGAGACCCATCCATGTTGATACTTCTCTTCATAAAAATGATCAAATATAGAACATTTTAGAATAAGTAATTGCTTTAGGAACGGGTTTAATTTATCTTTAGTACGTTTTTATCAGAATTAGCTTGATTAAACATTATACAAAGACACTAGCATTAGCCGCTAGATGCCACGATGCCAGCATTAGAAGTTAGCGTTTGTAAACTCTAGCTTTAACTGGAAAAAATCGTTAGCATAAACTGCTAAACAGATGCTAGCAGCTATAGCAAAGCTACGATCAAAACAATGCTAACTGCTTTTTTTTGAATTGTTACCATACTATATTTTTTCAGCAGAATGAAAAAAAAACAGTATTATTTCATCCAAAAGTACATTTAAACAATTATAGACAAACACACAAAAAAATGGGGGGTACATTATTTCACCTGACTGTGATAAAACAACGAACTCAATCAAAAATGGAACACAAAAATAAAATAGTACACATTTGTTTCTATTCCTTCTTCGGAATTTGAACAATTATTAAAAAAATAAATACTGTATTTCTGATGATGTAACAAATAGGCTTAGTTATTCAAATGGATTAGGTTAACTGTGCTAACAAGAGGCTAATTTCTGCAGTTTTTCATCTTATATGGTCACACAATGCAAATAGAAGACCTTTTCATGTCTTTTTTCGGTTATTATACAGAATTTAGCTCTAGCAAAAAGGCCGAAACTCCCTTTTGTCAGCCATCTTGTCCAGCTCATACGACCAGATCCCCAAGCCACTGTCACGATTACCGATTTGGATCACCTGTGCCCGCTCATTTGGCGCCAGCTGCTGCGGGCTATCTCATTGGCTCCCTGTCCCTTTTTAAGCCCAGTCCTGTCACTCTCCTTTTGTCAGTCTGTCTGCGAACCTCTGTTGTTACAAGGCTAGCCGTTTAGACCCTGACCCCCGCCTGTCCCGTTTTTCCCACCTGCCTGTTCTGATCTCCCTGTTTGTCCCCGGTTACGACCCGTTTTTTATCCGAACCACTTCTGCTCTCTCGTCCCGGCTACGACCCGTTTTCTATTCCGACCACGTCTGCTCTCTTGTCCCGGCTACGACCCGTTTTTGATCCTGACCACGTTTTTGCTCTACTGTTCCGGCTATCGACCTGTTTTTCGGTCCCTAACTGCGCCTTCTTCCGCTACGTAAGATCCCCTTCAGTATTCGGATCAAGATCAGATTCTGTGAGCGGCTTGCTTCCCGCGCCCAGCTAACACCTGATCGCGGCCGCTGCCTTTCCTCTTTAAATCAATAACATTTGTGGTTAATGTTACGCAATTGGGTCCTGATTCCATTCTGGTCGTGACAGCCGCCTCACCTGGGTCTTCTCAGAACATCCATAACATGAATTTCTGGTATTTCATTGTATTGTACCGTGGTCTTTTTTTCTGACACTAGGTGATACGAGAGCTTCATGTTAGCATTACAAATATCATTCATTCATCTATTTTCCAGTTGTATATTCTTACGGGGGTTAAATAGGGTTTCACAGTTAGGGTAGACAAGTGGGAGTCTCGATGCTGGAGGCATCTGGCTCAAGGTCTCAAGGACTCTTAGCAATGGGTGGTTCTGCTGCTAGCAGCAGGTTTCGAAGATTTGTATGATGGACAACACACACCGCAAAACAGTTAGTTGCCACCATGCGCACCGATAAGAATTACCGTTATTATAATTGATACTCTAATAGTATGCTGAAAATGTATGGAGACAGACATGGTGATAATGGCGGTGAAACGGCGATGGTGATGATACTGATGATGATTATGAAATGACTGCATCCACAGAAACGATATAAATGTGTATATTCGTGAAGTGTTTGGTAGCTCAGTCATGTTCGGAATAAAGTTTAATTTATAAATCATTTAGCAGTAACAAACAAAGGATGCATGAGTATTTAAGGTGGGGTCTGGGGCGCCTCCTTCCACCAGAGTGTCATGATGACCGATGAGAATCACCTGTGCCCGCCCCTTTGGCGTCAGTACGTCTGCAAACCTCAGTTAACACTAGGCAAGCCTTTTTAGACCTTGACTCCCACCTGTTTTTGCTCCCCCAGCTTCAACCCGTTTTTGATCCTGACCATGTCTACTGTCCTTTCCGGGCTCACGACTTGCTTCCGATCCCGACCATGTTATTGCTCTCTCCTGTCCCGGCTATCGACCTGTTTTTCCGTCCTTGACACCGCCATCGCTCGCTACGGAAGATCCACTTCCGTGTTCGAATTACAATCAGAGTACGAGAGCGACTTGCCTCCGAACACCGGATTGTGGGCGCAGCCCTTCCTCTTTCCTTTATTAAAAAGGAGAAATGGAACGCAATTGGGTCCTGTTTCCGTTCTGGTCCTGACAAAGAGGGCGCCTGCCTTATGGCATTGTAAATGGGACAGGTATGTCCAATCATTAAAAACCTGTCCCTAATTATCCTGACACTTCATAAGGACATTTTGGACAGCACACCTCGTTGGGTTATATTTTTATTTCACTGTCACACCCGGTCTGTTTTATTTGTCTCTTGATTCCTTTTTGGACATGTTTTAGTGGTTTAGTGCCCACTTGTTAGTTGACTTTATTCCTTTCATTTTTTGTCTCTTGTTTGGACTTTTTCTGTCAGGACCAGAATGGAGGCAGGACCCACTAGCGGTACGTTTCTCTCTGTTTTATTGGAAAAAAAAGGAAATGGTTACACCCACGATCCGGTGAACGCTGGGCGCAGGAAGCAGGTCGCTCTGAACGCGGAAGTGGGACTTCCGTGGCAAGCGATGGCGGTGTCGGGAACGGAAAAAACGGGTCAGTAGCCAGGACAGGACAGCAAAAACGTGGTCGGGGTCGGAAACGAGTCGAAAGCCAGGAGAGGAGAGTAGACGTGGTCATGATCAAAAAAAGGGTTGAAGCCAGTTAACGGACTAGAGCAAAAACAGGTCGGAGTGAGGGTTGAAAAAATGCTTTCCTAGAGTAAACTGAGGTTCGCAGACGGACTGACAACAGGTGACAGAAAGGAGTTGGTTAAAATCTGGACAGGGAGCCAATCAGAATCCGAGGCAGTTGGCGCCAAAGGAGCGGGCACAGGTGATTCACATCGGTAATCATGATATTTTCAGGTTTGCGTTTTATTTTGAAATATCGCTGTTTAGTGAACACTTGTTTGCTCGTCACTGTGTCTCTACTTTTGTAATCAAACAGTCTTTTGGAGCTCCCCAGTGTCCGTAGGCTTCCCTTCACAAGGGTCTTTCACCTCCAAAATTTAACAGAATGACCTGACCACCAAAGGACTCAGGGGGAGGCTTCAGTATCCCTGTCCTGGGGGCAGCTTTCGGTTTGCTTTTGAGAAAAAGGCCCCTCGGCCGCGCCTGGTTTCCTGTCCTGGCAACGAGGAGAAGACTCCTGGGCTGCGCCTGGTTTTCTGTCCAGGCGGCAAGGAGAAGGCCCCTTGGCCATGCCTGATTTCTTGTCCTTGTGGCTCGGAGAAGGCCCCTTGGCCCAACCTGTTGTCCTTGCCAGACGGCAAGAAGACATCTGTGCTTGCGGTTAGATGGAGACCCCTTGGTCGCATCTGGTTTCCTGTCCTTGCTGCGAGGATAAATACCCCAACTGCGTCTGGTTCCCTGTGTTGAGAAAAACTCTTGGTGGCGAGAAGCAAGGACCTTCAGCCGTCCTGTTGGTTCAGCTTCGTAATTTTTTTTTCTTTTGGGCTGTCTTGTATCTGGCCTCTAGAGGTAGGTTATGTTGGGGTCTGGTGCACCTCCTTTCACCAGAGGGAACCTAAGGATTTGGAATTGGGACATACAGTGGAACCTCTGTTCTCGACCATAATCCGTTCCAGAACCCTGTTCGAAAATGTATTTGTTTGATCACCGAAATCATTTTTCCCATTAAAAATAATGTAAATCGTTTTAATCCGTTCCAACACCCTGAATGTTTACCTTGAATGGTTAACGTAAAGCTAACCCAGGCTAATCGTACGTCCGCGTTATCGTAATCTTCCGTACGAAACATTACGCTAACATGAACGTGTAAAAATAAAAAAAAAGGATAAAGAAAATAATTATGAATAGGATTTCTTACCTTTGTGGTGGTCAGCAGAAGGCACAGGTGGACGGTGGGGAGAGGAAAATCATCAAAAGTTTTTCAACCTCTTCCAAAACTTGCGGCCGTTGCTTGCTTATAGCACTCACTCCCTTAGCCACATCACTCGATTTCACAGCCTCCTATTTCTTTACTATCGTACTGATCGTAGATTTAGCCATGCTGTATTCCCTAGCAAGATCAGGCACTCTGTACGAGTGTCTGATCTTCCTCCTTCATATTTTGCTATTATTTCTTTCTTAAATGCAATAGTTGTACGCACTACTTTTCTTTTTTCACCTGTAGAAACATTGCTGCTTGCACTGACTTTCTTCGAAGCACAGCAAAGCAAGAATTTCTCGAAATTTTTGGTCGGACTCCGATTTGTTCGAACTGAGAAAACCGAGGTTCCACTGTATATGGCCAATCCCTAATCATCCTTCGCCTTCATAAGGATATTTTGGACAGCTGATGTTGTTGGGTTGTTTCCTTGTTACTTTGGTCCCAGCTTTGTTAATAAATACCATCCTTGTTTTGAGCACCCATGCTTCAGGGGCGGCATTAGCTCAGGATGTTAACCCACTCCATTCTGTCACCTGTTGTCAGTCCGTCTGTGAACCTCAGTTTACTCTAGGCAAGCATTTTTTCGAACCTGACTCCGACCTGTTTTTGCTCTAGTCCGTTCCCTGGCTTCGACCCTTTTTTGATCATGACCACGTCTACTCTCCTCTCCTGGCTTTCGACTCGTTTCCGACCCCGACCACGTTTTTGCTCTGTCCTGGCTACTGACCCGTTTTTTCCGTTCCCGCCACCGCTTGCCACGGAAGTCCCACTTCCGCGTTCAGAGCGACCTGCTTTCCGCGCCCAGCGTTCACCGGATCGTAGAGCGCTCGTCTTGGGATCAAGGGATCCTAGTTCGAATCCCGGCTCGTCCATGTTACATCTCGAAGTGTCCTTGGGTAAGACACTGAACCCCTAATACCCCCAATAAGCAGGTTAGCGCCTTGCATGGCTGCAAGGCCGCTATTGGGAAACGTGGAGCACATTGTAAAGCGCTTTGGGAAGTCATTGAGTCAAAGCGCTATATGAATGCAGATCATTCAGTTCCCGCCTCCTCCACATGGGTCCAATCCTCCAAAAGCCATATCATTTTATCTCAAAAAACAAGAGTAAAACGGAGACAGAGAAAACGGTCCTTGGCATTCATCAACTATAGATTTGTTTTCTTTTCATTTAGCGCAGTATAACAACAATAATCAATGGTGTGTTGTGTGAATGGCAGCCAGAAGCTAATTAGCGCTAATTACCAGATGCTGCCATGTGCGATATGATGTCTTCTGTCTGCGAGCCATTTCGGTAATTACACATAGATCACGTCGGCCCGGCCGCTAAATCATGATTGCGGAAAAAAGATGCCCTCGTGGCTCTTTTGCGAGCCGACGCCGGGAAAAGAATGGGCTGACTCCACCTGCTGCGCCGAGCCCGGGCCAGGTTTGGACACCCCTGATTATTTTCAAGTTTTCCTTTATAAAGTATTTTTTTTCTTATCCAAACCAGCAATTTCAGTTGACTATATCATGTAGCAAACACAATAATATTTGAATTGAATTGTCTTTATTGTCATTGATATCAACATAGTGTAACGTTGTACCAACGAGATTAGACATGGCACTAGACATGTAATGATTACTTTAAAGAGAAAGAGAAGATAAAAGACTACCAGGTTAAAAGACATTAAAAATATTTACCATGTAGTATCTAGGGGAGATACCATGATCAAGATTGGTTCTGGATTTGTGTACTATCCAGAAGTGGTTCTGGATTTGTATGCTATCTATGAAGTTCCAGTTGATTTTTGCAATTAGGAGATGGAATAAGAGCTCGGAATTGCAGTACCTCCAGAAATGGTGCATTTGCACTGATCGCTGCTTAGCCCTGTGGCTAGGACCTTGACTCGGCCTCTTGGCTGGGAGCAAGTGTCTCGGCCTCTTGGCTTTGTAGTGTATTATGACTTGACCGATAATTGATAAAGAATGTAGAACAAAAACCTCTACAACAACCACCCCCCCCACCAAAGGACTGGTATAAATTATAATAATAGGGCAATGTTCATGAATGAAAAAGAATAATGCATTTTGACCTTAGTGTCAAGACCAGAATACAATAGAATAGAATAGAATATACCTTTATTGTCATTGTTCCAAAATGGGTTGAACATATTGTGACAACAAAATTGGACAAGGCACTCCAGGTTCACATTTTACAGTGAGGATAAAAGAAAACAAAGAAGCTAAAGGAACAAAGAGGATGTTTGTATTGAGAACCCAGATGCATAACGTTACTGACAAGTTTATTGGAAAGGCGGTCCAGTGCTCGCTGGATGCGGGAAGCAAGCCGCTCACGGGATCAGAGCGTGTTCTGAAATACGGAAGTGGATCTTCCGAAGCGGGAGATCGTAGCGTAGTTCGACGGAAAAACAGGTCGTCACCTGGGATGGGAGATGCTGGGAAGGGAGATCAGAAAGTAGTCAAGGTTAAAAAAACGGGTCGTTAGCCTGGACGGGAGATCAGAACATAGTCGGGGTCAAAAAACGGGTCGTAGCAGGAGGCAAATGGGGAAATCAGGAACGGGCGGGTGGAAAACGGGTAACGAAACGGGACAGACGGGAGTCAGAGTCAAAAATACTTGCCTTGTGAAAACAGGTTCACTGACGGACTGACAACAGGCGAGTGAAATGACTGAGCTTAAATAGGACAGGTAACCGGCAGCAGCTGGCGCCAAACGAGCAGGCACAGGTGAGTGTAATGAGTAATCATGACACAGTGTAATGAAAAGAAGTGCAAACACGTTTAGCAGCAACACTAAACCATAACTAGCTCAGAAGGTATGCATTTTTACAGTATCATGCAATAATATTTAGCTGCAACAAAAATATGAAAAGAAAAAAAAAGAAAAATAAGTCACAAGATATGTTTTCACAGTTTTGTGCACTTGTTTAGGGTGGTGATGGCCCCGGGGAAAGAGCTGCCTCTGAGTTTGGCCTAGGTTTGAGGGAGCTGTATCAAGGGGGAAAAGGTCAAAGCAGTTGTGGCTGGTGTGGGAAGTGTCTTTTATAATGTTGATGAGTCTCCTGCGGTATCGCAAGCCGGCAATGTCCTCTAGACTGGGCAGAGAGCAGCCAATGAACTTTTAGGTTGTGTTGATTACTCTCTGTGTTTTTCTGTATGCTGCCGTGCTCCCAGCAAACCACAAGGTGATGCCGTATGCAAGAATAATTTGAGAAGTGACGTGAAGTTTATAAGATTTACTGGAGGTGTGCTAAAATTTGGCAGGGGCATACATTTGGGGTTTTGTTGTTTTCCTTCGTTTGATTTTCATTTTAGGTTTGTTTTTGGTCATTTTTCAGTCACTTAGTTCACACTGTTAGAAATATAGTGAAGAAACGGAACCTTTAGGCTCAGTTCTATTTAAATGCACAGTTAATACAAGCAGAGAAACACATAAAACAATTTCAAACCATTTACTGTACTTATGAGCAGCGGTTTAAAAGCAGAAACTTGTACATCATTCTTGCATGTCATAATAATTTGCTTCTTCTGTCACCACCAGAACAGAATTAGGACCCAGATGCGTAGCGTTAACCACAAGTTTATTGAGAAAAAGAGGAAGGGCAGCGGCCGCGATCCGGTGCTCACCGGAAGAGGGAAGCAAGCCGCTCACAGAATCCGATCGTCTTCCGAATGCGGAAGTGGTGTCGAGGACGGAAAAAAACTGGTCGATAATCGGGACAGGAGAGCAAAACGTGGTCGAAATCAGAAATGGGTCGTAAGCTGGGACGGGAAAACAAAACGTGGTCGGGAACAAAAACAGGTCGTAAGCCGGGACGGGAGTGCAAAACGTGGTCGGGGTCAAAAAACAGGTCGTAGTCGGAGACAAACTGGGAACTCAAGAACGGACGGGTAATCGGTCATCATGACATCTGCAACCTGATCCTTGTTATCACTGTTTCTTTTTTTTCTTCCCTTTACCACAAACATTCTCTTGGTTCCTTATTATCAGCGAAAAACTGCAATAAAACACAATAAACCATGATCAATTCTTAAGACGTGATGTTGGATTGACGATCCCTCACAAAATGATGACACCCTACCGAGCAAGAGTAGCCAAGATGGCCGCTCATCTAACTCGGCTGTGTTCAGGTTTGTTTGAGTTTCGATTTTTCGTTTGAACAATAAGGCAAAGTTGCTCTCATTTTTAGGTCGAACTCCGATTTGTTCGAATATAATCATTGGAATACTGCTGTATCACTGTTTATTTAACTAGCTAGCTAGTTACTCGCCAATCTAGCTGTATAGCTAACCAGCTAGCTATCTAGGCATTTATCTATCTCGATAGGTATCTCTCTATCCAGCTTTCCAGCCACATGTATATACTATATATATATATATATATATATATATATATATACATACACACACATTCTGGGGCAGCACGGCGGCGCAGTGATTAGCATAGTTCATGTCATGGGAACCTGTCGTGGGTTCAAATCCAGCTCCAGACTTCCTGTGCGGAGTTTGTATGTTCTCCCCCCGCTTGCGTGGGTTTCCTCCAAAAACATGCATTTCAGGTGAATTGGCCGGTCCGAAATGTCCCTAGGTGTGAATGATCGAATGAGTTGTCTATCCCTGTGTGCCCTGCGATTGGCTGGCAACCAGTTCAGGGTGTCCCTTATTATCCAGCCCCCCGGCGACCCTAATGAGGATAAGCGGTATGGCTAATGAGATGAGATGAGATATATACATTCTTTACTCATTCCTTTTTTTTCCTATGACAGTAAAACCCCTAAACGCTGTACCAGGTTTTCCAGGATGCCTTACAACCCACTTCAGAAGTGTACACTTTTTTTAGAGTTATACGGATCGTACCTGATGTGAAAAAAAAAAAAAAATCTTCACTCTTCAAGATTGAAGTTAAAGTGGATGTTTGTGATGGAAATATTCAGCGGCGGGTCTTGAAGACGGAAATGTCATCCGTCGCCGTGACTTTTTGGAGGCGGTCGAGTAGCTCCTCCTCGCCAGCTAATCTATTTTATGATTGTTTTTTTTCGCTCTCTAAACAAAAGTGGGGTTGAGGCTGGCGGAATGAGTCGTGCGAGGCGGCGTTTGCACGCTTTTGTAGGTTGCAGCCGAACATTGATCTAAAATATTTTAAATATGCTTTGTGTGGATGTTGAAAAAAAAAACTGTATATAATATATTTATATATATCTCATCTCATCTCATCTCATTAGCTGCACCGCTTCTCCTCAGTAGGGTCGTGGGGGTGCTGGAGCCTATCCCAGCAATCATCGGGCAGTGGGCAGGGGACACCCTGAACTGGTTGCCAGCCAATCGCAGGGCACACAGGGACAGACAACTCGCTCGTTCATTCACACCTAGGGACAATTTGGACCAGCCAATCCACCTGAAATGCATGTCTTTGGAATGTGGGAGGAAACCCACGCAAGCACGGGGAGAACATACAAACTCCGCACAGTAAGTCCGGTAGCTGGATTTGAACCCACACAGGAGGTTTCCAAGACCTTAGAACTGTGCCGCACACGTGCTAACCACTGCGCCGCCGTGCTGCAGTATATATATATATATATATATATATATATATATATATATAAAAAAAATGGGCAGCACGGCAGCGCAGTGTTTATCGCGTGTGCGGCACAGGTCTGAGGTCATGAGATAGAACCTTCCTGTGTGGGGTTTGCATGTTCTCCCTGTGCTTGCTTGGGTTTCCTCCAGGCACTCCGGTTTCCTCCCACATTCCAAAAACATGCATGTCAGGTTAATTGGCTAATATATATATATATATATATATATATATATATATTTATAAGGCTGCAGCTATATACACTATGCATGCAGTACAGTAAAAAAAACACAACCAACTCTGCTTAAAATTGTTACCTGGTGGTTGTTTATGTCACTCGTTAAAAAAAACAAAAAACAGAAACGTGACGGATGTGGCGGAGGTTTCTTATTTTGCGGGAATTTAAGTAACGGGAACAATGAAGCCCAATTTATCAGAGTAAGAGTACAGCGCAGTTTCTTCCTCACATATCTACTCTAGTGAAATGTATCGTGATTTAAAAATACTCTTCGAAATACAAAATGTCCCAAAAAGTATTGTCACAAGCCAGAAACAGGAGACAGGACCCAATAGCGTTCGTCTACTCAGTTTAATTGATAAAGAGAGAGAGCAGTGCTTTCTTCCACGATCCGATGATCGACGGACACGGGAAGCAGATGGCAGGAACGCGGTAGTGGCACTTCCGTGTCGAGCGAGGATAGTCGTAGGCAGCAGGTATACTGGACGGGAGAGCAAGGGCGGTAATGAGTCCAGAAACAGGTCGGCAACAGGTATCAGGCAGGAAACAGGGCAAAACAGGTCAATGGTCGAGACGGAAGAGCAGGGCAAAAACGGGTCCAGAAACAGGTCGGCAACAGGTATCAGGCAGGAGAAAACAGGGCAGGAAAATGTTGGAAGGTAGGAGCTTGCCTAGCTGGGAGCATAGGTTCGCAGATCTATGTATCTATCTATCTATCTATCTATCTATCTATCTATCTATCTATCTATCTATCCAAGCAACCCCAGCTCTGGCCATCCCCTAAAAAATTCCTGACCCTCCCCATAATCCCACTCCCCATTACCATAGGATTCCTAATCACCAGGAGGGAAGCCTCCCTCCCCAAAGGGAGAAAATGTTTACACGAATGAAGCGAAGAGATTTTATTCGCGGAAGCGAGCCGGCTCCTTCTTTAGCGGCGGAAAGTCAAATGAAGCCCATTTGTAATACACGAGTGGACCGCATCCTTCCAAGGTTGATTTTCTCTCTCTTTAAGAGCAACGAGACGAGCACACCATGCATGAAATGACTCGTCTTGGCCTCTCGCTCCCTCGCCGCCATACGTTGAAGGCGAGCTGGCTCGGCGATACGCGACACATACTTCCCGGCGTTATGGATTTAATGATTTCCCTGGAGTGAGCATTAGAAGAAGCGCGCGTATGCCGATTCCCCCGACCTTGCGCCTTTATTGCCCTCGTCGGTGGCGTAAACTTGAGCGGTGTTTGCCGCAATTCGGATACTGAATTACGCCTTCCGTATCGATTCTGGTGTGCCGGCGCGCTTCGGATGTGTAAACAAAGCGCGGTTGACACTATCGAGGCCAGACAACGGATTGGCCGAAGCTTTTAACGAAAAAAAAAACCCTGAAATATTAAAGAACACGTATCGCGGTTCACGGATCCCTTAACGAAATGGGTTGTTGGGGCACCAATGAGGACCTAACTCTGGACAGCCTTCTCCGCTGTTGACGGTTCCTGGACTGTTTTTGGGTCATGGCAAAGTTGGCACCAGTCCATTGCTTGATGTTGTTGGACCAGTTCTTTTGGGGTCTTCCTCTCCTCCTGACCCCCTGGACACTGCCCTGGAGCATTATCTTGGTCAGTCCTGATGATCTTGTGACCATACCACTGAAGTTTCCGTCCGCGCACAGTTGACAAGCGTTCTTCGTAGGGTCATTTGTCACATGGGCTAAGTAGCTGATGCTTAGAGGTTTCCTGTAGCATCGCATCTCCAAGGCCTGGATTGTCTTCTCCACTTTTGCCGTACGAGTCCATGTCTCGCAAGCGTAGAGGAAGATCGAAGTCACCAACGCTATCTAAGACCAATGATCGGAGTTAGAAGAGTGCCTCAACACAAATTCAAAGAGAGCCTTCCAGATTGTAAAATACCTCACACAAACAAAACGGTTAAAAGTCAGTAGCATTCAGAATAAGGCAGGAATTAAGACAACTGAAGAAAAAGAGATCTGGAATAGATGGACAGAATACTCCTTAAACCCTACAACCACCCAACTCAAGAAGACCGTGAGGTCCTTAAGAATTCCAGCCCAGGGGACAGTGACAACATCCCTATCCTCAGAGAAGAGGTAGAGGCAGCAATTGACTCACTGACGCATACATTACTATCCCTTTCATATTTTGTTCTGTTAGAGCTAGTTGGGGTCGTTCTCTCCACAAGGGACCATGTTCCCCACGTCCCATATCTTGCGTGTTTTGTTCAGTTAGAACCAGTTGATATTCCACTAGATCACAGGTGTCAAACAGGCGGCCCGCGGGCCAGATCAGGCCCGCTAAGGGATTGAATCCGGCCCGCGAGACAACATTCAGAGAAGCGCAAGAGAAAAACAAGCTTCAGGTTGAAATATGTCAACTTGATGTTGCCAAAGCCAGGTGCCTCGTACAAAGACACTGTACTTGTATTTATTTCTCTCTCTCTCTCTCTCTCTCTCTCTCTCTCTCTCTTTCTCTTTTTTTCCCACCCCTTTTCTCCCACTCTGTCGCTTTCACTCTCTGTGTCTCTCTTTTTCTCTTCCTTTGTTGCTTTGTCTCTTTCTCTCTCTTTGTCTTAACCTCTTTTGCTCTAAAGTCCTTTTTTCCTTTTCTCTTTCTCTGTTCATACCCTTTGCACTTTCCTTTCTCTTCTCTCTCCTTCTGTCTTTCTATTTCTCTTTGGATTTCTTTTTTCCTCTCCCTTTTCTTTCCCCTCACTCAAGACATTTTTTGGGGGGTTTTCTCTCCCTATCTCTCTTTTTCTTTCTTTGTCCCACCCTCTCTCCTTTTCCCTCCCTCTTTCTCTTATTTCTTCATCCCTTTTTCTTTCTCTTTAATCTACTAGTCCGGCCCCTGACATAGTTTTTGTTCTATCATGTGGCCCCCGAGTTAAAATGAGTTTGACACCCCTGCACTAGATTGTCTGTCTTCTGGCTTCCATGTTTTGTTCACAGAGATGTAGTTTGTGTTCCAACAATATGTAGCAGGGGCGCGTCGTCGAGCCTGTGTTCAAGTAACTTTATTTTGATTTCAGTTTAATTTATTGGTGCCCTTGGGGAAATTCACTGACTGTACTGTGGGAAAACAACCAGAATTATAATACAACAACAAACAGTTAAAAGGAGTTATTATGCCTACATTATATTTTCTGGTCTCGTAGTACTGTCCATGTGTGGGGAATGTTTCTTCTATCGCTTCTTACATGTATTGTTCTGTTAGAGCTGCTTTCTTCTGGTACATTATGTAATTGTTCCATCAACTCACGATTATGTTCTCTGTCCTCCTGTTCAGTTTTCTTCAGCTGCAACTATTCGGTATTCCGTTGTCTATCTTTCATGTTTTGTTGGGTTAAAGTTAGTTCATGTTCTACCATGTCATGCTTCTTCTTTGTATGTTTCGTTCAGTTAGATCTACTGTTTCGACATACCGTAAATTTCGGACTATAGAGCGCACCTGATTATAAGCCGCACCCACCACATTTTAAGAGGAAAACAGATTTTGTACTTACACAAGCCGCACCTGTACATAAGCCGCATGCGCCCACATTGAAAAAATGTAACACAAACACAAAATTAACCCAAACCCAACTTGAAGTCCCGCGATTGTAACTGAATATCCTTCATTATATTACACAGTCCAACAATCACAGCCGGCAAAATGAACGGAAAATGATACCGGTACTTAAGGTTTGATGCAGACCTGCAGAGTCCGGGTCCCATTGAAAGTAATCCAAGGAAAAAAGTGTATATTTCCAAAGGTAAGGGTGGGAAAAATATATAACCACTATTGTCTGCCATGTCCACAAACACTCACCTGTACCGGTCACCACTTCCCATCAGCCTGCGTTTGTTACGCCCCTTCTTTTTAATTCGCATGTCCAAAACATATCAGAATAAGTGTCCAAAATAAATACAAATAAATACATTACAAAAATATACAGTTACAAACACATATTATACATGGTTGCACATATTTACAAAGAAAGAGGGTACACCGAGAGAGTTTTCAAAGCTTTGATAATAATAATATAGCTTTCATCCGGGCAGTTAATGGTAGAAACACGCTAGCAACACGCTCGCAACACAGTAAACGGGTCTGTTCAAAAAACATACCGTACTTGTGAAAATCACGGTAAACCGTCCTCATCTTCCTCCTTAGAACTGAAGCCATCAAAGTCGTCTTCCTCAGTGTCGGAAAGAAGCTTTGTCATATAGACGTTGTCTCACTGTCGCTTGAACTCGAATCCACTCCTGATTCTGTGCCCTCCTCTCCGTCACGCAGCAGACCGGCTTTTCGGAACCCGTCGTTGATGGTGGATTTTTTTATGCTGCCCCACGCTGTCAGGATCCACTGGCAGACTTGCGAAAAAGTTTCCGTTCGCATGTGGGCAGTTTTAGTGAAAGATTTCTCGCCGCTAATCAAGCTAAGAAGTTGCAGTCTTCCTCGGCGCATATATTCCACCGGTCTAAATCTTACCTTTTGTACTCGAGCGCCGCTGGCAGCCGTTAGAAAGATGACATGAATTGGCCGCATCACTGAATAAGCCGCAGGGTTGAAAGTTTGGGGGAAAAGTAGCGGCTTATAGTCCGGAATTTATGGTAATTTACCAGGTATGCATAGTCAAACCTCCGTTAGAGTACCTTTTATGTCTTTCTGAAGTTCCTAGTACATTGTGTTGTTCGTTTTCTGTACAATATAGATTCCTTTTTATGCTCAGGACATTTTCTGGGCCGAGAAAAAAAAAATGATTTGGAAATCGTGGCACTTTATTATTTAGAAACATGTTTCATTTCATTCATTGTCAGACTTGATAAACTGTATCTCTGACATCTGTGGTCGTGCACGGCAGCCTAGCTAGATTGAGTCTAAGACGTCTGGAGAAGTTTATGGCATCAAATGAGTTCAAACAAATCCTAAATCGCTGTCTTTCGCTGTTTTAAGACAAACCGTGAGTTGCTTTGTGTTCATCCTTTCGCTTTCCTACACCAGCTTGTCAATACGGTAACTAAATCAATGCTCAACACCCTGGTGGATTAGCCTGAAATCATAAAAGGGCCTTGACAAGCTGCGTGGATGAAGTAATATGATTCAATTACACTCCCCAAGTTTCCCTCCGGTACAGGCATGCACACTAGCACACGCCTACACAGGGCGCCGCCAACAACAGCCTAATAAAACAGCTCTTAATTGGCAGACGCGCTAGTGGCACACTCCTTGCAGAATCTTTATTTAATATGCGCCAAACTAATTGAAAAGAGCCCAAAAGGAATTGGTTATTGAAGAATGTGAGTTCATGGACAGGTACAGGAAGTCGTCAGTTTACCATAATATAGATGATAGTTTACAGCGCATTTCAAGTATTTTAACAAAAGGCAAAAACGATTTGTACCCGTATTTTCCGCACTATAAGGCGCACCGGGTTATAGGGCGCACCCCGAAAAAATCGTTTTTGGTCCTATTTTTGACATACATAAGACGCACCGGATTATAAGGCGCTACAATAGGAACATCGACAAAACAGTCAGATAGTTCAGTCCAACTGATTACCCCCTTAACATTCCCAAAGCTTGCAAAGACGCAAATACGTGTCGAGAACACGTGCGGATGCGGTGTCCGTACGATGTCACTCAAATGCATCGTTCCATCATTCAGAAGGTTAAAGTCTTGGGATTCAAGAAATGCCACACATTCCTTAGTTTCTATTTTCTTTTTCGCTCGCAACTTTACTGTGCATATGACAATAAACACTTGGAATTGAGTTGAATTTAAAAAAAGACACTCCATTCCATCCATTATCTGCACCGCTTATCACAGAAACATCGAGTTCAGTCTGAAACAAGATACAGGGACAATATAAAACCCGGAGTAGCTCACCGAAGTCGTTGTGTTCATAATAATGTGCAGCCAATGTCCTCTTATATCCGTGAGTGCAGTAAATCCAGGAGAATATTTACAAATACAGAATAGAAAAAAATGCTTTCTGTGTTCCGTCAGCCACGTGCTATACACATTCATCTTTTTCGGCCAATTGCAGCCTTTGTTTCGCTGTTTAAGCCAATGCCAGCCTGTAAATGATAAAAAGGATCCGCCCCTTGACCTCCGAATAACTTTAGCCAATAGTGATCGATTCAAATGATGATTGACACATTGGTTAGCCAATGAAACGCCGGTAAATAAATCCCAGCATACACCGCGTACTACTTGGGGTTCGGGTGAAAATCTAGTCGGCGGCTGCAAGTTAGTTGGAAAACTTAATGTTGATCCATAAATAAGGCGCACTGTATTATAAGGCGCATGATCAGCTTTTGAAAAAAATAAAGGCTTTTAGGTGCGCCTTATAGTGCGGAAAATACGGTACTTATCTTTATACGTTCATCATTCTACATAGAAGAACTTGCATAGTGCATATTTTATTTTGAAAGACTGGCATCGAAATATACAGTGGTCCAAAAATCAAGCCAGTTTGTAAGGTTTTATAAAAACAGAAGATAGCTCGGATGGGCTCCAATCCCCCCGCGACCCTACTGAGGATAAGCGGTTCAGATAATGGATAGATGGATGGATGGAGGTTTGAAATGCAAGTAGGGATGCTGCCCTACTTATGAACCAGATTCCGGATCCTTCTTGAGTTGAATTTGTTCGTAAGTTGCTTCAGTGCTATATTTTGAATGGAATTTATTGTTAAGGTTTGTATAAGTATGTTTAAGGCTTCTAAAAGTAACCTGTATTGTTTTGTACTAAAAAAATAACATTTAATAAATAATATGCACTATAAAGATAAATCAAGTTAAGTTTAACTTACTTTTGGAAGATGAGCTTAAACAGACCGGCGACTTCCACCTCCGTGGTAAAAAGTGTCCGAAAAAAAGCGTTCTGACCATTTTCTCAACCGCATCAAGCTTTCTTATTCCACTTTCGTTTCAAATGAAACGGCTCGCCTCTTCTTTACACTTTACACCAACCATATTGAAGAGATGCACGAGATATTAAACAATAAAAATGTCAACGTTCTTAGCGCGCTGGAGATACAGTATAGAATATTTACACACGAACTAGGAAGAGGAAGCAGATTCCTTCTTCCGAGTGGATGCTGGATGACCACTCACAGTGCCACAACACGCCGATAGCGGCGGAAAGAAGCACTACAGTAATGTCGTTTACTCGGAAAAAGGTGCACACAATTCAAAATCTAACTTACAGCAATGTCCGGATATTTTTCGACATCCTGAAAAAAATGTTGGTATCTACCGGTTTTCGTCGAATGGTCGTAAGTAGGGAGTGTCTGTAATGTAGTGAAGTTCAAACGTCTAAAAGTATTTTTAAAATATTACATGTAGGCAATTCATCAAATGATTTCAATTCACTCAACATTTCCAAAAATAACATTTTTGATTAAAATAAAACAAAATGTAAGAATCTACCACATTGGATTTCATTTACTCAAACCAAACTAGTCCTTAAAGGGACAATGTCTATTATTTAGCGCCTTATTTCTTAATTCATTTAGAAAACATCAATTCAAAAAATGAGCAAAAATACATGAAGAATGACATAAGCTTGCATTTTTTTTTTTTTAAATACTCGTTGGTCGAGAAATTTGCATCCTTTGTACTGAACATGAGCTGCACCTAAAGGGAGCTGGCATAATGGTCGGCCATCTTGTTGTTATGGGTACCCAAAATTCTAGCAAAAGCCTGAGCAAAAAATGTGCAGTTTGGTCACCATGAGTCTACGTAGTTTGTGTTCTTCCATGAGAAATGTAACACTCATTTTTGGTTTCTCTCTCTCTCCCCCTCTCTCTCTCTCTCTCTCTCTCTCTCTCCCTCTCCCTCTCTCGCCTCTTTTTCTCTCACTGTCTATCTCTTTTTTTTGTCTCTTTTTCTCTTTCTTCGTTCCTCCTTGTCTCTTTATCTCACTCTCTATCTCTTTTTTGTCTCTTTTTCTCTTTCTTTGTTCTTCTTTGTCTCTTTCTCTCACTTACCTTCTTTTGCTCTCTCTTCATTTTTTCCTTTACTCTCTTTCTTTCTATCTCTTGATTTCACCTTCTCTCTTTCTATCATATTTTCTCTCCTTCTCTCTTTTTATTTCTCTCTCTTGCTTTCCCCCCTCTCTGACTATTTCTCTTTTCATTTTTTTGTTTCTCCCATTCTTTCTTTCTTTCTCCCTCTCTCTCTCTCTCTCTCTCTCTCTTTTCTCTCTTTTGTTTCCCTTTCACTCTTTCTTTGTCCTACCCTCTCTCTTTTTTCTCTCTGAATCTTATTTATTTCTCTTTCTTTTTCTTTCTCTTTAATCTACTAGTCCGGCCCCAGAGAGCATGTTTGTTCTATCGTGTGGCCCCCGAGTTAAAATGAGCTTGACACCCCTGGTCTAGAGGCTTGCTGGTTTGGTATTGTTGGTAAAAAGTTAGGAAAATTAAGAGGGTAAGAAGAAAAAAGGAACCCCAGTAACTGTAAAATGATCTTGATTTAAACCATTGCTGAAAAGAAAAAAATATGAAAGAAAAAACATCTGGAATAATGTCAAAGTTTCTTACTCGTCCTGTCTTGGCCTTTTCCTATCACTCCAAATATCAGGTGCATTACGATGTCTTAAAAGACAGAAAACGTGGAGGGACTGGGCATGGGTTTTCACTGGGTGTCGTTGGGGACTCAAGGCTTGCTGGTTTGATGATATCATGATCCAGTTTCATACACTTTTATGTAAAAATGGCTATTCGACCCAGGTTTTATGAATTTTATTGCTAGAGAGTAAGAGGGAAAAGGATGAGGTCGAAAGAAGGTATAAAAAAAGTGGACCTCTCATTGGTGTCAGGACCAGAACGGAAACAGGACCCACTTGCGTTGCGTTTCTCACAAGTTTTATAAAGAGAAAGGGTTGCGCCCACGATCCGGGGATTGCTGGACGCGGGAAGCAGGTCGCTCTGATCGCGGAAGTTAATCTTCCGTGGCGAGCGATAGCGGTGTCAGGACCGGAAAACGGGTCAGTAGCCAGGACAGAAGAAATAAAACGTGGTCGGGGTCGTAAGCGAGTCGTAAGCCAGGAAAGGAAAGTAGGCGTGGTCGGGGACGAAAAGTGTTCGAAATCCGGAATGGGAGAGTAGACGTGGTCAGGATCAAAAACGGGTCGAAGCCGGGGGACAGACAGGAGCAAAAACAGGTGGAAGTCAGGGTCGAAAAAGGCTTGCCTAGTGTTAACTGAGGTTCGCAGATGGACTGACAATGGGGACAGATAGGAGAGTGTATAAATAGGGACAGGGAGCCAATCAGAGTCCGGGGCAGATAGCGCCAAAGGAGCGGGCACAGGTGATTCATATCGGTAATCATGACAATTGGGTCTTGTTGGGCCTTTGTGGCTCGCTTTATCACCAATCCAATTTCATACATTTTCTTGTAAAAATGACGCTTTTGTCATGATTGTTGATTCAAGGAACCTGTGACTGCCCAATTGGCGCCAACAGCCCTGAAAGCTGATTGGTTCAGAGACTCCTTTTGAACCCCCGGCTTTCAAGAGGAAGCCGTCAGATTGTTGCAAACCGATGCCCCCAGCTAGGCAAGCTCATACCTTCAGACATTTTTCCTGCTATGTTTTCTCCTACTGATACCCGTTGCCGACCTGTTTCTGGACCCGTCTCTGCCCTGTTCTGCCATCCCGACATCCAACCTGTTTTTCCCCGCTATCTGCTTGACACCCGTTGCCGACCTCGTTTCTGAACTAGATACCGCCCTTCATCTCCCGTCCCGGCTAATGACCAGTATCCCTGCAGTCTACGATTATCCTTGCTCGACACGGAAGTGCCACTTCCGCGTTCCTGCCACCTGCTACCCGTGTCCTTCGATCATCGGATCGTGGAAGCAAGCACTGCTCTCTCTCTTTATCAATAAAACTGAGTAAACGAACGCATCTGGCATCCTGTCTCGGTTACTGGTACATGACAGCTTTGTCCCTGGTTCTATGGAATGTACAATTGGTAGAGAGTTAGAATGAGTAAGATGGCAATCACAAAAAAGAACCTCAGCAACAGTAAATGATCTCGATTCAAATCATTGCTGAAAAGAAAAATATAAAAGAAAAGACATCTGGAATCATATCAAAGTTTAGTCATCCTCTCTTGGCCCACTCCTTCCACTCGAAATACAAAGTCCAAAATATGACAATGGAGGCAAAAAATGCTAGGGAAAATAAGTCGTTTTTTTTCGGTTATCACACGGCTGGTTCAATCTCGAGTTTGACTACGCCGGAGAACGACCTTCACCGTCCCGAGGCCATTGATACGACGTTATACGGGACATGGGCTACAGAAGAACAAACGAGCAGAATTACTCCAATCCGCCGACCTTGTTTCACTTTGCCACAGTTTAGCTGCGGGCCTCCAACTCACCTGGATCTTCGCGATTAAACTTTTGCTTCCTCCCTTGACACTCTCCCGCTTGATTTTTTTTCTAGGACTTTTCGAGCTGGGCGTCGGATCCCTCCTCGGTTTATCGTTTCAATTCTTCTACCGTCTCCTCCTTTTATCCATTCCGCTTTTATGGTATTTTCTCTTCAATTCATTGTCTTTCTTGTGCTCTCTCTTGTCATGACTCGGGTCGCTCCTTATTTTCCATTTTTGATCCATATTTGATACGATTATGCCCTTGATCTTCCCTGCTCATTTTTTCTGCTAGTGTCCTTGTCTTTCATCTGCTCAAACTTCTATCTGTATCCATCCTTGGGCAGCTAGTTTTTGGACTTGAGATTGTTGTGCTCCTGGAGGATTTTCGGATTCCAAGTAGGAAGTTGATTAGAGAAAACATGTCCTTCTGCCCTTCAAATTATTCATTCATTCATTTTTCAACCTCTTATATACACAAGGGTTGGGTGGGTGCTGAGGCCTCTCCCAGCTGACTTCAGACAGTGAGCAGGAGATACCCTGGAATGGTGGCCAGTCAATCACAGGAAACCCAGATAGACAAGAATTTAATCTTATTCAAATTTATGACCAAATTTAAAAACTTTGTCAGGTCTATTATCTAACCTCTAGATTCTAGATGCAGGGGTGGCCAACCTTGTCCTCAAGAGCCGCATGTCCTGCATGTTTTTGGAGTTTCTCTACTGAAGGATTTTATACATTTTACCATAAAGGATTTTATACGATTAAATACAAGTTACATCTATTGAGTGCAATGAAGATTTTCACAGAGTAGGCTTAAGTTCAATGACAGGTCACGCCAATCCGAATGCGGAATGTTTTGTGTAGTTCTGTTGATAACAGGACTCAGACGGCACACCAGCTTGCGGAAAAACTTGGGCCGAGGAGAGACGCGGGGAAGAACGAGAGAGGAGGCTTGATAGAGACTCGAGCGACACTAATTCGGCTAATTCGGCCATATTCGATGGAGTTCACTTAGTTAAATTGTTTAAGAAATTATATCTGACCCGCGTGGAAATGCCGGTCTCTTGGTCATCTTTTCCATGTGTTTGGTTAATGGAGTCAGATAACTAATTCGAACTATTTGGTAAACGGTACATTTTAATATTTAATTCCTAACACTACTCGAATACAGGTGAGTCCAATCACCTGGGTCATTATCAAGCTCCCACACAGCTTGCTACCAAGACTAATTTGCATCAACTGAGTTGGAGAAGAGAAACCTCCAAAATATGCAGGACATGTGGCTCTTGAGGACCAGATCTTATCTGGAATAAAACACACGATAAGAGACAAGAGACATCAATTTTAACTCATGGGGAGATACAAACAGGTCCATCCCTCAACCCCATCTGTCTCTGCTGATCTGCACCCTCACTTTTTTAATAAAAAAATGGATGCAGAGCTTTAGGGAAAGGGTGTAAACAGGCTCGGTCCTGAATGTAAGTGTGGGGGAAGAAGATCACAGGAAGCAACAAGCAAACTCCAACTCTTGACAACAATGAGAGACAAGACTTTGATTTGATCTCATAAGGATATGTGATCATCTCAATCCCTGAACCCCATTTGATTCAGTCGGTCTGCACCCCCACTTTTGTTGAAAGGAATTCAGATACAGAGCTTTAGGGAAGGGATGCAAACTGGCACATTGTTGAATGCCGGCAGAGGGGTAGAAGATCACAGCAAGCAAACTCCAACTCTTATTAGAATAGACTCTACGATCATATACTGTTTAGAACAGGATTCGAGATGACACTCCAGGGTAAACATGTAATAAAGACTTGAAAGAGAAAGATAAGATAAAAGGAATGTCAGGAGAAGAAGGTAAACAAATGTACAAGGGAGTGCTTGGAGACCGGCCTTAATTGTAAGTGTATTGTAACAATAGTGCAATGGAAAATTGTGCATTGGAATAATATCCCAAAATATCCCCAAAAACCCAATACAATTGCTGCAGTGTGTCATGATTGCAGGTTCAGAACACCTGCGACTGCTTAATTGGCGCCAACAGCCCGGACAACTGATTGGCTGATGTACCCCTTTTAAACCCCCGACTTCCAAGAGATCCCTGTCAGATCGTTATGCGAACTGTTGCTTCCAGCTCAGTAAGCTCTCAAGTCAGACTCTGTTCCTGCCCTGCTTTTCTCTGCCTGATCCTCATTGCCAAACTGTTTCCGGACCTGACTCTGCCCCGTTCTGCCTGCCTGTTACCCGATTCGTTTTGCCCCGTTACCTGCCTGCCTCCTGTTGCCGACCTCGTTTCCGAACTTGACACCGCCTTTGTTCTCCAGTCCCGGCTAGCAACTTGTAATTCTCGCCTGTCTTCGACCCTCCCTGCTAGACACAGAAGTGCCACTTCCGCATCTCCTGTACGTCAGCCATCGGATCGTGGAAGCAAGCCCTGCTCTCCCTCTTTATTAATAAAAACTGAGAAAACGAGTGCTATTGGGTCCTGTGTCCGTTTCTGGTCTGTGACACAGTGAGCAAGTAGAACAAAACTCCTCTTCCAAGGGTGACAAGGCCATCTGGAGCAAGGACAATGTTCTATTTAACTGTAAACAATGTTAAATGTTACAAATCCATAATGAATTTGCAAATCTTGACAAAAGGGAGACTGGTTGGTGGAATTGAACCCGGGACCTCTAAGCTGTTAGGAAGAACTGTTTTACTTGTCAGCCTCCGGGCTGCATCCCTTTGGTGGAATCAATTTTATCGATTTCATTATGCGAACGCTTTCGAGCTTCGCCCAAAGTTCTGAACCAGAATTGTTTAAGTTTTCTCGAGTTTTTTCTCAGACAATTGAGTCTGTTCATTCCAGGTAGTCCAACCAGCTGGGCTGGCCAGCCGTCATGGCTTTGATCCACCACCAGCCGGTGCCTCAGGCTCCGCTACGGCCCTTGAGCGCTCAACCTCCTTCCACTGTGGCTCCTTGCCGAGGGGCAGCGTGAGACTCTGTATAATATATTAGCCTTTGCCAAAGTCCAATGAAGAAAAGAGGATTGGCCGGTGGGTTGGACCTACTGGGTTGCAGATCCAGCACATTTAGAAAACAAATAGGTGAGCGACAGGAAGCCAAATGTAAAACAGGTTGAGGCTTGATTGGACATGAATATGCGTACACATGTGATGAGGAAATTGAACAAAAGACTCTCCAACCAGCAACACCATCGATCTCACAATGGTCATAGCGTGAGTTACTTTGTTAGAGTTATCTTAATGTCCCTCATATACCTATCGTATTTTCCGCACTATAAGGCGCACCTAAAAGCCTTATTTTTTTTCAAAAGCTGACCATGCGCCTTATAATACAGTGCGCCTTATTTGTGGAACAAAATTAATTCGCAAAGTCTTGCAACTAACTTGCAGACGCCGACTAGATTTTCCCCCGAACGCCAAGTAGTCCGCGGTGTATGCTGGGATTTATTTACCGGCGTTTCATTGGCTAACCAATGTGTCAATCATCATTTGAATGGATCACTATTGGCTAAAGTTATTCGGAGGTCAAGGGGAGGATCCTTTTTATCATTTACATGCTGGCATTGGCTTAAACGACAAAACAAAGCCTGCAATTGGCCAAAAAAGACGTGTCAATCATCAGTTCAATCGATCACTATTGGCTAAAGTTATTCGGAGGTCAAGGGGTGGATCCTTTTTATCATTTACAGGCTGGCATTGGCTTAAACGGCAAAACGAAGCCTGCAATTGGCCGAAAAAGATGAATGCGTATAGCACGTGGCTGATGGCATACAGAAAGCATTTTTTTACTATTTTGTATTTGTAAATATTTGACTCTCCTGGATTTACTACACTCACGGATATAAGAGGACCACGGCTGCACATTATTATGAACACAACGACTTCGGTGAGCTACTCTGGCTATATATATTATCCCTGTATCTTGTTTCAGACTGAACTCGGTGTTTCTGTGATAAGCGGTGCAGATAATGGATGGAATGGAGTGTCCATTTTTAAATTAAACTCAATTCCAAGTGTTTATTGTCATATATACAGTAAAGTTGCGAGCGAAAAAGAAAATAGAAACTAAGGAATGGTTGGCATTTCTTGAATCCCAAGACTTTAACCTTCCGAATGATGGAACGATGCATTTGAGTGACATCCTACGGACACCGCATCTGCACGTGTTCTCGACACGTATTGCGGCTTTCGGAATGTTAAGGGGGTAATAAGTTTGACTGAACTATCCGACTGTTTTGTCGACGTTCCCATTGTAGCGCCTTATAATCCGGTGCGTCTTATGTATGTCAAAAATAGGACCAAAAACTATTTTTTCGGGGTGCGCCCTATAACCCGGTGCGCCTTATAGTGCGGAAAATACGGTAATGTCTTATTGTTAAGGCAAGGAGAGTAGCCGATGACTGTACAAAAACCTAAGATGTACAATATCCAGCCTAATGTAAAGCTCCCCCACAAGCTCTTTATCTGTATTAAGAATCTCTTAGGTTACAAAGTAAACCAACTGTAAAAGGTGTAGGTTACCAAGGTAACCAGCTCGGTGGCCTTGGGGGTATAGCACCCGCCCCGATACTGGGAGGTTGTGGTTCAAGCCTCGGCCGAGTCATACTTAAGACTTAAACATTGATACCCGTTGCCTCCCTGCTTGGCGTTCAGCATTAGGGGTTGGAATTGGGGGGGGTCGGTCACCTAATGACTGAGCGAGGGGGGCTGGGAATCCCTTCCTCTGAATCAATCTCCCAAAAAGAGTCAGAAATGACTCTAGCCACCTCCCACTAGGGGGATATGGCTCCGGTATATAATAATAACAAAGTAAACCAAGTGTAAAGGGTGTGGTAATCAAGGAACAAGAACATAGTCACCTTCCCTGCATGATCATGGGTGGTGACCAACCACAGTGGCATTACAGGCATCCTTCTTTGCAATATCAAAATTGAACAAGTGAAGCAATAGCACTTATATATAATCATCATCGAGTGATCATCCAATCAACGTATCCGTGTGTTAGAATTTTTTATAGCCACTGATTGGCAAGTAAACATTTCCTTAAGGGTAGTCTGTGAAAGGATAGTGGGATTGTGGACACGTTCTTAAGGATGGGCTGGGCACCCGTATGATGTGGCAGGGGTAAACCAGTGAAAGCTGTCGGGCCCTGCTCTTGAACAAAAGAGTGTGCTGTGTTACCCTGACCCAAGTGACATGGCCGCTTTCTGGTGTCCCGTTTCATCTGGAGGGACGAAAGCATGACCTACTTGGGTGTTTCTTGTTTGGGTGTTTGGGTAATTGGGTTGGCCATGGTCCAAAAATGTTTGTGTGTTTTTTTATGCTATCTATTTCCCTTTTATTTTCTTTGTTATTGTATGTGTGTGTCTTGCTGTCGGTCACCCCTCTTGAGGGATATGACCAAATTATAGATAGATAGTCTTATACTTAAAGTATCACAGTGCCCATTGCCCCCAATTGGCCCTACCCGGTTTGCGCCAGCTGCGGCTCGTTGACTGATTGCCTTCCCTCCTATTTAAGCTCAGTGCACTCACTCACCCTTTGTCAGTCAGTCAACAAACCTCTGCACCCGCAAGACGTGTGTTTTGACTCTGTCCGGTATCCTGCTTGTGTATCCTGTCCCGTATCTATCCCGTTTATCTGGCCCTGTTTGATATCTGACTCCAGTCTCCAGTGTTTGGTATAGATCCAGTCTGTCTCGTCCTGTCTGATACCTTGCCACAATCTCCAGTATCAGGTATTGTTCCCGTCTATCTCGTCCTGTTTGATATCGGTCTCCAGTCTCCAGTGTCTGGTATCGTTCCTGTCTATCGCGTTCTGTTGGATATCGGAATCCAGTGTCCACTGTCTGGTATTGATCCGATCTGTCTCACCCTGTCTAATACCTTGCTACAATTTCCAGTATTGGGTATCGTCCCCGTCTATCTCGTCCTGTCTGATATCTGTCTCCAATCTCCTGTATCTGATATCAATCCTATCTGTCCTGTCCTGTCCGGTATCGACCCCATTTGTCAGTTATCTGCTCATGTAACTGGTATCGATTTGGTCAGCCTATGGCTTCCTGTTCTTCCACGCCAGACTTCTTTCTGCCTTACCTCTTCCGCCCAGCGATCACCGAATCACCGGCGTTTGTTTTAACGTGCATGACTGTCCCTTTCCTGTAAAATAAAGCTTGTGTGAGAAACGTTACACATCTGGGTCCTCCTCCTCTTCTGGTTCTGACATAAAGCCCAATTTGCGGCAGGTTTTCATTTTCTGGACCCTGGATTTTCCACCTTGCCAGAACTTTCTGGCAAAAATCACTAAAGTCTCTATTTGAGAGTGCAGGTGGGCATCCTCCAGCCACTCCCCCCAGGGTGGCGCCCTCTCTGGGGGTAACAGTGTGCCAGAAGGAGCCTAATGGAATTCATGGTGTGCAAAAATACTAATATTAGTAAAGTAATAGTTATTGGGGTAGATGAGGAAAACTGAGGTGCCCAAGACAGAACCATTTGGTTCACATCAGGCTGATTTGTTTAAATACAAAATGCATGAGTGTGTGCTCTTCAATTTATATCTTAATATAACTTTGGCCATTCTCATGCATTTTTACTCCTAGCTGACTCAAGTTGTCAGAAAATTACAAGAGGTAAAAAGCAATTGTATCTCTCTGATATATCACTTGATCATAAAGCGTTCTGGGAATACGGTTGAATTGTTTTGTGCTCCTTCAAAATAAAACACACAAAGGTTTTTCATTTGGAACCGTATAATTTTCAAAACAATTCCACAGAGGGAAAAAATAAATAGGGATTGCAACGGATTGTTTTCATACTAAATACTGTCGCGTGACCACCACGGAAACAAAGAACATTTTAATTAAGAATTGGCTTGGGGCAATCCCGTTATTGCCTTCGGTCTAAAGTAGAGACATTGCTTTAATCTGCCGGTTTTGTGGCCGGAATTTAAATCGCCAAAACAATCCACTTTTTGGTGTTTTCAGGGTCTCTCGTGCAGGTTTTTTCTTGTTTTGCCTGTTTGTTCCAACCACTAAGCCCTACAAAGCCCGCTAACTGTAAAACAATTAGATTAGCATAAATATGCTTAATTATACATGCAGATTTAAGGCCCCGCGCTCTGCAACTGGGAGAATGCTTCTGAATAATTCAGAACATACAAATATTGGCAAAGTCAGATTGTAACGATTCAAAGCAAGAAAGGAAGTGATTACAGTATGGCGGCCATATGTTTCTGTCAACACCGGTTAAACTTTAGTAAAGGGTTTACGCCACATCGGGCACAAAAAACGAAAGAAAAACAGGGGCGGGCAATGTTTCATAGTCAAAGGTTGTCGGCTTGATTATACATGAAATCAAACGTTTCAGGATGAAAACAATCAAGTTGCTGTTTATTTTGGAATTGCTATTTGAAAAATAATTGAGCAATACCACATAAGAATATTGGTTTGGTAATTGCTCTTTTAAAGATATAATTTTTAATTTTGATCAGAAGCTAAAGATTATTAGTACTGTCTACAATAATATTTACTTTTGAGGGGTTGATTTGGACCATCAGAGTTATTCATAGGCTTTGAACAATTACTCTATAAGTTAAATAGTTTCAGGTCAAGTCAAGACAGGTTTATTTGTATAGCCCTTAATCACAAGAAGTCTCATAGGGCTGCACATTCCACATACTATTACACCCTATTATTACAGCATTCCCTGGTCTAAAACCTACATGAGGGCAAGGAAAAACTCAAAACCTCAAAACGAGATAAATGAAGAAACCTTGAGGTAATACCCCTTCAAGGATGACCAGGCTGCAATGGATGTCGCAATACGCAGGAATCATCAACATGAAACATAGGTCATTCATAAGATATAGAATAGAAGTGTGTTTTAAGCCTAGATATAAGCAGTTCCACTGAGGTTAAAAAGAGATGGTAAGGAAGGAATTCTCTTCTCAAAAGTTAATCTGCGCATCAAATTTCCTAGAGGACAGTTGTGTAATTTTAAATCATATTGCTAACGGCTATTACATAACCTTGTTCCCCCAGAAAGACACAGAGACAGAGAGACAGATATACAAAGAGACGAAGAGATTAAGAGAGACAAGAGACGAAGAGTTTGAGAGACGGAGAGACAAGAAGACAAAGAGACAAAAAAAGAGTTTGAAAGACAGAGAGACAGAGCGACAAAGAGACAAAGGGACAAGGGGACAAAAGGAGAAAATAACAAAATGACAAAGAGACCAAGAAACCAAAAGACCAAAATACCAAGGGACCAAAGGACTAAGGGACAAAAGGTCAAAGGGACAAAAGGAACAAAAGGAAAGCGAGACAGAGAGACGGATAGACAGAGAGACAAAGAGTTTGAGAGACGAAGAGACAAAGAGACAAAGTTACGAAAGGAGAAAAAAAACAAAATGACAAAGAGACCAATCGACCAAGAGACCAAGATACCAAGAGACCAAGATACCAAGAGACCAGGAAACCAGGAGACCAAGAGACCAAGAGACCAAGAGACCAAGAGACCAAAAGACCGAGGGACCAAAGGACCAAGGGACCAAGGGACAAAGGGACAAAAGGAAAGAGAGACAGAGAGACAGAGAGACAAAGAGTTTGAGAGACAGAGAGACAAATGGATAAAGGGATAATAGGACGAATGGACAGATAGACAAGGAGACAAATAGTTTGAGGGACAGAGAAGCAAATAGACAAAGGGACAAAAGGAGAAAATAACAAAATGATAAAGAGACCAAGAAACCAAGAGACCAAAAGACATAAAGACCAAGGGACCAAGGGACAACAGGACAAACAGCCAAAGGGGCAAAGGGACAAAGGGGCAGATAGATGGAAAGACAGAGAGAGAGAGAGAAATTGAATGTATATAATTTAAAACAGGACAGAACAAAACATGAAAAGAAGAGTAGAAGAGAAACCAGAGTGCCATGGTGACGGGACCTTAAAATGTAATGCTGGAAGATTAGCTTTCACTGAAAAAAACAAGTAGACAATGCAGGACACATATTCACCTGTGGATAGAACAAGACCAGCACATATAATGTAAGAACATTAAATAACTGAACAAAACATGCAAGGAAGACACCACAGGGTATGAACAAAACATGAAAGAAAGTCAACACATGGTATGTACTCAAATTCAGATTATAATGTGAATAATGTGAGGTCTATGACCACGAAACCATGGACACGAACTGGCTTTAACTGAACAAAACATGAAACCAAGATGACACAGGAGATATACCCACACACGGGTACAACAATAGCAAATAACGATGGCGATCTAACGTTATAAAACCCAAATAAATACCTGAAGGTTGGGCTTTCCGCGGACATGCTTTGTAAATTCCGTCGGCGCTGAGCTAAGATGCTGTCCTAGTCATATTTGTTTCTAGATGACTGGCCGGTAATGGAGAAGCAGGGCAGCTCATCCGTAGGCTTTTATTGACCTTTATGATTTTCATCAGCAGTTATTAGCAACTCTGCTGACAAATCCACTGCTCGACTTGATGGACTGTGAAGCCTTTATTGAGATTTTGGATTTTTTTTTTTTTTTGATGAGGAGATTAAATTTGCTTTTCAACACTGTTTCTGCAACGACAAGCATAAAGTGTAAAGGTTGTAAATGGCTGCCTTTGTAAAAGCAGATTGTTTGATGGAGATCCTTTTTTGGGTCAGGTAATGAAGCTTCGTTAGGGAGTTGCGTTACTTTTGGACTCCCCTAGGTGACAGTATTGGGTTGAAGGAGTTAAAACATATTCGAAATGACATTTACTTTATTTAATTATTTACTACTTCATACTTCGAATCCTCAGTCCATTCCAGATTGAAAATAATTCTGAGATCTATTATCCCCAACGCACGATGCTTTGAGAAAAGGCCAGGAGTGTGGAATTTTTGGCCCGTCTGACAGCTCTTTTATGACATTCTATCCGCTAAAAAAGTAAACTGCACTTGTGTGGCCATGATCCATTATCCCCGATCACATAATGCTGTGAGAATGGACTGGCAGAGTGCACTTTTGTCAGGTCTGGCGTCTCTTTTTTTGCCGTTACTCTATGTCCGCTTAACATGAACTGCATTTGAGCCTCCATCCAGTATCCCCGATCACATAATGCTGTGAGAATGGACTGGGAGAGTGCACTTTTGTCAGGCCTGGTGTCTCTTTTTTTGCCGTTACTCTATTTCCGCCTAACATGAACTTCAATTGACCCAATAACCATTATCCCTGATCACATAATGCTGTGAGAATAGACTGGCAGAGCACACTTTTGTCAGGCCTGGCGTCTCTTTTTTTGTCGTCACTCTATTTCCGCCTAACATGAACTGCACTTGAGCCACGATCCATTATCTCAGATCACGTAATGCTGTGCGAAGAGACTGGACGAGTGCACATTTGTCAGGCCTGACATCTCTTTTTCTGCCGTTACTCTATTTCCGCCTATCATGAACTGCATTTGACCCAAGATCCATTCTCCCCGATCACATAATGCCGTGAGAATAGACTGGCAGAGCACACTTGTGTCAGGCCTGGCGTCTCTTTTTTTGCCGTTACTCTATTTCCATCTAACATGAACTGCATTTGACCCACGATCCATTATCCCTGATCACATACTGCTGTAAAAAGGGTATGGAAGAGCTCACTCATGCCAGTCCTGGCATCTCTTTTTTTCCCGTTACTGTCTTTCTGCCAATTTGTAATTTTTTATCCCCAAATCCATCTTGCTGTGAGCATGGACTGTCAGAAGGTGCATTTGTCGTAAGGCAAACCTGCCTAAAATGAAATGCCCGGTTGTGGCAGTGGTACGTTATCCTGTTTCATCAAAGATCACTTTGAGAAAAAAACACTGGCAGGAAACATAAAAATAGCAAGCAACAACAGCTTCTGCTAGTGGCACAGTTCTTAAATATTACTCTGATTATAGTCCGGTACTGGTAATGATCATCAAGTGTGAGGTGGTTGCTTCGTAGTCGAGTGGTTGGCTCATATTTTAGAAGTTGAATGGAATTAATTGTCATTTATTGTCATTGATATCAACATTGTAAACACTGTATGCAATGAGATCAGAAATGTCACTCCAGGGTAGCCATTGAAACACAACTCTCACTAGGAAGCAACTATAGTCTATGTTGCCGAGCCAATTGCCACAGAACTCAGGGATTCAAGAAGACATAAATTTAGCAGTAGTTAGGAGATTGGGGAGTAAAAGAAATCCAGACTATGAAATTATTCACTAATCGAGTCAGTAGTTCATCAGCAAGCTGCTAAATGACACCGATGATTTTCAACAAAGGCGCATAAATGTTCATGTTGACACACGGCAAACACAATTAACCTTGGCCGGCCGGACTTGGGATTTTGGCTGTCAAGTCCCCTGGCTGTGTTCGTTCGGTTTTTGGGAATATTATATATTAATGGGGTCACTCTTTCAAAAATCAATAATCTAATTATGTAATTGTCTTAAATGGCGGTGAAAGGACTTGAGAGACCCAACCTTATGTGCATACAAATTACAGTGATAGGCTACATTGGTACTCGACCAGAATCCTTGTGAAATCGTTATTCGACCACCAAGTTGTTGGAGTAACAAATATCTGTTCTTGTACTATGTAATGGTACATATTTTTCTACAATTCTACACATTATAACACCCAACATGTTCATAAAATATGTACCTAAGGATACACAACAGGATACAGAAAGCTAGCATAGACATTTCATCTGTCAGTTTCCTCCGTGAGAAACAAGGTGAGAAAATGGACATACGCTATAAATATTAAAGAATAATTATTAACCCTTGAAAGCATTGCGATGGCAGAAACTCGCACACATTCTCGTATTTCGCAATCATTTCCTTCTTCAATACGATCATTGTTCCCACTGTTTTCGCCTTGTTTTTCCCATTATCGCTAACTTTCATGCGACCAGTGTTGGGCATGTTACATTAAAATAGTAATTAGTAACATTTACTTACTACTTATTCCAAAAGGTAACTGTGTTAGTAACTTAGTTGCTCTATAGTAAAAGTAACTAGTCTTCAGGGAGATGAACTATTTCCGTTACTTTAAAAATAATCTGTCATTTGCAAACAATTTGGATTTTTCTAAGCAATATTTTAGTCAGTTGAATAGAGAAGAACAGACAGATAGTTGTGTTATAGACCCTATTGTTTAACCTTATATATATATATATCTCATCTCATCTCATCAGCTGCACCGCTTATCCTCAGTAGGGTCGCGGGGGTGCTGGAGCCCATCCCAGCAATCATCGGGCAGTGGGCAGGGGACACCCTGAACTGGTTGCCGGCCATAAGCCCTGTGACTATATATAACCTCAGCCCCAGAATAAATATTCAAAAGAAGCTAACAAAATTTATGGCGCTACGAAACGTAAACGTACATTAAAAGCATCGTGGAAAGAGGAGTTCACGTGGCTTGTAGCAGACGACGCAACGCAGACATTGCATGAATGAAGATGAGTCAATACTGGTACATACTGATGGCAGATGGAAAACAGCGATGTCATAAACATGCAATGAATGTTATAAGTAGATTTATAATACACTTAATTTTAAGTGTTGTTCTGTTATATATTCTGATTATCAATCCTAAATACTTTGCAACAATAGGTTTTTTTTTTTGCGATGAGGCATCATATTATGTTTCAAGTTGTGAAAAATGGGGCAAGCAACTTTAGGGCTGGGCAGGCAACTTTTCAGAGTTGTCTGCCCTGGTGTCCACTTACCTTTTCTCATGAGTTTCAGACACTGATAGGGGTCACATTTCTTTGCGACTCAGACCTCGATCGCCTTTTCTTTCGTCCCTATAGCAAATACCATATTAGTAATCGGCATATAACTGTATGATTGCCGCTGATTTCCGAAAAGATGTGACGTAAACAGCTCCGAGGAGAGCCAAAAACGACGCTGCAGAAAACTGTCAGGTTTGGGGGTGCACGCCGCCATTGATGTTCCGCAGCCAAAGCCACGCACCACTTATGACCATGAGTCACGGTTTGGGCATTGTAACGGCGAACGAAATATCAAAAATCAGTTTGATTACCCTATTACTGAAAAAATAACTCAGTTATGTAACGCGTTATCCCTAACTCTTACTATCGGCAAAAATAGGCAATAATATGTGCTGAATCCTTATCAATTCTCAACAAGGGTCGGATTGACAATCTCTGAAAAAACATGCTAGCTGAGTAGCCAAGATGGCTGCACTTCTCACTCAATTCGTTTTTTTTTTTTTTTTTTGAGTTCTTATTGTTCGTTTGATTACCGGAGCAAAAAGCACTCAATGTTTTGATTTGATACCAATGAGTTTGAGTACATAGGTAGCAGAGGTGGGTATAAACGTAGTATATTTACTCCGTTACATTTATTTGAGTAGGTTTTGGGAAATTTGGGGAGTATTTTGAAATCCCTATAGTATAGTATAAACTTCAGTATACCTTTACTTCTACTTGAGTACATTTGCGAAGAAAAAACAGTACTTCTACACCGCTACTTTAGGCAACATTGAAGTCGTTACTTCGTTACTTAATAAATCCCCTCCTCGTAAGTACGCGTCTGTTTTTTTATTATGACGGAGCTCTCCGGCATGCTCGACCATGTTCAACCAATCAAACGTAGCAGCCTCGTCACGTGACCCTATTCAACTTCAGCTGGGAGGAAATTAATTACGGATGAAAAAGATCGAAAATGTCGCTTAGCAATACAAACTTTGGAAACAAAGAAGAGGATGAGCTCCCCTGGCCTCACATCGAAGGCGTGTCCCCCTTAAAAGCGTGCCAAACACCCGCTACCATGTGCAATGTCACCTTTTGTTTGCCTAAACAAACGGAGATGTCTGCATTCAAGAATTCAACCTCGAACTTGAGAAAACATGTGGCGGTCAGTTTCCTAAATTCTAATTTTAACTTCACTTTGGTTTTATTTTGTATTTATTACTCGCTTGTTTTTTGTTTTTGTTTTATTGTTGTATTATATTCTGATTACAGTGAACTTGGGTGCAATAAAAGCTGCTTTAAAGTAAAATGTATTTTCTGTATATATATATATATATATATATATATATATATATATATATATGCTACTATTTGGTTCTAGATGTGCTTAATTTATTCATTTGATTAATAGTATTTTTATTTTATTTTTATCAAAGCACTTGAATTTACAATGATTATTTTAATCTACTTTTAATTTAAATTTATTTTTTGTTGATTAGACGGACTTTGATAATGTGATGATCTGATTGGTTGTTTAAAAAATCAATAACCACAACATTGCTACAGTTACTCAGTACTTGAGTAACTGTTTCACTAAGTTCTGTTTTTACTCTTACTCGAGTAAGTATTTGGATGACTACTTTTACTTCTACTTGAGTTAAATATTCTGAAGTACAGTAATTTTACTTGAGTAACATTTTTGGGTACTATGACCTCTGATAGGTATCTAGTATCACTGTAAGAAGCATCTTGAAAATCTTGTTTTTCTTTGTCACCATTATTAACCCAAAATAACTGATTTTATTTCTCCTGATGTTTTGCTGTCGTTGCAGGAAGTAAACCAGGAAGCAGTCCGTGCAAAGCGGGAACCATCACTTTATTCGGGAACGTGGTTTACGGGGGACTCTTCAACGACCACTTCTGGCATTTCGGGGTTCCCTTCGCCACCAGACTGGTTGGTGTTCATTTTCTTTCTCCTTTATGGAATTAATCGGCAACTGCTTGGTTTTTGGGCGGTATTGGTGTGTGTCTTTGTGTTTTACTGGGGTTTTTTTTTTGATTGCCAGTCTCGAGTTTGGCCTTCAAAACTGTACTTGTGTTTTCTTGGAATGATCGACAATGTCCCCACAAGGCAATATTAGCAGTGTTTCAATTAAATTTGGATTAGATGGTAATCTCTTGTGTGTCTCTCGCTGATTACAAGGCTCTGTTTTATTGAACTGCTGATAAATGTTGGAGTTGATTGATTCGGAGGTTGTCTTACCGTACGGCGGAAAACATACGTCAGCTTGTTTGTTTGAATTACCGCGCCAGCCGTCCGAGATATCGCTTATTATTTCCTCCTGATATTCATCTGATGGATGTTTATGAGGAGGGGGAGGGAGACACATGATTGTTTTTGTCATTTTCTACAGTTTTACCGCGTACGTACCGGATTGATCGTTGAGGACTTTGAGATTTTTCGATGCTGATTTTTGCATGACTGAAAGGAAATGTGATTTATTAAAATGATAAATATTTACACAGGCCATATTTTATTTAAAGCTCTCTTTGGTACATCCCAGATTGCTGATGTAGAGTTGCATCTTCAAAGTTTGTCTTGGTTGCAAAGATTTGGGTTATATTACGCCAACACGGGGAGCAAGGTCATAATCGGCTTGCGTCAGCTCTTTAATGGTAATTTTTGCTTCAAGACCGCTGTTATTGCTGATGATGATGATCATCATTACCATTATGAGCGGTCGGCTATTTGCTGCTTGGCTGTTTACACCTCGGAAAAAGCAAGATCTCACTAGGGCATAATCCAGAGTGATGACCGTTGTACAATCATGGAAAATGTAACATTTAAGTACGGTATTCCCTTGCTATTTAACATTGACCATGGATAACCAAAATCAGAGTAGTGGGACTGAAATGATTGTTGCTGGTGTTAAACTCAAATAATGCAACAGGAATCATCATCATTTAAATTGGGTTATACGGTAGTGTATCGCTGACTCACAAAATATTGACGAAGCATACAATCTTTTAAGAAGGAGAAAGACATTGTGGGATGTATTCAGTTCAAAGTGTTTTTTGTCATATACACAGTAAAGAACCACAATTCCCCGCACAATGAAATTCTTACTTTGCTGTCCACACAGTTGCCAGCGTAATAAAACTAATAAACTATATTCATGTATACATAAAATAATATTATGAATATTAAAAATATAAAAATACAAGATTAACTCAAGATGAGTTAAGACAATAAGATAAAAACACACTGTAGTGCTAGAATAGTCCAAATGTGGTCCAGTTTAAAGTGTCTGCAGTGTGCTGAAAGTGTCCGTGGTGTATTGTTCGATCAGCAGCGGTTTAAGAGTCTGATTGGAGATGGGTAAAAAGAGTTCTTTAGACGGGTTGTCCTGTATATCACACTCCTGTACCTCCCCACTGAGGGCAGAAGTGTAAACAGTCCATGTTGTGGGTGGGTGGGGTTCTTACTGATGGAAGCAACCCTCCTGAGGACTCTACGCTGGTATATGCTCTGCAGAGAGGGCAGTGGAGTTCTGGTGATCATCTGAGCAATCTTGACCACTCTCTGCAGGCGTTTGCGGTCCATGGCTGTGATACTGCCGTACCAAACAGTGATTCAGCAGGTCAGGATGCTCTTCATGATGCAGCTGTAGAAGTTGCTGAGGATCTTGTTTGACATTCCAAACTTCCTCAGCCTCCTCAGGAAGTACAGTCGCTGTTGAGCTTTCCTGACCAGCTGTGTGGTGTTGAAGGTCCGTGTGAGGTCCTCAGTGATGTGCACGTCGAGATACTTAAAACTGCTCTCCGTCTCTTCCTCATGTCCACCATCATCGCCTTTGTCTTGTTTGTATTTAGGGTGAAGCTGTCCTTGCACCATGTCACCAGACTCGCTGCTTTGTCCACCGCAGTGATGCGTCCAGTAATGTAATACAGTCAATGGCATTTTGGAAATTTTATGATGGCCTGACAAGAATCAAAAGCAGACTGGCATTTTAGATGAAGTCGACCAATAGCAGATAGTCATATAAGAAAGTCCACAAATTCTCTGTTTTTGTGCATGTTTCCTACTTCACCGAAAATTCACTTAACACTGGCGGTTGATAAAAGGTTAACGGTTAAAATTGAGGGAATACTGTATGAGACAACATTTTTAGGGTGAAAGGTTCGTTTTTAGAATGGAAATTTTTCGCGGTTCTGAATTGAAAATTCAAACCCTTGTTGACTACTTAAGAGCCCGGATTAAGTGGTGTTCTTTTGAAGAGACGTTTCCGTTAAGTGCTTATATATCACCTACGCTCCGTTGAGGTAAGACAAATCCAATCAGGATGGAAACTGACAGATTGGGGGGAAATAGTTGAAAGGAGTTGGAGAACAACTTTGGAGATATTAAATTTTCATTTGAAATCAATCTGATTACGACTCCTCACTCCCTTCCCCGGGAATCCTTTTTTTCCCGACAGACACAATCTGGAACGTCAAATTTGCTAATGATCAAAGGATCAGGTCCAATAACCCGCAGTCATTTGCAAAAAACGAAGATGAGCCATCAAGAGATCGTGCAGACGGACTGCTGACTCGATTCGCTTACTGCAGCAACTCGGCTTTCCCATCCAGCCCTTGTCTGCACAGTCGTGCCGATGTCAGCACCTTTTTTTGGCGACGGTGTAACAGAGAAGTGAATGAACGTTTTTAAATGTTTATTTATACGCCGTACATGAAAAGACGCTCAGGTCGTTTATATTGTCGCATGAATCAGCGATGTTTCATTAATGTTGGGCCATGGTGAATATTCTAGCTGGTTATTTACTTTTAAAATAAAACTGATGGGATACATACGGTTTATTGAAACCAAGTTTGACTCCATGGAAGCACACAGGCTGTGTTTGTAGACTTGCCATGTAGCAACTTACTATGTATATGAATCAGGGTGAAACATGTCTGGGGCCATTTCTTCGGTTGTCAATTGCATATGACAATATTTTAAAAGAAAGATATTACAACATGTCATATTTGTCATTGTAAGATTGTAATCCCGAAAACATAACTAGTATTTAAATAATGAACTAGAGCAGGGGTGGCGAACACGTTTGACATGTGTACAATAATGCTAATTGTAATTCACCCTGGTCAATCCTGGAAGGGGGATTACCACATGTGAGGTCCTTTCTCAAGGTTTCTCTTTTCTCCTCACACTGAGGTTTTTGAGTTTTTCCTTGCCCGCATGCTGGTTTAAGATCAGGTAATTGTGTAGTTTTGTAACTGTAATCCTGTGCAGTCCTTTGAGACATTTTTGTGATTAAGGGCTGTATAAAAAAATTTGACTTGACACAAAGAGCCGAAATTTTTAACTGAGAATCAAAGAGCCACACCACGCACTGACTTGCCATGACAGACACACACACACACACACACACACACACACAAACACAAACACACACAATTAAAAACATTATTTCCCATAACACACTCCTTACAATACAACAAGTATTGTTCTTGTGTTGATTTCAAGGAAAGTATCCACCCTCAATATACACATAAAAAAAACTAAACATGAAACAAGGCAAAGAGCCACAGTACCTGTATATAGAAAATATGATGAGGCAAAGAGCTGCATTCTTATTATTCTAGAGCCACGTGTTCGCCACCCCTGAACTAGAAGTAAGATGGGGCAAAAAAAATCAGCCCAACCTGACCCGAGTCGCTGTTATAATAACCAGAACCCGCCCGAACCCGAGACATTAACTTGATTTGAACGAGCCCGAAATAAACCCGAAGCTTAAATTTGCCGGCAAAGTAAACATGAAGGTTTTACTTCAGAAATACGACCAAAATTGTACAAAAGTAAAACTACAGTAACACTACTAAAAAAACTACAGAACTTCAATAAAAGGCTGACTTCAGAAATACTAAAAAAAAAAAAAAAAAGTAAAAGACCTTAGTTATACTTCAAAACTAAATGATGAAATGCTAAAAAAAAGTTTTCTCTAATTGTCTCCGTTTCAAAACCAATTTGATGAAACTAATCCATTTCAAAAGAATATAACATGTCAAACATGTCACATGCAGCCCCCCGACTCTGAATAGTTGCCCACCCCTGGAGTAGAACATGGAATGAGTTTGAGTAGGTGTAGATCTGATCAAGTAATAGGGGGCGCCAAATCTTATTTTGCTCAGGGCCCCACGAAGGCTTGGGCTGGTCATGTAACAAGAGGTATGTAGTAAGCCATTCCTGTGCGCCATTGCCACCCCAAAAGCCAAATAAGAGATCTCTCATCACTGGGGGTTAAACAGTTAAAATTTGAAATAATATTTTTGTCTTCTTTAAATGTGTATGACTGAAAGGGATTGATTGTTTCCGAATAGAAAACTCTGGTAAATTATTTGTTCATTTTTTTCCAGTTCTCTCTACTACACAGGCTAGTATTTGCGACTGTTCACAATTTCCCTTTATAGGCATCGAAGCAGTTGATGTGGCAGCTTATCTGAGCGACGGTATCGACCGCAGCAGCGATGTGGGGGCTGGCGCTCGCTGTTTAAGGGCCAAAGTTGCTGAACAAGGCTCATATTCAACCCTCTCCCTTTTGCTCGCCCACCCCGTCTTGTCTCTGAGCTTTACCGCAAACGTCCCGACAAATGAGAGACGCCCGTGACTGAATATCAACACAGAGATGAATTCGGTGAATTCAGTGTAGTATTCAAGCTATAAGACATTTTTTAGTAAGTTAAGAGCGTCATTTCCAAAATTAAGCACAAGCGGGTTTTTCGGCAACTTGCAGTCAGATTGTTTGAACTGAGCATGCCCTGTTTAGTCACCATTTGTTCATATCTGGTGTGGTCCAATTCCTGGCTCTCCGGATCCTCGCTAACTGCCCCCTGGGAGCACCAAAGAAAGACATGTCCCATACATAAAACACTCCCACTCAGCTCGAGTTGCTATGAATGATAATCGGAACCAGCAGGGTTGGGTAGGGTTACTTTAACTGGATTACTTTCAATTACTTTTGGATTACTCCTATACCAAATATGTTAATAAAAGACAAAATAAACTAAATATCAATAACATTACTGAATTTTTTGCAGGCTTGGGGAGTAACGGAATACATGGGAAGGCAAAAATGATGTTGGCAAGCTGTTTGGATTTATTTTCATTTTGTTTCTGTCGCATTTTATGTGAGTTTTGCCGGAGATCAAAGAGATCAAAGCCAGGAGAGAAAGCTTACCACGTGTTGTGAGTCATCATTTTATTCCTATTTAGTTTCTTTTGTCTTTTATTAGCATATTTGGTATTGGAGTAATCCAAAAGTAATTGAAAGTAATCAAGTTAAAGTAACCCTACCCAACCCTGGGAACCAGGAGGGTTGAATTTGGTGTCATTTATGTATTTGACCACAAATGGATCTTCAGTTTTTAATAAGTTCTGTGCAACATTCACCTCCCTTTGGTTATCATTTTTTTGTCTCTGATGTGGTCTGATTCCTTGCTTTCTGGATCCTTCTCCCTGGCGCCTGAAAAAGTCAGGAGTAATTTCTGCTTTCAAGCACAAGTGGGTCTTCTTTCGCTAATATTCAAAAAAATATGTAACTAAACACCCCCACCCCCCATTGTCCACCATTTGGTCGTTGCTGGTATGGTACAATTCCTGGCTCTCCGGATCCCCTCTACCTGGCACCTGGGAACCCTGACGGAAAAGGGTCTTTCTAAGCTCGAACTGCCATGGGTGATGATCGCAAACATGAGTTTTGAATTCGGTGCCATTTACAGTATGTATTCAAGCACAAGTGGGTCTTTTTTCAGAAAGTTTTCAATAAATTCTGTTGTATGTTCTTCTTTGGTGTGGTCCAATCCCTTGCTTTACGGATCCGCTACACGGCACCTGGGTACCCCAGGTGCAATTTAAACATTCATACACAATTTACAATAAATTTTGTTAAAAAGTACCCCTACATCGTCTACCGTTTGTTCCTCCCTTGTGTGCTCCAATTCCTGGCTTTCTGGATCCCTGCTTCCTGGCCCCCTGGGAATGCCGAACAAAGAAAAGTCCCACTTGTAAAACACCGTCGCTAAGCCCGAGCCGCACTGGATGATAATCATAAGCAAGATGGGAGGAGGCGGTTAAAAAAATCCGCAAAGTTGTGATCAAGCAAAACAGTAAGACAGTAGCAACGCCTCAGATCCTTTTCCCCTCTCCCCATATTGTTTCTTCTGTCCTTCCCCCCTTTCGGCAAGGAAGAGTTTTTGAGTGGAGAGCAAGTACCGGAGCTTTTCTGCGGCAACTCCGAGAGGCAGTCGGCGGAGAAAAAAACCAGAGAGCGGCCGTCTTCGGGGGCGGAGGGACACATAAAAGGGACTTTAGAACTTGGCTAGCAAAAACACGGGGGCAATTAACCGTTTGTCAGCAGACGGAGCTGCCAGAAATTACAGGGGGGAAAAAAAACGGACGCAGGAAGTGAGCTGGATAGTCAAAGTTTGATCAAGACTTCCTGAGACTCTGAGAGAGGTCGTCCTTCGGTCTTCCGTCCTCTCTCGGTTGATATGATGATGTATTTCTGGGTGAGTACGGAGGCCTTGCGGGGTCACATACTTGAAATACGTGACGATGTCTTTGATTGGGTTCTAATTAAGGTCCTTTGTGCCCGCTTGATCAAAAATGCCGCTCTCTCATTGATCTTCCGCTCTCTCATTAAGAGTCGGCGCATTCAGACAAGGTTGAGACTCAAACAGATTTTGCCTTGTGGGTAAAAGAAGAATTTGAACAAATCGAGCCTATTTTCCTGTTTTAGATTGTGTACCATTTAAACTGGATATTTTTTCAATTTTAGAGTTGCATGTTTTTCAAGAAGCAGCACGGCCGCGCAGTGGTTAGCGCGTGTGCGGCACAGTTCTGAGGTTATGAGATCGAACCTCATGTGTGGAGTTTGCATGTTCTCCCGTGCTTGCGTGGGTTTCCTCTTGGCACTCCGGATTCCTCCAAAAACATACATTTCAGGTTAATTGGCCGATTCAAATTGTCCCGAGGTGTGAATGAGCGAGTTGTCTGTCTCTATGTGCCCTGCGACTGGCTGGCAACCAGTTCAGGGTGTCCCCTGCCCACTGCCCGAAGATAGCTGGGATGGGCTCCAGCTCCCCCGCGACCCTACTGAGGATAAGCGGTGCAGATAATTGATGGATGTTTATCAAGATTATTTGTGCTGAATCACTTTTTTTTTTTTCAACTTTTATAGTATATTGAACTCTTTCCTCAATTTTGAGAGTAAGGTAGTATTTCTAGGAAAGTAATTGCACATTTGCAGTATTGACAGGATCAGTCACAGCAAAAGGAAAACATTTACACCATTGGAAATGTTTTAGCTCATTTGAGGTATGGTTTTAAGATATATGATCATACTTGATGGTCTAAAATGAAATAATAAAAAAACGAAATCATCTTATTTTGCAGATGATCAATAGTAAATAAAACATTCAACTTTATTTTAAGAAAGGTCATACTTAAAATGGCCGCCCAAAAATAGCCACGGTTTTGCACAAATTAGGGTGATAGATTACTGTAAAACCTCGTGTAAACACGTACCCATAATTTATTTAGGTAAAAACAACAAAATTATTTATTTATGATTTTAAATTTTGTATGATTACACGTTATCTTACAAGAACAATTAAAATTATGGCAAGACAAAAACAAAACACTTAAAAGGAGCAAAATTATTATTATTTTTGGGGACTACTGTACACCCACCGTATTACAGGGCCTTCAAACCTTAAGGTAATAAACTAAATATATGTTCTAAGAACTAACATGTAAGACAGAATCGTAAATAGAAGCAAATCATTTTAACATTTTATTTTATATTAACAACGTAAAAACTGTGTAAAAATTGTTGCAAAAATATTGCCTCCCTGTTCTCTCAGCTTGGCCAACTGACTCCAGAAGCTCCTAGATGACATCTGAATGATCCAATGTTGACCTAAATGACTAACAATGACAAAGTGCACCTGTGTGTCATTAAGTGCCAGTTTAAATGCAACTGCTCTGTGATGGGCTCAGAGGTCTGTCAAAGAAGAAACTGGAGAACAGGATTTTAAACACCAAAGAACCCACAATGTAGGTCCTGGATAAACATGTGAAAAAGGTCGAAGCATGGATACAAAAAATATTATGTACCATTTACACATATATCAAAATGGATAGAAGATAGAACCACTACAAAACAACCAAGACCTGACTGTCCCTCTAAAAATTCGACCCAAATAAGGAGGAAAGTAATTAGAGGAGAAAACAAAATCCATGGTCACACTGGATAACTTGCGGGCATTGGAAATCCAAGGTTCGACAATTTTTGTGTAAGACAACTATTTGTCGTACTCTGCATAAATATGCCCTTTATGGAAGAGTGGGAAGTAGAAAGCCCTTTCTGAAAGAATGCCATATAAATACCCGATTAGTGTTTGCAAGAACCCACATGGGAGACACAAATAATACCTGGAACAAGGTTCTCTGGTCAAGTTCAAGATTGAACTGGGCTGAAAGTGTTTGGTTTGGTGTAAGAGTAACACCTTGCACTTCACAGTGGAAACACCGTCCCTACTGTCAAACATGGTGGTGGCAGCATCATGCTCTGGGGTTGCTTTTTCTCAGCTGTAACCTGGAGATCATTAAAGTTGATGGGAAGATGGATGGACCCTAAATATAATGCAAAACATAAAACGGAATGGTTTAAAAGTAAAAATATAAAGGTCTTCGAATGGCCAAACCACAGTCCAGAAATGCATTTGTGGAAAGATCTGAAAAATGCTGTGCACAGACGATAACCATCAAACCTTTAAGGAACTTGTGTTTTTTTTGTAATGAAGAATGGGTAAATATATTTTTTAAGCCAAAAGTCTTGTGGCTGTGACCACAACAAAATGAGGTTTTCCAAAGTATTAACTCAGAAGGGACCAATATTTTTGCAACTTCTACCGTTTTTTCTTTCTTTTTTTTCTTTTGGGCTGGCACCAAAATTTTGAATACATTTGTTTTTGTTTCACGATTGTTTTTCACATGTTTTTGATTCTTAGAAACAATTTTTAAGGTTGTTTGAAGCCTGAAAATGGCAATATGTCGAAAAGTTCTTGAGAGGGCAATACTTTTGCAAGGCTCTGTATATAAATGACCTCCCAATCCAGACGGCTTTTTTTTTTTTTTTTGTAACCTCAAAAGCTGAAGCGTTAAAAATCAATACGCAAGTTCATGCTAACCCGAGTGGCGACCTCGGTTTGGAGGCGGAGCTTGTGTCCAATGTGATGCCCCGAGAAAGCTCACGAGTCGAGTTTTGACGTTTGCGCTTGTTTGCTGATGCAAACCTACAGGCTTTTTCAGCTTATTGACCCAAGGCCGACTCGTCTTTGTGATTTCCCCGAGCTGCTTCCTTGCTTTCCACCTGCCTTGAAAACATCGTCAAATGTCAAACGTATCATCAGATCAATACATGCTAGATACTGGTTCTTTTCAATATGGCCGATTTCAATTTCGGAGGGTTTATGATTCGTGTGCCGGGTTTAACAAAACAGAACATCTGTTATGTGGTAAATTGTGGGAAGTTTTCACGCGGAACATCTGCTCCTAACTCAACAGTTTTTTTTCCTCAAAGGTATTTTTTTGTGACTAAAAGCACAGACGTATAAATATGTCTCCAAGCTGTTACAAAACTGGGGAAATATAAGGATAAACTGATAAATGAATATCTTACAATATCATATGTACCTGATGACTGGCCTTTTTATGAATAATCAAATCTCCTTCCATCTTATGAGAGCTGAGCCGCAAAGCCTTCTTTCACCTCCAGCAAGCGTGTCCGATTTCCATTCTGAAGCCACCCTACCCTACACACACTGTTTAATCTAAGAGCAACCTTTATAATTTGGTTGTATCTTTAAGTTTCATAAACATTCCCAACGTCCAACTTTGTAATCTACTTACGCACGTCATAATTATCAGTTTTCTTTTTACACTATTCCATTCCACTTATCTGTATTTCGACAGCACTTCCTGTTCCCTTAAACTTGATGGCGTTGTATTGTTGTTTGTCTGTTTCATGCCAAATTTGTTTGGAATGATGAAATGTTCAATGAAAAGGGTTAAAAACCATAGTTTAAGCTAATGCTAATACCTCTCGTGCTGAGATTATATGAACTCGTGGCTAATTGTGTCTCCATTTTTTTTTTTATTTTTATTTTTTCTATGTTTGGCATTATTTACATTGTAAACCATTTCATGATTGATAGGTACAAGCTAGAAGCTTGGTCATATAAATAGTTTAAGAGGTGAGCTAACACTCAACTGGGATAATGCAAAAATAAACCCATAATGTGTTGTTGACGGGTAAAATGCTGCATCCCATCGGTTTACGCGGTGTGATCGCACATGGCTTGCCAGAAACATGGACTTACAGTATATATGGATGCATGCAACTCTTGTCACAGTTGCCATGGCGCCCAATTGGCACCGCTCGTGTGGCGCCAGCTGCGGCTCATTGACAGATTGACTTTCCGTCTATTTAAGCTCAGTGCTCTCATTCTTCCTTTGTCAGTCCGTCAACAGACCTCTGCCCCGCAAGACGTGGGTTTTGACTCAGTCCTGTTTCCTGTTGGTATTTCCTGTCTGGTATTGTTCCAGTTTATTTTTGTCCTGTTTAATATCGGTTTCCAGTTTCGTTCCTGTCTAGTTTGTCCTGTTTATTTTCGATATCCTGTTTCATTATCAATCTTGTCCGTCCCTTCCTGTCCGGTATCAATCTCATCTGTCCGATATCTACTCGGGCAATTGGTATCGATCTCGTCAGCCTCTGGCTTCCTATTTTTTCATGCCAGACTGGTGCCTAACGCGCACGACTCCCCATTTCCCGTAAAATAAAAGGCTTGTGTGAATAACGTCACGCGTTTGGGTCCTTGATCCTGTTCTGGTTCATGGCATTTTCGCCATGGTTATTTGAAAATTAAACAATATATATCAACCAATACTTATAAGGCTTTTTTAGCAGGTGAGCCTGAGTTTGCGTGCATCATCCTTCTTTCTACTGCAAGACCAACAGTGCTTGGGGCGGAAAAATTACTTGGATGAGGAAAACTGATGTTCAATTTGGGTGGATATGGAATGTATTAGCTGCAAAAATGGAGGGAATAGTGTACTTGCAATACTTTGTTCAGAGGAAAGGATTTCAGTTCCACGGCTAATTCGCAACAAAATGACGGCGCTTAGTAATCGTTTTGTACATATTTACAATAAGCGGGCTGATTTGCATCCGTCGACCGTACGCATAGAGTATACGTTGGATCTGTGTTTATTTGTCGCTCGTGCCTGAAGCGAGAGGCGGGGAGGGGTTGGGGGAAGTCAATAAGGAGTAGTGATGAAGAAGAATTGCTAATGTCAACGGCATTCGCTTGCCGGCTCCGTATCAAAGGCCCGCTTCATATCTGCAGCAGACTCCCCATCATTAAGCAGCACGGCAGGCCAAGGGAGATCTAGTGCAGAGAAGATAGAGGGAAAAAGGGATTGGACGGATAAAGGTGCTGAAAAAAGTATAAGAATAGAGAGGGGTAGAATGTTTTGTGATTGTTTGTGGTTATTTGGCGCTTTACTGTTGTAAAAATTCATCAAAAACAACTCGAATATAAGCACAAATACATGATTTATCCTATAAAAAGTGCATTTTTTAAAAAATACTTGAACGTCGGGAAATTTGTATTCATCACAGTGTTTCTCAACTAGTTTGACTTTAGGACCCATTATATCACTCTAATTACACGTCTCAACTCTATCAAATGCATACACGATTTCTTAAGAACTTATTAGCCAGCAAAACCAATTTGACTCTAAGAAGAAATACTGCCTTTAAATTGATTGTGTGTAATATTTATTGACTCCTATTGATATAAACAAATCTTTATCACTTAAAAATAAAATACGGCATTGACATAAATAATAAGCAAAAAAAATCATAGAAACATACAAACGTGCATAAAACAACTCTCATTTGCAGGGCATCTACTCATAAACATGTAATTGACCCTTTATTTTTTGGTATTAGTATTTTTTGCTAAGGCAAAACATCCCAAAATGGGCTGCAACAACCAAACGATAAAAATAATTAATGGTTTTTTAAATGTTGGCAACAAATTTCATCATAAATTTGTTGTCTACATGCAGTACTCACATTTTCCTCCAATGTTGATTCTCTTTCTTTGCCTTTAAAAAAAGAACTTACATATTAAAGTCTACATGTCTGTATATATACTTTTATTTAATTTATTTGACATAATTGGATTTATTTTTGTTTTACATCATTATGTTGTTCTTTTTTTTCTATCCGTCCGAAACTGCTAAAACACACAAGGAAACATACAAACGACTACCAAACCGTACTTTTGTTATTTTAATTATTTTGCCTTCGACAGTTTATTTTTGTCTTTTTTAATGAAAATTTGTCACAGCAAGATGGCAACAAAATGATTTCAGATACCTCAAGGTGATGCTTGAGTTATGTTAAATACATTTATTGACTAGTTTATACTAGTTTATTTATCTTTGCTTAAATTTTAAAATCAAAAATGTTATTATTATTTTGTTTTTTTATTAAGAGAGTACTCGGTTGGTTTGGACACATGGACAGGATGGATGAGGAGTGAATGTTGAAGAGGATCTACAGAGCAGAAGTCAATGGAAGGAGACCAAGAGGAAGGCCGCGATTGACGTGGATGGATGGTGTTATGAGTGCACTGCAGGAAAGAGGTCTAAATATAATCGAAGCTAGAGCTCTTGTTGGTGATAGAAAGGAGTGAAGAGGTGTTGTGAAAGGATAGTGGTATTGTGTATGCGTTCTTAAGGATCGGCTGGGCACCCGTATGATGCGGCAGGGGTAAACCAGTGAAAGCTCTCGGGCCCTGCTGTTGAACAAAAGAGTGTGTTGTGTCACCCTGACCCGAGTGACATGGCCGCTTTCTGGTGTCCCATTTCATCTGGAGGGACGAAAGCATGACCAACTTAGGTGCCGAGGTGCCTAACTTGTTTGGGTGTTTGGGCAAATCGGGTGGGCCATGATCCAAAAAATTTTGTGTGTGTTTTTTTTGCTATTTTTTTCCCTTTTATTCTCTTTGTTATTGTATGTGTTTGTCTTGCTGTCGGTCACCCGTCTTGAGGGATATGACCAGGGTAGGTAGATAGATAGATTTCTTATTATTGAATGCATTTTTACCACTAAAACGTTCATATTGGGGCAGGGTCCTCAAATTTTTAGGCCCCTGCTTTAACTAATGTAGAAAGGCAAATGCGGGGACGACATCCATTTGTGAAACGACAAACCTTTTCGTTTTAGAAACAGCAAAACCAGACTTTAAGTACCATATATATTTACATATAAGCCCAAATTCCCGCTAAAATTTATTTAAAAAGCCACCTACTTAAAGAAGTTTGTACCCCAAATAAGAACAAAAATGTGAACTTTAATAACTTAATCATTTAGATAATAAATATATACCAGTAAAAAGGCAAGTAAATATCACCTTTTCAAACCATTTACTGTACTTTCCAGCTGTGCTTCAATGGCAGACACTCTTCAGATTCAGATTCAGATCTACTTTATTGTCATTCTAGTACACGTGTATACAGAACGAAATGTCGATACATCTGACCCGCACAGTTTCCTCGAATGTACAGATATAAGTAAAAGTTGTATTGTATTATGGCTGCGTATAGTATTTTACCATAGTGCCGATAGTGCAAGAGGAGTAGCTAACCAGATGTGCAAAATGGGCATTCAGGTTAACAAGTCAGGTAAACAGTAACATTAACACTGTAACAATAACGCTGTAAGTACAATAGTGCAGAGAGCAAATGTGCAAGGAGTGGCAAGCTATAAAGAACTGCCAGTAGTGCAAAAAGTCAGATTAGCAGCCGTTTAGGTTAACTATATGTTAGATTGACCATTTAACAGTCTAATGGCCAGGGGGACTAGACTACTGCGGAACCTGGTGGTCCTGCACCGCACACTGCAGTACCTCTTCCCAGAGGCTAGCAGAGTGAACAGTCCATGATGGGGGTGAGAGGGGTCCCCGATAATGTTCTTAGCATGGGATAGGCAGCGCTTCTGGCCAATGTCCTGAATGGAGGGAAGTGTAGTCCCGATTATTTTCTCTGCTGTCCTCGTTACCCTCCACACACTACAATATTTTCTGATTTTGCAATCATTTCTCTCTTCCACTAGATCACTGTTGTTACCGTTTTCGATTGTTCCTTCCCTTTTATCACCAACTTTCTTGGGACCCATTGTTATGGTCGCAAAATGGAAATAAAACAAACAAAATCACAATAAAATTAGATGTTGTCCATCTCAAACGCAATTGGGATGGCATCCAATGACTGAACAGGGAGAAGGGATTGAGCAGGGCGTTTTTGTATCTAGTTTGTAATTGACCCTCTGTTTTTTTTTTTTTTTTTTTTCTTAGCATTATGTTGCCACGGTAAAGGCCCGGAACCCACTGGGTCAGAGATTCACTTTTGGGACCCTATCCGGTTAGAACGATTGACATAAATGATTGAGTTGAATTGCTCCAATCAGTGACCAGTAATAGTCAAGTCAAGTAATGTTTATTTCTGACACCCTTAATCACAAGGAGTCTCAAAGTGCTGCACAGACCATGACAGACTATTATGACACTATCCCCTGATCTAAAACCTACATGAGGGAAAGGAAAAACTCAAAAACCCCAGGATGAGTCAATTCATGTTTATTTGTCACACCCTTAATCACAAGGAGTCTCAAAGGGCTGCACAGACCAGATTATTGCAAACTACAGACTATTATTACCCTGTCCCCTGATCTAAAACCTACATGAGGGCAAGGGAAAACTTAAAAACCCCAGGATAAGTCAAGTCAAGTCATGTTTATTTGTGACACCCTTAATCACAAGGAGACTCAAAGGGCTGCACAGACCACAAATTATTGCAAATTACAGACTATTATTACAACGTCCCCTGATCTAAAACCTACATGAGGGCAAGGAAAACCTAAAATATCCCAGGATGAGTCAAGTCAAGTCATGTTTATTTGCGACCCCCGTAATCACAAGGAGCCTCAAAGGGCTGCACAGACCAGATTATTGCAAACTACAGTCTATTATTACACCGTCCCATGATCTAAAACCTACATGAGGGAAAGGAAAAACTCAAAAACCTCAACATGATGAAAATGAAGAAACCTTGAAGTTGTAATAGCAATTAATACACATACGCATAATTCTGCAGAAGTACTTATTAGCAAAAAATCCGAAATGCACCAAGGACACCGACTTCCAGAGGCTCCCAAAAGTATCAGAAATCCGGTCCGAAGGAATAAGGGCGATAATAGGAAACGGAAGAAAAGAAACACAGCGAGTGGCCGGAACTAATGAAGAGGTACATCAAAAGAGGATGTGGAGTCTAGTCCCCCTGGCCATTAGACTGTTAAATGGTCAATCTAACATATAGTTAACTTAAATCCAAACGGCTGCTAATTTGACTTTTGCACTAGTGGCAGTTTTTTTATAGCTTGCCACTCCTTGCACATTTGATCTCTGCACTATTGTTACTTACAGTGTTATTACTTACAGTGTTATTGTTTACAATATAATGGTACTGTGTACCTGACTTGTTAACCTGACTGCCCATCTTGCACATCTGGTTAGCGTCTCTTCTTGCACTATCGGCACTATGGTAAATAACACAATACAGCTTTATTTATATCTGTACACTGAAGGACACTGAGGGAAACTGTGGGAGTCAGATCCATCGACATTTCGTTCTGTATACACGTGTACTAGAATGACAATAAAGTAGATCTGAATCTCTGAATCTGAATCTGAGACATGAAACAAGGTGTAAGAAAGAGAGCTTCTGGAAGGCAGATTGAGATTGTGGGTGCTTACCAGGGACGCCCCCAAAAAGGGGATGACCAGGATGTTTTCCTTGGCCTCGCTTGTACCCGCGAGGTCATTAGTGTAAATAATTCATGCCCGACACGGAGGGATGGCCGCTGCTCCAGAGGAGGGCGAAGTAAAATAAAAGAGCGTAGGAGAAAACTGCAGATGCTTCTCCTCTCAGCTCTCCTCCCCTGTTTTTTTTTTTGCCCACGAGCTGATAAATAATTGAGTGTGCTGAGCAGGGGACTGCATGGATTAGAGGAGCGCAGGGAGCGGCGAGGCCTGTTGGAGCCCTCGACGCTGAAATGAGCGCCTGCTCTTGAATAGAGATTACCTCCTTTCAACTCTTGTTCTCCTTGTAAGGATTCTTGACCCTCCTTCAGCGGTACCACCTGCAGGATCGAGGTAGGGCTCGGCAGATCTCTGGGTGCCTCCGATGAAACTACAATCTGTAAATGTTACGCCACTTGACTTGAGCATCTGGAAAGAAGGCAGTCCTGCCGGTTTCCTTAGTCCCCCTCAATGAATAGAATAGAATGGGATAGAAGAGAGGTGCAATTGTGGAAACTGGTAAGGCGCAGGTGAGCGCTCTCCAACCACTCCACCCAAATTGGCACCCTTTAGGTTTTGGCAAATATCAGGGTGAATTGGATAAAAAACACATTCTGTTGCTGTTACCCCCGTTTGACTTGACCTTCTCGAAAGAAGGTAGCCCTGCCAGTTGTCTTCTTCACCTTAGAATAGAATAGAACAGAGGTGCAGGTGTGGAGACTGGTAAGGTGCAGGTGGGCACTGTCCAGCCACTCCCTCCAACTAGCCTCTCGGGCAGGGGTGTCAAACTCATATTAACTTGGGGGACACACGATAGAACAAACATTCTCTCGGGGACCGGACTAGTAGATTAATGAGAAAGAAAAAGAGGGATAAAGAAATAAGAGAAAGAGGGAGGGAAAAGGAGAGAGGGCGGGACAAAGAAAGAAAAAAGGGAGAGAGGGAGAGAGCGTGAGAAACAAAAGAGATAAAAAGTCGTGAGAGAGGGGGGGGGGGGGGAAAGGAGAGGAAGAAAGAAATCCTAAGAGAAATAGAAAGATAGAAGGAGAGAAAAGAGGTTTAACACCCCTGCTTTATGGCTTTAGTGGCAAATTCATATTAGCTCAGGGCCCACATGGTAGAAAAAAATATCCTCATGGGGGCCGGACTATCAAATTAATGGTAGGTATTGGGACACCGTTTTTTCCGGAGGCTCACAATTAACTTTAAAATTTGGGGATTTAACATTTTATTTTATCAAACGATTCCTTCACTAAAATTGAATCGGTTGTCGTGTTCGTCAACTGTTCATTGTAAAAAATTAAAACATGAATAAGATGCGTTTCCACTACATTTTATGTAACTAGAAAAAACTGGAAAGTGACAAAAATACAAACACACTCAATTATATGATTGACTTAATGGTTTAGTGGTTTCGTTTACCTGAATATGGGAAATTCACTGTTACCGTATTTTCCGCACTATAAGGCGCACCTAAAAGCCTTTATTTTTTTTCAAAAGCTGACTATGCGCCTTATAATACAGTGCGCCTTATTTATGGATCAATTTTAAAATTGCAAAGTTTTCCAACTAACTTGCAGCCCCCGACTAGATTTTCCCCCGAACGCCAAGTAGTACGCGGTGTATGCTGGGATTTATTTACCGGCGTTTCATTGGCTAACCAATGTGTCAATCATCATTTGAATCGATCACTATTGGCTAAAGTTATTTGGAGGTCAAGGGGCAGATCCTTTTTATCATTTACAGGCTGGCATTGGCTTAAACGGCAAACAAAGCCTGCAATTGGCCGAAAAAGATGTGTCAATCATCAGTTGAATCGATCACTATTGGCTAAAGTTATTCAGAGGTCAAGGGGCGGATCCTTTTTATCATTTACAGGCTGCCATTGGCTTAAACGGCGAAACAAAGCCTGCAATTGGCCGAAAAAGATGAATGCGTATAGCATGTGGCTGACGGCATAGAGAAAGCATTTTTTTCTATTCTGTATTTGTAAATATTGTATTCTCCTGGATTTACTACCCTCACGGATATAAGAGGACATTACCTGCACATTATTATGAACACAACGACTTCGGTGAGCTAATGGATGGAATGGAGTGTCTATTTTTAAATTAAACTCAATTCCAAGTGTTTATTGTCATGCACAGTAAAGTTGCGAGCGAAAAAGAAAATAGATACTAATAATTATAATTTATAATTAAATTAATAAAAATAATTTCCTTTGTATTGTCATTCTTTGTAACAATGTACACAGAACGAAATGTCGATACACCTGACCCGTTGTAGCGAGTCGATGCAGCCGCAGCCAGAGGGCGCCGCCATTATACCAATTAGGTATGTCTCGGCCAAGGCGCGAACCAGCGACCTCCCAGTCTCAAAGCGGGCACACTACCATCTAGGCTCCTGAGCTGGTAATACACATACAAACTCCGCACAGGAAGTCTGGAGCTGGATTTGAACCCACGACAGGTTCCCATGACATGAACTGTGCCGCACAAGCGCTAACCACTGCGTCGCCGTGCTGCCCAAAGAAATGGTTAGCATTTCTTGAATCCCAAGACTTTAACCTTCCGAATGATGGAACGATGCATTTGAGTGACATCTTACGGACACCGCATCCGCACGTGTTCTCAACACGTATTTGCGTCTTTGCAAGCTTTCGGAATGTTAAGGGGGTAATAAGTTGGACTGATCTATCTGACTGTTTTGTCCACGTTCCCATTGTAGCGCCTTATAATCCGGTGCGTCTTATGTATGTCAAAAATAGGACCAAAAACTATTTTTTCGGGGTGCGCCCTATAACCCGGTGCGCCTTATAGTGCGGAAAATACGGTATATTACATATTAATTACCAAACTGGACTAAAGATTCTTTGAACTTCTGTAAAAAAAATCAGTCACTTTTTAATTATTGATTGTTCATATTGCCTTAAACAACACATTGTTGACTTATTTTTAGTAAAACAACAGAAAGGGCGGGTTTCCTCAATGTTCTGTGGTTGTTTCATGGTAGTCAGCAAATACAGGCACAATGGGTGCTTTGCAAGTGGCACCTGGCCTTGGCATCATTCAGTCGACATATTTAATACTGCAAGTCATTGATGCAAGCTAATCTTTGTCTTGTGCTTCTCTTAGCATTGGCTCGCAGGCTGTATACAATAATGTGCTACAGGGGTTTAAATGGTGTAACATATTGTGATATTTGGGTTAATTCGTTATGAATACTGCCCACATTTTATAGGTATGTGCTTAAAAAATCATTTGGAATGATATTTTAAGCAACAAAGTTGTGTGTGTAAGCATAATTCCATTTTCCAAACTTTGAATGAATCCCAATTTAAACAGCTGTTTCATTTGTTTTCCAAGTTTCTCAGACGCATCTCCTCGAGTTGAGCCGTCCACCTATTTGTTTCTCAGACCACAACTGTTGACATTGACAACTGATCAAATGAACAACACAATTACAGAAATTGACCCAGTTTGGGCTGGAAATGGAGCCACTTTTCAATCCGGAACCTTGGAAGTGCTTTACCAATAGTCCATTTTACCCGTACTCGTTTCCCTTCCCCTTGGGGCGGTTTGTTTGGTCAGGTGTGGACGCTGGAATTGAAGTCAATTATGGACCAAATGAGAGCTCATCTTCTTGATCACAGGTGTGTAACGCCACGCTCTGCCGGCCACTGCGATTTTATTTTTTTTCTCAAGCCACTAAAGCAAATAAAGTATGTCGTCTTGTTTCTGGCTAAATAGATTTTGGGGAAATGAGAAGGTTAATTTACATTTCTATGGATTTTCTTTGAAATATTTGGTTGCCTGGTCACGTTTTTGTCTAATTGCAATTGATCACAAAATCTTGGGAAAGACTTTGAGAAAATGAACTTTTAACTTCTGATACTATACAGAGTCAAGAGTATGGTCCGGTACCGACTTTATCTGATCCGATAATACAGAACTTTATCGTGTTGGCACGTAATATCTTCTACCAACACACATGAGTCTTTTTCAGTCACCACCAAGCACCTTGGACTGACTAACCCTAAGGAATCTTATCAGGTTTTGCCGTTTTATAACATAATACCGATAGATGGACAGATAACATAATTTAAACTTAGATGGTTCCAGTTGGACTGGCTGGCAACCAGTTGTGGGCTTCCCCTTCCCACTGCCTGAAGATAGCTGGTTGGTCTCCAGCACACCCCCGCGACCCTACTGAGGATAAGCGGTGCAGCTAATGGATGGATGGTTCCAGTTGCTAACTTTAAAATACTGTAACCCACTTCAGGGTATGTACACCTCTTGGTTCTTCAAGGAGCTTGGAGATACAAATGACCAAACAACAAAATTGAAAAATGGAACTTTGAACCTTTGAACATTTACATCTGCACACAGTATTTATAGAATATTGTGTCAGATTAAAATTTAAAAAATGGGTGATCCTTTCAGTAGTTTCTCTCAAAGGGAAAAATTATGTCAGGGTTTAGTCAGAGTTAAAGGATTTCCAGAATTCCAGTAAGGTCAATAATGACAACAGGATCTCTGGTGGTGAATGGTGGTAGGGTTCTATCCTCCAAGTGGGTAGCTCGCCATCAATGTTGACTTCAATGGTTCCAGGGAAGTTGACTGGAGCTCCTAGGTCTACCTTGTAGAACTGGGGCTGCTCAGTTTTAGGAGGGTTCAACAAACCTGACCAAGCTATGGGATCTTTCCTGATTGGAAATTGCATCATACGGTTTCCCAGGGGCTCAGTAGACTTCTTTCTTCTTGTTTTTAATATCTCACGAAGATTTGAGGAGTGTGATTACAATATCCCCCTTTGTGGTGTTAAGTGCAAGTACTTACCAGCAAGCACAATTTCTGATCTCCAAAATAAAACTTCTGGATTCCAAAATGAAATGATATTTCACTAAAATGCAAAATACTAATAAAAAGGTAATACATATGAATTAAACACTTTTTTTACCCAATTTTTTCAGTTGGGTTACATTACCATAACATATCAACCATGATATCAGTTGTCCATGGTCAACATGAACAGGCAGAGTCTATACTTAGCCAATTTTATAGAGTTAGGAGTGGTTTCCGATACCGATTTTATCCGATCTAATATGGCAAAAGAAAATGCATGCTGTTGTTTATAATGTTAGCATGTAAAATCTTCCAACACACTTGAGTCTTTTTCCATCCAAAACCTGAATGTCAAACTGACTAACTGTAATCAATCCGACCATATTTTTCCATTTCTTGAATGCTCATTTTAATTGGCATCATCCTTGTTTCGAGATTTGGTTAAGCTTAACTTCATCAACCCTAAGTTCAGTCATGCTACTTTCAGTTTTTGTTATCCAGTCAACACAAAAAGTTTTAGATGAGGAGTTGTTTGGGTCATGTAGTTTCTGCATTGTACCTCCATTTTTAAGGAGGGAAGACATCAATGGAATTTGAGCTTGAAAGGAGAACAGGAGAGGACTGTACCCCAAATATGTAAAATTCCAAATGAGTTCAAAAAGCCCTTCCCTGAGCCCTTTGATTCAATTTCCTAGGTTACAAAAAGCAGATCCGCAACAACGCACGCATTTATTGAAGAACAGCAACATTATTGGATGCTAGTAAAAATGATGAATACGCATAGTAATCAAAATAATGAACGGTGAGAAACAATAGTCACAATACCTAACTGGCATCTTATGAAATCTCCGTTTTGGTGTCCACTATTTAAAGCAGAATGAACTCATCACTAATTCTGATATGTTTTTCATTCAAGTGTATACCTTGAATAACCTCGGAGTAAAGTTCAGACTTTGAATTAGTCAAAAATGCTCCTATTTTGTTTACATGCAATTTAAACACACTTTCTGTTTTCGGGCGATTGCGCAAGAGCTCCCAGCGTTGTCGGTTTCAGAGATAAAACAAATCACAGGCGCCAGGTGGGGTCGCAATTGTCTCCAGTCCAGCAGGTTTACTGCCAACATGAGCTACTGTAGAATAACCGTGAAGGGACCAAGAAAAAAAAAGAAGAGGCAATCAGAAATACAAGAAAGCTCGTTGGTAAATATTTCAACAGCGTAGCCTGAACGCAGACGGTCGGAAAGGGAACACCGCGAGGTTCCCCAGACTGGGAGTTAGCGAATCGATAAATGCGCTAGCCAATAACTTTTTGTGCATTCAGAGTTTGTGTTGCAGAACTGACTGACAGAAGTCTTTTTTCACATCCTACCTCAGGGCTTGTTGACACGCTTTGATTTTAATAGCAGGGCGGAGTTACTTCATTTCGATGCTGAGGGCGAGGTCTGGCTCGGTTAACAGTTGGAAGGATTTCATTTATTTTAACTCATTCGATGCCACTGACGGCTGTTGACGTACTTGGCATGAAGTCATTGGGTATGTTTACACGCGGGCAATAATCTGAACGGACAGGGAATATTTTAATCCGTAGCAATCAGAATGAATCGTTTACAGGCCTCAAGACCAACCAATACCTCATATAAAGGGCGTTGGAGAGTATTCTGATTACAACGGTGAAGCAGAATCGAGGTTATTATGCAAATAGACGTTTGGCAGGAAAAAAGGATGCTTTTGTTCATGTCACTCACTAAATTTAACAAAGTACCGTGCATTTTTGCTTCAAAAAAGATATATCTTGCTGTATTCCGCCTGTTTGCCTACAGAGCTTGCCAAAAACAGACTTACACTATATATGGACGGATACAACAGTGACATCGATTAGAATTTTGCCAGGGGGGGCGGAAAATGGCACGAAGAACGTAACCGATACTTGTTAGTTTTGTTGTCAGCAAGCAGGAGTTAGCTACTATCATTGGTATCTGTACCCAAAATCCCACAGTGCTTTGCGGCATAAAAATACTCAGATCATTCATTTGTGTAGACATGCATGAGCAATAAAAAATGAAACAGCTTACCCCACCGTTGCAAACATAATACTCACAGTCAGACTAAGACCTAGTTTGGAATATTGTATTTTTATAAAATTGGAATCACTGTTATCCCTCGCTTCTTCGTGCTATGTACTTCCCAGCCTCAGTGTATCGCAAGTTGATAAATTATCCGTTATCGCTGATGGCATATTGCTGCAATGTTGTGTGTGGCAGCTCTTTTTCACAATCGGTTGCATCAAAAAGTGAACTGCACTCATTCGGCTGCAATCCATTATCCCCGAATTGCTTAGTGTTGCAAGCAAGTTAGGCAAAGCACTCTTTTGTAGTGCTCGGCAGCCTTTTCCCGTTTACTGTGAACTGCACACATGTGGCCACGATCGGTTATTGTGGATCACACATTGCTGTGAGCAGGGACAGGCAGAAGGAACTTTTAGCAGAAGACTTACTGTTCTCGCCTGCCTAAGATTAAATGTACGGTTGTGGCTGTGATCCATCATCCCCGATCGGCTATTGCTGAGAGCGGGAGCCGAGAGAGAACATTTGTGAAAATTCCCCATTTTTCTGCTCTTCCCACTGAAAATGAACTGTATCTCTGAGACCGCAACCCAATATGTCTGATTGCATACTACTGGGAGTGGGGACCGGCAGAAAGCACTTTTGTATGTAGACGTTCCGTTATTGCATGCCCAAAATGAAATGCCCAGGTTTGACCGCAAATCTATTGACCTCGGTGGACTATGCTGAAAATGGGGCCTGATAGAGGAAATTTGTGTCCGGCTCTTTTTTTAATGTTCTTTCCACCTAAAATGAACATCACCCGTGCAGCTGCGATCCATTATCCCTGTTTGCATATTGCTGCGAACATGGATCATCAGAAAGCTCTTTTGGCAAGAGACAAACGTTTTAGCTCCCCCTAAGATGAAATGCACAGTTATGGTCTTCATCCATTATCCCCTGTCGACTATTGCTGTTGATGGATTTTCACATGACACAGGGGATTCTGGTCTCCATTAACAGCGATAAACAAGGTATTACATTACTGGCAATATAGGAGTATGAGTCAAATGACTATTGTTACTCAGTTAAACTTGTTGACCGCACGAGGTGTCGGCAGCCATCTTTGTCCCTCCCCACTGGTAATCCTCTGTCCCGCTCCATCACACAGCAGCACATTCTTCTATTTGCCGTCTTGTAATCTTCGGGCCGATAAGGAGATTAAACGGCGAGCAGGAGAGGGGATTTCAAGGATTTCTCCTCGGAGTACAAAGGGATATCAGCGGGAGAGAAGGGGTATTAGACGGGGTTTTAACACCGTGAGCGAGGGGGCGGGGACTAATGGAGTGATAGTCGAAAAGTGATGCTAGAAGCGTTTACGGAGGTGCCACAGGGAAAAGGTTAGGGTGTAAACGCACTTTGATTGGATTTAATTTTATTTACAAGTTTAACAAATGATAAACTGCCTCAGGCTCAGGGGTCCAGGTAAAGGGTATGGCTGGCAAAGCCCTTTTGTCTGGTGGTTAATGAAGGGGTTTAGCCAAGTTGCAGCCCCTTTTACTGCCCTGACTCACACCTGGAGGCAGCGTTCTCCAGACTGAAGGACCTGTTCACCACGACTCCGGTGCTCACCAACCAGGATTCTTCTTAGCAGTTCATTGTCAAAGTGGATGCCTCAGATACCGGCATCAGATCTCTCTTTCCTCAGTGGTCAAAGGACCAGAAGATCCACCCGTGGGCCTATTTCTCCCCACACCTGAGCGCTGCAGAGAAGAACTATGTTGCAGGAACAAAGATCTTCTGGCAGTCCACAAGGTCCTACAGGAGTGGAGACATTGGCTTTCTGAGTTTAGGAAATCACAATGGTCAAGGTCCTGCGTGGTTGCTTGTCTCTATCAGCTTTTAAAGGTCGCCATATTGATTGAAGGCAGCTGCCGCTGGGTTCATCCTCCTTACCTGTGCTGGTCAAATTAGAAGACTGGCTTAGGAGTGAGGAGGAGGAACCAGGATCCTGGCAGGGGATTTTAGCCATAGTGAATTCATACTGTACAAGAAACACAGTATTGTATTGCCGACACGCTCAATATTTACAAAGTACACAAGTAATGAACCAATAACAGAGAGAGAGAGATGCATTGTGGGAGGTAGTTCAGCCAATAGCATATCAGCATTTTCATGATGTTGTGACACAAACAGACCAGCATTTTATATGACAATGACCGGTATCAGACATAACTTTGACAAGTCACCAACACCACCGATATTAAATTTTGTTTGTGATAAGTTGATGTTTTGTAGTGTAGAATTCCGTAAAAGTGGTCCGAAACCCATTTTATTCCACACCATAAAGTGAAAAATTCATAAGGCGGGGACTCCGCATAGAAGCCCTTGACCTAATTATGTCATATGTTGGAAGATCTGATGAATGCTATCATGATATTTGCTTTCTAAGTGATCTTAAGGCGAGCATAGAAACCTGTCCCACTTGACCAACGGGAGAACGGGTAGAGGTCAGGATAGGCTTTGTTCCGGGTTTCATGACTTCATGCATCATCACCGCAGGAACAAATGAAGAATGTGAACTTCTTTCCTTCCAAGGACATTTTTTTTTTTCTTTTGCCGCATTTTGTGACTGTACAATTGTTAATAGGTAGCATTCCTGCAGGCTTGTATCTCATTTTTCTTCGCTCCCCATTTGCATTTTTGGGGAGCGGTGCTTTTTAAATTCAGGTTTACCCCGAGGGCCCGGAGGAGAATGGAGCTTTTTAGGGGGTTTCTGTGGTAAATAATTTAAAAACATTTATATGTAATAGACGCACAGGGGTTGTTTTTTTTTTCTTCTCACTCATCCCTTGGTTAGCAGTGTTGTGCGAACGAAACGGCTAAATCAGCCGGCTCTTTGGAGTGTACGACAGGAGACGGCTACCCACCAATCAGGAGCTGGAGACTCATTTTTTTCCTCTTGTGATTGGACAATACAGTGTTCCTGTGTTGTTGACATTAGATCTGTTGATTAAATGAAAAATAATATTGGTTTGTATTTTCTAATTTGATTTTGTAGATCTGTTAATATTTTAATTTATATTCCCTGTGTTTGTCAGGAATCCCGAGTTTCATGATTAGCTTTTTTAATGTATCAATTTAAAGTTCATTCTTGACTTTGCACTGAAAGGTAAATATTCTGCATTTTGTTGTGTGATGTGTTTTTGTTTTGCTTGACTTTAAAGTTATGAAAAAGAAGAAATTAGTTAAAAGATGAATGTTATTATAATTTAGTAGTACACTCGATTTTCTTATTTTATTATCAACCCGTTTTGCGCACAATGCAATGCTAGATCATAATGGGTAATAATAATTTAGCAACTAAAAAAAATGTTGAAAAGTAGTTTTAGAGTCGAACGAGCCGTACCCTTTTAGTGAGCCGAGCCAAAGGAGCCACATCTCTTAAAAGAGCCAGAATTCTTATTGCTAATTGTGAAGATTGTATATTAAATTCAAATGAATATTTTAATTGATTTTGTGCATAATGTTAAAAAACAACTGGTCATATATATATATATATATATATATATATATATATATATATATATATATATATATTAAAGCAAAAACAACAAAAATGAAGAGCTGTTTTGGAGATGAAGGAGCTTTTTAAGGAGCCGAGTGGAAAGGGTCAGTTCTCTAAAGCAGTGTTTTTCAACCTTTGTTGAGCCAGGACATGTTTTTACATTGGAAAAATTTTGTGACACACCACTAACCAAAAATGTTATAAACTGACACTAAACAGTATGTTTAATGACAATATAATTAATAATATCCCCAGTTTTTACAGCACAGACACTTAAAAATGACATATTTGCAGAAAATGATTCATAAATGTTTTATTAAATTTTAAAAAGTGACATTGGATAATTTCTCACGGCACACCTGACGATCTCTCACGGCACACTGATTAAAAATCAGTGCTCTAAAGAGCCCTTATTCCAATTATAATTAGTTTTGTTTATTTATTTTTAATTTATTTTTTTTAAGTATCCCAGATACAATATGTGTTCTGGGCAAATATACATTTACCTGAAAAAATAATTCCCCTCCGCCCAAATAACTTATCATATCGCCATATTTCAGGCTTCAAACCTAAAGCTGACAAATTTAAAATATGGAATACAATGGGATTCAATAAGATTTTGCAACATTTACACATCTCCCAAAGCACTGTTCAGGTAATTGAGAGAGCATAAAACCACTGCAAACTTACCGTCCCTCTAAACATTCGGCCCAAACTAGGAGAAAACTAATCAGAGAAGCAACCAAGAGACCCTTTATCACATTGGATGACATGCAAGCAGACACAGCTGATGAGGGACAATCTGCATAAGACAACTACGAGTTGTATTCTCCATAAAAAATAACCTTTTAGGGAACAGTGGCAAAAAGAAAAGCCAACAATCCATACGTGTGTCAAATATATGACATTTATTTCCCGTAAACTCTGTGGGCTGAGTCATAACCGTTTTATGTTTTTTTTTTACAGACGACGTGATTGGCCGCGCATTAATAGGGTCTGATTTGATTGGACTCGATAGGAAACTTGCAGACGAAATGACTCGCGGTCGATCTACTTCTCTCTAATGAAGAGATCATTTTTAATGTTTGACTCAGAATGATCATGTCCATTAAAAACTTTATCGCTTGTAGCTGTGTGACCTTAGATCACTCTTTTTTCAAAAGAAAGTTGAAAAAGGCACATTTTCAAGTATTTTCTATTTTACTTGTTGAACTAATTGTTGGGAGCAAAGTAGGGCATGGTGTTTATCATTAAGTTGAAATATTAGTTTTTCCAAAACGGTAGCAATGTATTGCAATTATCGATGAATTATTAATTATAATTACGTTTAAATATTTTCAAAAACCATATAGGTGCAGAACATATACATGGATTCTAGAATAGGTTGGTTAATTTTTAAGCAAAATATTTATATTTTTCTATTTTTTTTTCTGTATTTTTATTTTTGTATTTTCAAAATGTTTTAATTATTTTCAATTTTTTCTTTCATTTTAATGTTCTTGTCTATTTTTTTATTTTTACAATTATAAGATAAATTATTGGTTAAATATGAACTTGGAAATTAGTTTTAGTATTTTGTTATTAAACATATTATTTGATAATGTTATTATTCATTAGTTATTATTTTGTTAAATCAAATTATCGGTAAAGAGCTAATACATGACTCATTCCTTTGATATAAATCATATTCATTTTTATTATTTTTGTGTTTTTTTATTTGTTGTTATTTTTTCTGTTTTATTTTTTTTTGCTTTTTCTATTTTCTTGTTTTATTTATAAGTTATATATTAATTAATTTATTTTTATATGCGTTTATTATTTTTCTTTGTATTGTTTATATTATTAGAATTTTTATACATGCATCCCGCGACCCTACTTAAGGATAAGCGCTGCAGATAATGGATTATACATGCACATTTTTTTTAAAAATGTTTTGTTCTTAATTGATTTATTTTAAAGTAGATTTTTTTTTAAATTAGTTTTGTTTTTATTTTTCTGTCTTTTTTTTCATTTTTCTATTTTTCATTTTATTTCTCTTGGTATTAATTGTTTTTTTTGATATTTTTGTGGTATATTTATCAATGCCTTTTTATTATTATAATTATTACTGCCATTTTATTATTATTACTTTAACATTTATTTTATTTTTTTCTCAGTAAAGTGACACCACATAATTAATTCTTGAGATCCTTACTAATTCATTTGTCCACATAGAAGAAACAAAATACGATGAAAATGTTTGAAAAGCATATTACTAGAGATTATAAATCAGAAAAATGTTCTACCGGTTTTTGTCAAGTCACGTTTATTTGTATAGCCCTTAATCACGGAAGTTTCGAAGGGCTGTACAGGTTACAGACCACCATTACACCATCCCCTCTCGAACCTGCGGATTTCTTCTTGTCTCTTGGGATCACTAGTACACGTGCAACCCTGAAATAAGATAACAATATTGTTCCCTACTCAAATCTTCAAAAGCCAAACTGCTATTTTTTTGTTTTCAAGCACTTTATGGAACAGCAATTGACACATGTAGGAGTGAGAGCCACATTTTCCATTTCCCCACATATTGGATCAATGGCAAAACCTCATTATAAAGCCGATTTGCGCCCAATTGCTCGGGCACATGTAAGGGAAGCTCAGTAAATACAATAACGACCCCAAGACTGAAATGTTAAAGGCCGTTTTAAAGCATTTTTCGAAAGCGAGTCTCGTCACAGAAAACACTTTTCGGAAACACAAACGTTTGCAACGCTTACCTGCACCTGTCCGATGCACTAACTGCACCGTTGCTCACATAAATTACATTTTTTTTTAAACACAACCCCGCTTGCTTTTTCTTCTTTTTTAATGTTCTCTGTGTAGAGCAAGCCTTCTCAATCACAGTCAGGATTCATATTTTTCACCATTGGTTTGATAGCGCCCTCTATGTGCTAAATCAGGGTGTCAAAGTCAGAAGGATTGAAGTGGCAAATCAAAAATTTGACTAGGAGCCAAAGGCTGGGCCGATAGAATGTTAATATGTTTTCAACTGCTGCATAAAAGAGTGTGCGGATGGTTCCAAATATCAAGTACTTGAATCGGATCGATACTATTTTACTGGGGTTGAAACTTTGCTCCCCCACCAATTTCCTCAAAGCGATACCTCACTATGTAAATAGTGCAACCCTAGGCAAACAGAAGTGTGCTGTATGATAGCTCTGCCCACCCATACCGCTCAACCAATCAAATTGCTCTCTATTTTTGCCGCCGTCTCTTGGTGATTACATTTTGTTCCGTGGGTTTTTACCATAAAGTGTCTCAACAGTGAACATAAATTGTTTAAAGGATTCCTTAACGACGTACAGCCTAACCGGGTCTGTTGGTGTGACACTGTAAACTGTTGTGGGGAGTATGCTATTTATATATTGGACTGAACTAATTTTCCTTTGCACTAAGACAGTGAGTGTGTAACTGACTGGCACAATTTTACCACCTCTCCCTACCTGGCCTTCTACTGAATCTTACATGCGAGGCAGATGAGAGGGCAAAATATACTTGCCATCCCTTACTAGAAGCTAATATGACCCAGGCAAATATGGAGAGCAGAGTGTTATCGACTACATAAAAGGACAATGCCATGTGTCATTAGTGTGGTAATATGTTTTGCTTCTGTGGCAACACCACAAATGTACTTCCGGCGCCGTCACGAATGGCAGCCACTCCAGCAGCTCCCGTGTTATTTTCGCTACTTTTGTGATTTATTTATTTATTTTTGCTTACTTTATCAGTGCCTTGCAACACTTGGATTACTTTCTATCCTATGGATATGGGTTTCAACTCGCAAAAATACGTATATTCAAGAAACCTACTCCTCGACCTGAAGAAATCTCGAGCCGGCACGGTCCCCCTTTTACCTAACGAGGTGAGGCGACCCTACCGGGGTTGCAGAGCTGGTGCTAAGGTAAAGGCTAAGCGGCTAGCGGCGAATTGGCGATATAAGCCCACTGTACCGTCCATAATCATGGGGAATGTCAACTCCCTACCGAATAAGATCGACGAACTGGCTGTGCTTGTGAAAGACATCAAAGCATACAGGGAGTGCAGCTTGCTTTGCTTTACGGAAACGTGGCTTACGTCTAGCATCACGGACGCTAACATCGCGCTAAACGGCTTCTGCGCTGTTCGGGCTGACAGAGGGACAAAAGTCAGTGGGAAGCGCAAAGGAGGGGGACTGGCTATCTACGTGAACACGAGGTGGTGTAACCCCGGGCATGTAAAAACAAAGCTTTCTATCTGCTGCCGTGATGTCGAACTTTTGGCTGTAAGTCTTCGTCCCTATTACATGCCCAGAGAGTTCAGACACGCCATTGCTGTCATTGTTTACATCCCACCGCGCGCTGATGCGGAAGTAGCGTGTGACGTCATCCACTCCGCGGTGGCAAAACTTCAAACACAACACCCAGAGGCTGCAATGTTAATCTCTGGGGACTTCAACCACGTGACTCTTGATAAGACACTGCCCTCTTTCGTCCAGTATGTGAACTGCAAGACCAGGGGAAATAGGACTATTGACCTTCTGTATGCGAATATCAAAAATGCATACAGTGCTAAACCACTGCCTGCCCTTGGAAAAGGAGACCACAACCTCATTCTGCTTAAACCACAGTACAAACCAAAAGTGAGGAGGCTACCAACAACCACACGCTCTTTTAGAAAATGGTCCACCGAGGCAGAGCAGGCTCTGAGAGACTGCTTTGGATGTACGGACTGGGATGTCCTGCTAGGGTCAAGCAGTGGGGACATTGAGGAGATGGCAAACTGCACTACTGACTACATTAAGTTCTGCATGGACAATGTTGTTCCTATAAAGATTGTACGCTGCTATGCCAACAACAAGCCCTGGATCACGAGCGACATCAAGTGCCTTCTGAACCAAAAGAAGAGGGCCTTTAAAAATGGTGATCATCAGGAGCTAAAACGAGTACAGAAGGAGCTCAAAGTCCAGCTCCGGAAAGGGAAGGAGCAGTACAGGAGGAAGTTGGAGAAAAAGCTGCAGAACAACAACATGAAGGAGGTGTGGGAAGGGATGAAAACAATTACTGGCTGCAGAACCAAGCAGGGTGTGGCTGTGGATATAGATGTGGGGCGAGTCAACCAGTTGAACAACTTTTTCAACAGGTTTGACCACTCCGCCTCATCCTCACCCCTGAGTAATGCAGCTGTCCTTCCCCCTCCCCCTCTGGACACTAGCATGGAAGACATCCCCCCACTAAAAATAACTTCAGCCCAGGTGTGTGGAGAGCTGAGAAGGCTACGAATCAGCAAGGCAGCTGGTCCGGATGGAGTATCCCCCCGACTGCTGAAAGCCTGTGCGTCTGAGCTGGGAGACCCTCTACAGCGCATCTTCAACCTGAGCCTTGAACAGGGGAGGGTCCCTCAGCTGTGGAAAACATCCTGCATCATCCCAGTCCCAAAGAAATCAAGACCTGAGGAACTCAACGACTTCAGGCCGGTCGCCCTGACATCACATGTGATGAAGACCATGGAGCGGCTGCTGCTGCACCACCTGAGGCTACAGGTCCGTCACGCCATCGACCCACTGCAATTTGCTTACCAGGAGAAGGTGGGAGTGGAGGATGCTATAGTATACATGTTACACCGATCCCTCTCTCACCTGGATAGGGCGAAGGGGACTGTGAGGATTACATTTTTGGACTTCTCCAGTGCCTTCAATACCATACAGCCTCTGCTACTGAGTAGGAAACTGACAGAGATGGGAGTTAGCTCACACCTTGTAGAATGGATTACTGACTACCTGACAGGCAGACCCCAGTATGTGAAACAGGGGGGCTGTACATCGGACACTGTGGTTAGCAGCACAGGATCTCCGCAGGGGACCGTTCTCTCTCCGTTCCTATTCACTCTATATACATCAGACTTAAAGTACAACTCTGAGTCCTGCCATGTGCAAAAGTTTGCCGACGACACTGCGATCGTGGGATGTATCAGAAACGGGCAGGAGGAGGAGTACAGGAAATTGATTCAGGACTTTGTCCGATGGAGCGACGCAAACCACCTGCACCTAAACACCACCAAGACCAGAGAGATGGTGGTGGACTTCAGGAGAACCAGAACTCACCCGGTTCCTGTAACCATCAAGGGAGAATGTGTAGAATTTGTCCAGACCTACAAATACCTGGGTGTGCAGCTGGACAACAAACTGGACTGGACTGCCAACACAGAAGCTCTATGTAGGAAAGGGCAAAGCCGACTTTACTTCCTCAGAAGGCTGGCCTCCTTCAACATCTGCAAAAAGCTCCTGAAAATATTCTATGAGACAGTAGTGGCAAGCGCCCTCTTCTATGCGGCAGCGTGTTGGGGAGGCAGCGTCAAGAAGAAGGATGCCTCTCGTCTCAATAAACTGGCTAGGAAAGCGAGCTCTGTTGTGGGCAAAGAGCTGGACAGCCTAACAACAGTAGCTGAGAGACGAGCACTGAAAAAGCTGAGGTCAATCATGGACAATCCACCGCATCCACTACACAGCATTATCTCCAGACAGAAGAGCAGTTTCAGCGACAGACTGCTGTCACTGTCTTGTACTACGGACAGACTGAAGAGATCTTTTCTTCCTCATGCCATGAGGCTCTTTAACTCCACCCGGCAGAGTAAAGGCCCACATTAAACCACACCACCTACATTGGATATTACCAAATCTTACTGCAATATGTATTCTGTGAAGCACTATTTAGTTACTCTATATAACACGCTACAGTGGGCATTTGCACGTCACACTGGGTATTTGTATATTGTATTCTTTTGGCTTTATTATTGTACTGTTCTCAGCTCAGGGATGCTGCTGGAAATGTGAATTTCCCTTCGGGGATGAATAAAGTATCTATCTATCTAAACACAGAAACACAGTTCAGATGTCATCTACCTCAGCACAGGCTCCCCCCAAGGCTGCGTCCTAAGCCCCTTGCTGTTCACCTTGATGACACACGACTGCGTCCCTAGGTCCGCCACAAACCACATCGTGAAGTATGCTGACGACACAACAGTGGTGGGCCTCATCAGGGATGACAACGACCTAGCCTACAGAGAGGAGGTGGAGCAGTTGGTGGGCTGGTGCAGGGACAACAGCCTGGTCCTGAATGTTGACAAAACTAAAGAGATCATTGTCGACTTTAGGAAAAACCAGCCCAACCATGCCCCACTTTGCATCAACAACAAGGCTGTGGAGGTTGTCAGCAGTATCAAGTTCCTAGGGGTGCACATTACAAACAAACTCACCTGGTCCGTGAACACTGCATCACTGGTTAAAAGGGCACAGCAGCGCCTGTACTTCCTGCGGAGGATAAGGAGAGCCCACCTGCCCCCACCCTCCCTCATCACATTCTACAGGGGCACCATAGAGAGTATCCTGACCAGCTGTATCTCTGTGTGGTGTGGAGGCTGCAGCGCTACCGACTGGGGTAGTGTGAGGAGGGTAACGAGGACAGCAGAGAAAATAATCGGGACTACACTTCCCTCCATTCAGGACATTGGCCAGAAGCGCTGCCTATCCCATGCTAAGAACATTACCGGGGACCCCTCTCACCCCCATCATGGACTGTTCACTCTGCTAGCCTCTGGGAAGAGGTTCTGCAGTGTGCGGTGCAGGACCACCAGGCTCCGCAATAGTCTAGTCCCCCTGGCCATTAGACGGTTAAATGGTCAATCTAACATATAGTTAACTTAAATCTAAACGGCTGCTAAATCTGACTTTTTGCACTACTGGCAGTTTTTTATAGCTTGCCACTCATTGCACATTGCTCTCTGCACTATGGTAATTACAGCGTTATTGTTACAGTGTTAATGTTACTGTGTACCTGACTTGTTAACCTGACTGCCCATTTTGCACATCTGGTTAGCTACTCTTCTTGCACTATCGGCACTATGGTAAAATACTATACGTAGCCAATTACAATACAACTTTATTTATATCTGTACATTCAAGGAAACTGTGGGGGTCAGATGCATCGACATTTCGTTCTGTATACACGTGTACTAGAATGACAATAAAGTAGATCTGAATCTGAATCTGAAAAAGAAAGCAATGAACTGCAATAGAAAATTTAAACATGTTACTCTTCCTGAACAAAATCAGATTTGGAAGGATACAATTTTCACTCTGAGCCACCTTAAAAGAGTGATATGTGGCTTGCGGGCCATGGGAGCCCGACCCCTGCTAATGATTCTATGTTAGAGAAAGTGGGGTAAATTGACTTCTATGAAAATAATAATAATAGATGGATTGAAATACATTGAAGTGCAAAATCACTTTCTTCATGTAGTGGTATCATCCAGTAAAAACAGACTCAACAATATTATATTTGAGTCAATACAAATACTTCTTTTGCAAATAACAAAAATATATTTGACGTCTATAACGGTCAATGGCAGTGAACAAATTGATAGTGTGGTCATATTGTGTATGGCCTTCGAGAGATCACTAAGCAGAAAATATTTCGTCATTCTCTAAATATCGTCGTAGATAGTGATGATTTATTTTCTAATTATCGGAAAAAAATACAACATGTACTGTATATATTTTCAAGTGACTCATGTCATGGTTATTTGGATAGCCCTTAATCACAAGAAGTCTCAAAGGGCTGCTCAGACCACAGACTATTACAGACTACAGACTATTGATACACAATCCCCTGATCTAAAACCTACATGAGTGCAAGGAAAAACTCAAAAACATGTCAAATCAAGTAAAGTCATTATTTTTTGTTTGGCCGTTAATCACAAGGAGTCTCAAAGGGCTGTACAGATCACAGACTATGGCAAACTACAGACTATTATGACACCATCCCCTGATCTAAAACCTACATAAGGGCAGGGAAAAACCCCAAAACCTCAACACAGGGAAGATGAAGAAACCCTGAGAAAGTTCAAACACAGTCCAAATGCCAACCCGGGCGTAACAAAGAGAGACACGTAAGTGCATGAGCCATCTGTTAGCTATTTCTGTTCTTGCTAACAAGTAAACAAACGCCAAACAAACCCTAATAGAGTAAAAAAAGAACCGAATCTAGACATTTCATCGAAGCCAATCATGGATCGATTTATCTCCTATGGCTTCCAAACCAGTTTAGTTATTCTTTTTTGGAAGGTCGTACCTTCAGGCAAGAGGGCAAGAAGAGAGTTTCACACCATAGCCGTTCCATCAAACACCTGAACACCACACATCCTGAGTGCTCGAAAAAAAGACGAGTTACACCAAAAAAGCTGTCGGCGCCTCTCGTCCTCTGTCAAAAGAGTTATACCAACAGTTTTTGCACAACATGCATCAGGTAAAGAGCTTATCTGCATCCTTTTTTAATTCTCAGTAAGGGTTTTAAAACGATCATCAATATTTCTGCTTAATTATGCAAAACCGATCAGCGAGTCAATGAATATTCAAGTCTTAACTCTTGATTAAACAAGAAGGTGGGGATTTGTCGTCTTATATTCCACACTGAAAACACGATATACATATTATTTTTGTACCAAAATATATTGAAGCATTTTCCAATAAGTTAGCAGCATCAATACATTAGCAGAGAAACATGCGACTAATACACCAGTGCGACATGAGCACTGCCTGCACATTCTCAGCACACAAGAAAATCTATCCAGCGCAATGTTCCCTCTAAGCTGCGTGTGTGAGTTTTTAGAGTTTTTCGAGAACCGGCTTCTTCAGCTCGGCTCCATTTGGACCTTGATGAAGTCCGTGTAGACATTGCTGGAACCCGAGGTCATCTTGAGGTGGTCCTTGGATAGCATGTTATACTGCTCAATCTTCAGCCTGATTTCCTGGTGGCTGAACTCAGTGCGCAGCTTGGTCTCCTTGTCCACATCCTTGCTCTACGAGACTTTGCCCAAAGGTTTGTTGAAAAAAGAAGTCCTGGCCGTGACAAATTATTCCTCGGAGTCGTCCTCCAAGCTGCTGTAGCCACTGCTCATGGTGCTATTCCACAGCATTGGTGAGGATAAACTTCTCGTCTCCAACTCGCCCTAATGAAAATACGGGCTGGGAAAAATAAGTCGCGGTTCAATTTAAAAAACGAACCACAAAATAAATAAAGCGAAAACAAAAAGAGAACAAAAAAACAGCTAGGAAAAATAAACACAATGAGATTTTTTTAAAAGGGATTTAAAAAAAATAGAAAAAAAACAGGGAAAAAGAGGAAAAAGTTTGTGTTGCATTCAAATAATTTCCAATTGTACCAAGTCAATCTTGTTGCCAACATTGTACTTCCACTCAAAAATGTGATTAAATGCAGTTGTGTATCGTGCAACCGACTAAATAATCCCCCAAAAATGTTAGTATTATGCGACAAAAGATACCAGGAAAAAAAAGAAATAGAAATCTTGTGAAAGAATTGTTGTAAAAACAAATGACGTTTGTAGGCCGTTCAACCTTTGCAATAATACATTAGTCAATTCATTTAAAAGTGCCGGAAACACTTGGGATTGCTGTTGCTCACTGTTGTTTCAAGCGTTGCTCACCAACTTTGTGTGAACGCTCAGACCCGTGGAAAATTAGAGGGAACATTGGACATGAGTATTGTTTTTCTACCTAATGAGATATATATATATTTTTTTTTTTATTCAAGCCTGATCCGGCCCTCGGGCCGCCTGCTTGACACCCCTGCTCTACGCAATTCGCCATTTTTTTCAATTACTCTTTGCTTTTCTCATTTCAGACGCTAATCAATCGTTTCCTGGGCAATATACATTAGTAAAAGCATTAAAACTAAAAACCGCAACTTGCTAAGCTACAAAGGTACAAATATGAACATCTGAAAACAAAAATAAATACTATTAGAAGTAATAAGCGTCGTTTCGGGTATCATTACAAATCAGTACATGCTAACTGAAAACACATGGATAACATGAATACCAATCTTAGCTAGCATTGACCTTTTTATATGAAACTCTGTCCTTTTAGCCGTTAGTATGTGTTTCCGTAGTGTAGTGTTTAACGCATTTGCCTAGCATGCGAAAAGTCCTCAGTTTGAGACCGGGTGGAAACGTGATCACTTAGAAAGGGATGGGTGCCATCAGGCCGTACTTGCCCAAGACTCACCACAGGAAATGATGCCCCGTGTGGTCAAGGGATCCTACCAAACCCCCTATAGTAGTAAGGGAAGTATTTTCCATTAAGTTAGCCAGATCTTTACGCAATCTGAAACAAATACGACTAATACTCCAGAGTGACCAATGTGATTCATTTTCTAAATAATTTTCCGTTATAAGATTCATACGCAACTACTTGATGTTTTTTTTCTCATTTTAGATGCTAATCAAACGTTTCCTAAACGTATAAATGGTAATATGGTCCAGACCGGCATAACTTATTCAAATTAGAGTATTAGAACTGATATACGAAATGGGAGGTTTTTAAAAAATATTTTCAAAAACGTATGAATTAGAAATTTTAGTTAATATGAGCATCGATGTATTTACTTTTAGATTATAGTAGTATCGATCACCACTAGATGGCAGACATTTTTGACTTTAGCATTATTGCACTTACAATTTAAGTTGTATACAGTTTTATTTTTTTCATATAGATTTTTAACCATTAAATAAAAAATGATCAGCTATGTTTTGGAAATGTTAGCTTACATGGCAATGTATGTGTGCTTAATTTTAAGTTGTAATATTACCAATCACCACTAGATGACAGACTTTTTGGACTTTAGCATTAATAAACTTGACATTTTAGTTGTATACTGTTTCATACCGTATTTTTTCCTGAAGATTTATAACCATGGAATTATAAATGATTAGCCATGTATTGTTAGCGCTTAATTTTAAGTTGTAATATTACCAATCACCACTAGATGGGAGACTTTTTGGACTTAAGCATTAATAAACTTAAAATTTGAGTTGTATATTGTTTTATACCGTATGTTTTCCTGAATATTTATAACCATGACATTGTAAATGATTAGCTATGTATTGTTGGCTTACATGACAATCTATTTGTGCTTAATTATTAAGTTGTAATAATACCAATCACGACTAAATGGTAGTATTTGTTCATGTTAGAATTACTGTGCCTACATTTATATTTGAAGGTATGTATTAATCTGTATTTTTGATTTAGATTTATAACCCCCCCAAAAAAACGAAAAGGAAATTTACCAAGAGCATATATTTTAAATTCATTTTCGTATCTTGTTCTCAATGCTATAATGCATAAAATATATATATTTCCAACAAGGTTAGGAACTCGAAGTTCTGATGAGGCTTTGTAGGAGACTTGTGAGAGATAAAGAAAAGAAAAAGGGAAAAAAAAGAAAAAGTTTCCTTCTTCTACCATCGCTTACGTGATATAAGGAAAGGAAGTCTGAGTTTCACGCTTCAGACACATCAGTTCGGTGATCCAATTCTCATCTCGAGTTGCTTTTCTTTCCTTCATTTTCTCCCGTTTTCATCTCGATACCTTCCTCTGAGACCTCGGAGTTGTTTAACTCCAAAATACTTCCTTTCTGCTCGCTATCACGTAGAGAAAAACTAGATCCCGTGAACTACATCCAGCATGAAACACTAATGGTACTTTTCCACAAAGTGCCATATTTCAGGCTTCAAACTTATAGGTGTGGGGATTTTTTGAGCTTTAATTTGGATAATTGTTAGGATTGAAACAAATTATTCTGTACTGCAATCAGTTAACGAATTTGCCTCCATGTGTTGCTTGTGCTCCACCACAAATTTTCTCTGAAGGATGCTAGAATTTCCCACACTGGTAAAAAAATAAATTACGTTATTACTTTGAGTTCTTTGTGTTCTGATATTAATTACTAATCCCAAGAAAATTGATTCAATGAACCAGGCCGATTGAAATGGAACACACAATTTATTAAGACAGGGTATTAATGATGGGGGAAAAAAAGGGTAGGGGAAGGCACCAGGGATTATGGGAGTTTTCGACCGCTGAAAGTTACTGGTACAAAAATAAAGTTTCCCGCTTTAATGCTCGTCGACTTAGGAGGATTCCCTTGTACAGAAAAAAACGTTCATTCCCAAGACCCAGCAAACTTGGTGTTAAATCTGAAACCGTCCTCTTACTTGTTGCGGAAATTTTTGGTCTCGTGCTCCAGATGGTGGCAATGTGTGGCCCACGTGCTGAACTATAGGCCGCAGTGCAGGCCCACGTGGCCGCGCCATGAAGCCGATGTACGATGAGTCTGTCAGGCAGGACCAAAAGAGGCCGAGCTCTCGATCAGCTCCTCTTTTTGCGTTGACTAGGAACACTTGACCGGAGCATGCCTCTTTGGGCGTGGTTTCAGATATCTGAGCCAAAAAAGTGAGAATTTTGCGTAATGTTCTGTACTGGAGAATGCCCCTCCAACTGCATAATCACGTACGGTGAGAACATTATTATTTTAATTCATTGCCTTGAATGTTTTAATTACATTCAAAACTTCATGTTATCACATTTCATTATGGTACATGGTGAATTGGTATCCGAGAACTGTCCAAAAGGGGACACAGTTTTTCCATCCATTCCAAAGGTCTGAGTTACTTTTATTTTTGTGCTGGGCCTATTTGCTCTGCATTGGTAAAGACTCAAAATAGTTTGCATTAATCAGTAACATGTGAGACTCAATCGTGAAAAGAATTGCCTTCGGCATTTTTTATTTTGGTAAAGAAAAAAAAAAAACTAATGAAAAATAGGAGTTGCAAAACTATTGGCCCCTTTGATTTAATACTTTGTACAACTTCCTTTTACTGTGATCACAGCCACAAGTCTTTTGGGTATGTCTCTCTAAGTTTGCACATCTTGAAACACAAATTTTTGCCCATTCTTCCTTACAAAACAGTTCAAATTCCTTGGGGTTCCATGGTTATTGTTCGTGCACCAATTTTGTTTAATAACTTTTTACAAACGCTCAATAGCAGATGTCTCCAACCTTTTTTGAGTTGAGTGCTACTTTTTGTTACCAATAAGCCACTTTGATTACTTTTTTCAGTAGCAATTTAGCTAGTTGGCTTGCTAATTAGCTAAAAAGTAGCTTGATTGCTAACTACAAAAATTAACAGGTAAAAAGCTAAAAGAAGCTAAATTACTAGCTAAACGAGTAAAGTGCCAACAGAACAGCCAGATAAAAAGCTAAAAAAAGTTTGGTAGTGTTGGGAATAAAATATCAAAATGTACCGTTTACCAAATTGTTCGAATTGGTCATCTGACTCCATTAACCAAACACAACCTACATTCACCCAACAATTTATGCACGCTCTTTTCTTGACGGAAAAGATGAACAGGAAAGCCAACATTTCCACACGGGGGGCAGATTTTATTTCCTTAACTATTTAAGTAGAAGTAGAAGTGTACTCCATGGAAAACTGCCGAATTAGCGTAGTTGGCGTCTCTGGGAAGCCCTCTTCTGAAGTCCTTTAGCTTTTTTTTTCTTGGCCCACGTCTCCCCGCAAGATGGTGTGCCGGCTCCTCTCATGGGCGTGCCAAGGAAGCCCAACGTGGGGCTTCTCAAAACGCCGAGTGTTTTTCATAACAACACCTCTGCCGTCTTCCGTCAGAGTCCTGTTATCAACAGAACTGGACAAAATATTTTGCTTTTGGAACAGCCTGACCTGTCACTGAACTAAAGCCTACTCAGTGAAAATCTTCATTGCATTATGAGTCAATCGTGTAAAATCCTTTATAGTCAAATGTATAAATTCCTTCAGTAGCTTGCTGGAAAGGAGGTCAACATTGAGCTTGATTACTAGCAAAAAAGGTGTTAGCTCGATAGCATGCAAAAAAAAAAAAAAAGGAAAAAGCTAGCTAGATATCTTGCCGAATGTTGCCCGCGGGCATTGGGTTTGACACATATGCTCTATAGCAGGGGTGTCAAACTCATTTTAACTCGGGGGGCCACACGATAGAACAAACATTCTGTCGGGGGCCGGACAAGTAGATTAAAGAGGAAGAAAAAGAGAGATAAATAAAAGAGAAAGAGGGAGGGAAAAGGAAAGAGGGCGGGACAAAGAAAGAAAAAGAGAGAGAGAGGGAGAGAGCGTGAGAAACAAGAGATAAAAAGTCGTGAGAGAGGGGGAAAAGAAAGGGAGAGGAAGAAATCCAAAGAGAACTAGAAAGACAGGGGAGAGAGAGAAGAGAGCGCGAATGGTCAGAAGAGAGAAAGAGAAAAGAGAGAAAAGGAAGAGAAAAAGAGAGACACAGAGAGTGAAAGAGAAAAGGGGTGGAAAAGAGAGGGAGAGAGAGAGAGAGAGAGACGGAGACAGAGTGGAAGAAAAGGGGTGGAAAAGAAAGAGAGAGAAATAAATACAAGTACAGCGTCTTTGTGAGAGGAACCTGGCTTTGGCAGCATCAAGTGGACATATTGCAGCTTGTTTTTCTCTTGCGCTTCTCTGAGTGTTGTCTCGCGGGCCGGATTCAATCCCTTAGCGGGCCTGATCTGGCCCGCAGGCCGCCTGTTTGACACCTGTGCTCTATAGGAATGAGTTCAGCTACAAGGAAATCAGGCTTGGCTATTTGAACATGTTAAGATTCTTAGATATGTTCACTAAGCACTGTGGGTAATTCTGCCCCCCCGTTGATTGATTCACAACGATGTTGTTTTGTTATTAGCTAATCTCTACCTGGATAATGTAATCAGGATCCAAGACCCCTACTGGTTCACTTTGCATCAATTTATACTCGTATGATATTTGTCCAATAATTGATTCTTAGTCATATCAATGACCCAATTAAGCCTGGTTGGAAATGAGAAAAGACCCTTTACTTTTTAGCTCATATATAATAACAGAGGGAATAAAAACCGCTACAGTAATCACATTTTTCGGATGAAAACACCAAAGGGAAACTGGAGATTCATGTACCACATGCTGAGTAAAGACGGAGTGAACTGAAACTTAAACGTAGCGAACAGTTCCATACTGTTTCAATTCAGTAGTTTTATTATAGTGATTATAGAGTATAGTTACATGGTTTAGCTTGTGTTTACTTTTATTTTTTTTTCCCAGTTACTGCAAATCCAGCAGGGGTCGGTAAACTACGGCCACATGCCAAAATACTACAGAAATACTACAAACATACTAAAATGGAAATAATATAAAAAATACTAAAGAAATAATACAAGCGTCCTACCGTCAAAATTGTTCAAAATATCATACAGAATTACTATAAAAATACCACGACACTAATACAATTCTATAAGAATACTACTACAGAAATACTACAAAAAATATGACTACAGTGGGTGTGGTTGGTTGGCTGGATCCCTTAACCACTATAGTCATATGGGGACCATTTCCTGTGGTGTGTCTTGGGCAAGTACACCCTGGTGGCGCCCATCCCTCTCTGGGCCATCAAATATTTCCGCCCAGTCTTGAAACGATTACAGTAAAACTAATTATATTAGAGCTAAATCACAAAAATCCACTGTGGAAATAATACAAATATACTACAGAACTACAACATGATTACCAATTATAGTAATGCTGCACTCCAAAAACGATTCCACAAAAATACTTCAAATACCTCTACAATGATAACACAATACAAAAGTACCACTACAAACATATTACAAAATACTGGAAAAACACTACTATAGAAATGTTATGACAGTGATACAGTGATACTACGAAAAATACAACTACAGATATAGTACAAAATACTAGAGCTACAGTGCGGAAAAAATGGATATTGAAATACTACAAAAACTACAGAAATACTATAAAAGAAAAACAATAAATAGTAATACTGCAAAAATACTACTGCATACATACTACAAAAATACCCTAAAACTACTGTTAGACCACAAAAAACACTACAGATATCCTATAAACATTTGAGTGCAGATATACTTCAAACATACAAAAAAATACAACTACAGTCATACTAGAAAACTAGAAATGAAATTAAGTACCAGATTTTTCGCACTATAAGGCACACCTAAAATTCTTTGTTTCTAAAGTTCACCATGCACCTTCTAAATTAATCAATATAAAGTCGCAACCGATCTTGCTACTACGGTAAGCAGCCACCGATTCGATTTCCCCCCATAGAAGAAGTACTGCGCTGTGCATGCTGGGATATATATACCAGTGTTTTATTCCCTAACCAATGTGTCAATCCTCACTTAATTGGTCACTATTGGCTAAAGGTAAAGGAGGCGGGTCGTTTTTAGTATTTACAGGCTCGCATAGGCTAAAGTGGGGTAAAACAAAGCCTGCAATTGGCCGAAAAAGATGTGAATCACAAGTTAGGTTGGGCTACGGTGTTTTACTAGTCTGTTTATTTGTAAATGGGAGTTATGGGGCTAAACAGACAGACAGCAACAAGCAATATCCATTGATGCAGAGATGCTTTTAGGCTGATTTTTTTTTATCTATTTGATGGCATTATAGCGTATTTTAGAATATGTAAATATTTTACACGGTTGGATTCACTACACTCACGAATTTAAGGGCATTGTTGCGTATTATCATCGAACGTGATAGCTTCAAGACAACGTCTTTGGTGATCTACTACTTTATATTTTTTGGGTATCTCGTTTCAGACAGATCGTGGTGTTTCTGTGAGTAGTATATTTTTAAATGGAATTAAATCCCAAGAGTTAAAGCTTTCCAATGTATGTAGCATGATATTTCAGTGACTGGTGACATGGTACATACACCGTGTCTACATGTCTGAGATACGTATTTGTTTCTTAACATTAAGAGGGTTAATAAAGTTTGACTGACCTATCTGTTTTGTTGACGTTCTTAATGTAGCTCCCGATTGTCCCATGCGCCTTGTGTATTGAAAATATATAACAAAACACTATTTTTTTGGGGGTGCGCCTTATAATCCAATGTGCCTTATAGTGCAGAATATACGATACTTTAAAATGAGATTAATGTATTATTTTGCTTAAATTGTGACAGTTTAAAAAACAACTTGATGAAGCTAAAACACATAATAATAATATAAAGAAATGTTAGATGTAGATATCTGCATGTATATTGATTCATGAATGAAACATTTGGATATGTCTCCAGGATTGGCCCCCCCAATGTGGCACCCCCACTGCAAATACACTACACTACAGTAATAAAATTTTAAGAAAGTAATCAGAAGACGAAAAGGGCGCTTCAAGTACCACACGCTGAGTAAAAAGGAAGTGATCCTTATGATTTATTTACGGAGGAACTGAAACTCAAACGTAGCGGCCGATTACATACTCTTTGATTCTTGTAGTTTTATATGTTTCAGATCACAGTCACAGTGTTTAGCTTGTGTTTGTTCTTTGATTTTTTATCTCCGAATGTTTGCATCAGCGATCGTTAAAAAAAAAATGCAGTTTGAAAATCAAAGACGAAAATAAACGAAGGGGCACAGTGTGAGCGGGGAATGGATCGTGTTCGCTGTTATCCCTTAATCCGCAGGAATTAGCCGTTTAATAGCGTCTCACCATTTGTAGTTCTCGGACCCTGGGGATTTAGCATGCGCTAGGCATCAAAGCGTCATTTTTTTCGACGACAAGGGGATCGAATATGTGTTATCCCTACACGGTGACAGCTTGCACTATCCCGGCCGACGATAAGACCTTCGCTAAGAAACGTCAATGTGTGTTTTATTGGTATCTTTTCTTCAATATACCTAAGACACACCATAGGAAATGGTGCCCCTTGTGGTTAAGGGAAGATTGTTCTATCTCTGTTATACTTACTGCTGGTACAGACAATTTTGGGAAACGAAAGGAAAAAATATTAAAAAAATAATGGGGTAGGCAGCTCAGGGATAATGATCCTATATATCAGGGGTCTCAAACTCGTGGCTCGGGGGGGCAATTAGGGCCCCCAGGGTGATAGTTTGATCCCACGCCTCAATATGAAACTTAACCAGGAAAAGTCTGGAAGTCACATCTTCACAAAAGACCTTTTGTTAAGACTGGATCTAACTCGATTTAGCATGTTGTATGATGAGATCATGGCAGACTTAAGACTTATCCGAACACCACTCAGACGCAATGCTGGCAAAGTACTGAATGAAAGGATACATTGAAATAAAAAGTGAATTCAATATGTGAATACTTCATTCTGACATGTGGATAAAGAAAGTGCATTTAAAGCAGTTGAATGGATAATGAAATCATCAAATTACAATAAAACTTAAATAACTCCAAATTGCATGCAATAGTGACAACCTTCAGGAACACATTTTAATAATCTAACAATAGATTTCTGTTTAGAAGAATATGGTGCTAGCTTGCTGCACAGAAGACAAGAACAAGTTTTTACATAAAATAATTAGCGTTCAGTGTAAATTAATATATATACTTGCCATGCAGAAGACAACAGCAACTGTTTTTCGTTGTTGTTATTGTTTTATGTTTAAAACATAGCTAGTGTAATCGTCGGGGTCGACAAATGTTGGCATTGACAATTCATGTAAACGTCCGGGATTCGGACCAAGCATTTGGACAAAGACACAAGAGATGCCTCAGTTCTGTTTAGGAGTTTGGTTACAAAGTAAAAAAAAAAACAGAATATTCTGGGCTTGTGATCAGGACAAAATCCTAACTAGAATAAGAATTGACAAAATATCTCACCACTGTTTTAGAAGAAAGGGGCGTGGATTGATAAAATTGAAATTTAGCTGCAAAATAGCTAACTAGACAAAGTATGGAAGTACCATCTTCACAAGAGACCTTTTGTTAAGACTGGATCTAACTCGATTTTGCATGTTGTATGATGAGATAATGGCAGACTTAAGACTTGTCCGAACACCACTTGGAAACATTGCTGAATGAAACGATACAGTGAAACATCAAGTGAATACAAGATGTAAATACTTCATTTAGATATGTGATTCAACAAAGTGCATTTATAACAACTGAATGAATAATGATCAAAGTACAATAACTCGAAAACACATGCAATAGTGACAACATATTCAGTCATAATAATCCAAGACTAGATTTCTGTTGAGAAGAATACGTTGCTAGTTTTCCCCGCAGAAGAACAACGGCACTTCATAACATGAAAGACAAAATACGTAGTAGCATAAAAATAACACTCTTTGCTTTTCAAGATTTTTAGGTGAGGCTACCGTGCAAATAGTTGCCAGGCTTGTATTTTTCTATTTTTCTCTAGCCAATACATTACTCACGCTCATTTCACAGGGTCAGGCAGAGGGGAATCCGAGACGAGGCCAGGTCAGTTTGGCTTTTGCTATTTGCGCTACATGCACCTTTTTCCAATGTGCTACTCGTATGTTTTGGGTTTGGAGGTCCAAAAGGGTCAGGTCCGGGATTGTAGGTCAGCCTTCCTGCCTGACTTCTACGTACTCCAGCCCTTCCATGGATTTATTACAGCACACTAACCTTACATGGACCTAAGACACTTACAAGGTGACGGGATAATGATAGCCATTGTTGCTAAAAAAAAAAATCAGGGCTACTTCCTATGAATTTTTTACTGAATAAAAACTGCCAAAAAAGTTATCAGACCCACCTGCAGTCCATTTATACTGCTAGTATTTGACCTGCTTAAGATACTCGCGATATGTGCTATTGTTCTTTAATACTAAATGTAATAGTCTTAAACAGCATATGCATGAACAAAAGCTATCTTATTCTACGCTACCGTTTTCTTTCATTAATTGGCGCCAACAGCCTGGACAGCTGATTGGCTGATGCACTCTTTTTAAACCCAAGAGGAAGCCATCAGATCGTTAAGAGAACTGTTGCCACCAGCTCAGTAAGCCCTTACGTCCTACTCTGTTCCTGCCCTGCTTTTCTCGTCCTGCCCTTTGTTGCCAACCTGTTTCCGACCTGACTTTGCCCCGTTACCTGCCTGCCTCCTGTTGCCGACCTCGATTCCGAAATTGACACCGCCTTTGCTCTCCAGTCCCAGCCAGCGACTTGTAATTCCCACATCTCCTGCTCCCCTTGGTCTCTCGATCCTCAGATCGTGAAAGCAAGCCCTTTTCTTCTTATCAATAAAACCGAGTAAACGAACGCTACTGGGTCCTGTCTCCGTTCCTGGGTCGTGACAATCTAAGCTAAAACACAGAACCTCGGAAAAATATAAATTCTAATGTGTCAAACAAACAAAAATATCATTTTTTTCCTGAGTATCAGCATTTAGAGACACTTTGCTTCAGAGGCATTCATATGAATAAAATTAGTCCAAATTTGTTTTTTTTTCCTGCTTAGACTTATTTTTTCCTCTTCATGTTTAACATATTATACATGTGTCGCATTTTTTTTTCAAATGCAACCGTATGTTTTTGTGACCTGAATAATTAATACTATCATAGTTATTTTTCATGGAGTCGTTACATTTATTTTACATTACATTACATTACATTAGAGTTAGATTTACAGCTTACTTTAGTGAAAATGAGATTGACACTCCTGCGGCTGACAAGATCTTGCTTCTCTTGAAAGGTCTTGAAAATGGCTTTGCAAATATATCTGTGACCAAATCTTTCCTGTCTTGTCTTTCGGCCATATTGGGTTAGCATTTTTAACCTCATTTTTAACTTTAAAAAAAGCGCTGATGTACCTTGGTTGATCTGCATATCACTGCCTTCACTTTACTCAAATGATTATCCAATCACAAGATATGTACACGTGACGTTCAATATGAGGCCTTCTAGCTGGCCTTACTGTTGTCATATTGGGAACTATTTGGCTCTTGCAACTATCCATCAGCTAGATATGTCAGTATTGTTGATTCTGAAGGCCTTGGAAGAATTGTATCCAAATTGATCAAATATATCATTAATTGTAAAAAAAATAGATTAACAACTAATAATAATACATTTAAAAATGTATAGACTTTGGACAATACATTTAAGATAAAATACTTTTTTAAACAATTATAATGATAGGGGCGGCTGGGTGGTTAGCGCGCAGCCCCACGGTGCGAAGGTTCAAGTCCAGCTACTGCAGCCTACCCATGAGGAGTTTGCATGTTCTCCCCGTGCCTGCGCGGGTTTACTCCCGGCACTCCAGTTTTCTCCCATATTCCCAAAAACATGCATGTCAAGTTAACTGTCTGTTCCAAATTGTCCCTAGGTGTAAATGAGTGAGTTCATGGTTGTCTGTCTCTATGTGCCCCGCAACCGGTTCAGGGTGTCCCCCTGGGATGGGCTCCAGCACCCCCGTGACCCTACTGAGTTTAAGCGGTGCAGATAATAGATGGATGGATGGATGATAATGATGTTTGGTCATGTTACGCCAGCAGAAAAGGCCTTGCTGGCCCTGACGGCTCACCACGGTGAGATACTTATAATAAGGATTTCATCTTACCAAAAATCCCATCAGATAGAACAGAGTTCTACGTTCTTTTTAACGTTTGACGTCTTTGCCGGGTGATGGAGTAGCTCCTAAGAAGGATAGTTCCAATTTGTGTTGAGTTAACGCGCAACCGTGTCGAGTAAGAGAACACGCTCGTCATTTTCTGCGAGCTACGGGGGCAGTGAGACCTCCCTAAGGTGACATAGACATGATGTACACAACCATAATCTTTTGTAATAATAGTCCGCGTGTTGCTGCGCTTGTTTTTTTTTTTTTGGGCCACCGAGCACCCGAGGCGATCGCCGGAGCCGAGAGTCCTCGGAATCTTGTTAAGCGATGTTTAAAAATGCCTTTCGAGAAAATGTCTATTTTTTCCCTTATTAATTCAAAGCTGTTGGAGCTTGGTGTGTCTTAGTCTTAATGGTACCAGGGTTTTCAAAATAAAATAGGCATTTGGAAAACAGTTTTTTTCATGTTTAATTTCCCAAAGGCTCTGCCTCTGTGCCGGTCAATGGACGGTAGTGGACGGTAGTGGACAGTAGCAGAGGCTGAGAGTGGTTTAATAATTCGAGCATCGGCGCGGGCAGAGTGTGCCCCATGCGGCGTGCGGTTCTTGTGCAGGTCGGCTATAAAGCGGGTAAGACAGCTTCAGCTCCCAGGTGGAAGCTAAACCTTGATGGCGCATGCATTTCAGTGTAAATCCTGTCACATAAAACCAACATGATGCAATTTGAATTGATTGGATGTTTGAGGAGGGCCACAACCGACCCTTATGTATCTTCATCTGTTTTCCATCCAAGCATTGAAGCCAAGGCCTCGCCATCCCCAGCCACTTCGTCCAACTCATCTGGCGGATCCCGTTGCATTGATTTGTAGTTTGGGGGGAGCACAACGGACTCTCCTCTCCCTTATCCTGTTTTCCATCCACAAGCCTGACCATCCTGTCCCCAGCCACTTCATCCTACTCATTCTACAGGATACCGCTGAATGTATTTGGAGTTTCAGGAGAACCACAACCAATTCTTAATCCTTTATCCTCTTTTTCAGTCATTCATACAAGTCCAGAATTATATATACCCAGCCATTTCGTCCAATTCATCTGACAGGATCCCATTGAATTCATTTAAAATATGAGGAAGAACTCTACCAATCCTGAACTCACTCATCCTGTGTTACATCCCTCCTTCCATCCAAGCCCAAACTTTCCTCTTTCCAACCTCTTCATCCAACTCATCCAACAGGATTAAATTACATTGCTTCGGAGTTCGAGTAGGACCACAATCAACCCTAACCTCACTGATACTATTTTACATCCTTCCTACCATCCAAACCCAGACTTCCCTTTCCCCAGCCACTTCATCCAACTCATTATAATTAATTGGTTTTGAAGAGGGACCGCAACCCACCCTCATCCCCATCACCCTGTTTTCCATCCATTGTCCGTCCAAAGCCCAGACCTCACTATCCCCAGGCACTTCGTCCAAAATCAAATAGCGTTTGGCACCTCAGTACATGAATAGCAGTAGTGAGTTTGTCATTTCTGTGAACGTTGCTAACACATTTCATATTACCATTTGGAAAATGTCAAATTGTTATTTAAATATCAACTTAAAATGATCCTTATTGGCCGTAATACTTGGCGGTGGATAATGGATCATGGCTACACAAGTGCTGTTCATTTTACTTGAAAGAATGGGGGAAAAAAGAGCAGCTATGCATGACATGTATTTGCTCTCCTGAATCCTGCTCTCAACAATAGTCGCCTAGGTATAATAGATCGCGGCCACAACCTTGCAATTAATTTTAGCCTGGCCATAACAGCAGGCCTCGCGACAAAAGTGTCCACTGCCGGTCGCCACTCGCTATATAGGATTGGGGATAATGGACCGTGGCAGCACAAGTGCAGTTTAATTTACTCAAAAAAATTGGGAAAAAAGATCAGCATGACATATATTTGCTCTCCCGGAACCTGCTTTCAGCAGCGCTTGGGTATAATGGATTGCAGCCACACCTATACATTTCATTTTGGGCCAGCCAGAATAGCAGGCGTCACGCCAAAAGTGTCCACTGCCGGTCCCGACTCGCAATACAGGAATGGGGATAATGGACCGTGCCCGCACAAGTGCAGTTCATTTTATTTAAAAGAATGGGGAGGAAAGAACAGCATGACATATATTTGCTCTCCCGTACCTTGCTCTCAGCAATAGCTGACTGGGTATAATGGATCACGACTACAACCGTGTAGTTCATTTTAGGCTCGCCAGAACAGCAACCCTCGCGACAAAAGTGTCTCCTGCCGGTCCGCACTCGCGATATAGGATTGGGGATAATAGACCGTGCCCGCACAAGTGCAGTTCATTTTACTTAAAAGAATGGGGGGGACAGAGCAGCATGACATATATTTGCTCTCCCGTACCCTGCTCACAGCAATAGCTGACCGGGTATAATGGATCACGACTACAACCGTGTAGTTCATTTTAGGCTTGCCAGAATAGCAACCCTCGCGACAAAAGTGTCTCCTGCCGGTCCCCACTCGCAATATAGGATTGGGGATAATAGACCGTGGCCGCACAAGTGCAGTTAATTTTAATCAGGAATACAGCGAAAGACAATAGGAACAGCCGCCAGGCCCATCAAAAGTGCACTTTACTGGTCCCCACTCGCAGCAATATTCGATCCGGGATAAAGTTCCGCAGCTACAAGAGTGCAGTTTGCTTTTTGGCGAACAAAACATCAAAAAACAGTCGCAGGACTATATTCTTGGAGTAGGTGCATTTAAAGGACGATTCAGATTTTTAGTGGAGGGGATGATGGTGAGAGAATAAAAGGGTCTCGACACGTGTAGATAAATCATCACAAAGTACCCAGGAAATGCACAAATCACTCTTCATAGCTAATACAGAGCAACTCCGCGTGGATCGACGCCCCTCCCTCTCGCCCCCTTTGCGTTTTCTTCTGGTGTCCACTAATTTGGTTGTGTGCCCTCTGCATTCTCACTTTTTTTTCCTCTTACTTCCTTTGGTAAATCCATCTGTTGGGTAATTTCCTCGCTAGAATTGCTTTGTTCCCCAAATCACCCTGCGCTCTTATTTACTCAGCGCAGATCGGGAATGGTGGAGGTAATGATAGCATGACAAAAAAGCTTTCTTGTTTTTCAGCTCTCCACTCGGGATCATCTCCCATTTGGCTCCTTTTCATGCCTCGGTTTTTCTCATTATTTCCCACTCGCACATCCTAGTTTTTAAATGTTAATGACCTTTCCTCCTTTAATGAAAATAAGAAATATATAAATAGTAAAACCCCGGGATACTACATTAATTGATTGTGAAGTGAGATTGTTGTAAGGAGGAGAATAGAAACTATTAGCTAAATTAGCCAATGGGAACTTCCGGTAACCCAGATAAAAACATTGTAATAAGAAAATATACACTAAGTACTCATTTTGTGTAATACAGGAAAAGGAAAAAAATGAAATTTTACTCACCTTAGGTGAGCTGTGACTAGAGCTGGCACATTGGAGTTAGTGGGAGGATGCAGAGGAAGTAAGACATGGCGGATCAAAATTGTAACTGATTTTAAAATCGCCTATATATATAAATCTATGTTGTGTTATTTAACTCCTTGTTCTTAATAATTGTCCCGATCGTCGATTGGTTACAGACATATTTCTTAGCGAGGGTGTGCTTAGTTACACACTTACTTACCTACTTACTTGCATACTTACACACTTACCATGTAAATTATAACTATAGCCTTATTCCCCTTGTTTTATAACATTATCTTCTCTGTTCCTTTATCTTCTTGCTCATACCCTCACTATGTGTAAAACTGGAGTGTCATGCCCAATTTCGTTGTCACAATATGTTAGCCCATTTGTAACAATGACAATAAAGGTATATTCTATTCTATTCTATTCTATTCTACTTACCTACTTACCCACTTACTTACTTATGTATCCAATTTTTTTACCTACTTACTTACTTACCTACATACTTACCTACATACTTACCTATGTACACACTTACCTTTTAATCCAATTATTTACCAAATTATTTACTTACTTGCTTACCTACTTACCCTCCTTAATAACCTTCCTACATACTCACTCACCTACATACTTATCTACTAACTTACCTACTTACTTACCTGCTTGCCAACCTACCTACTTACCTGCTTGCTTACTGACCTACCGACTTACTTACCAACCGACTTACTTACCTACGCACCTACCTACTTACTAACCTACCTACCTACCTACTTACTAACCTACCTACTCACTCACCTATCTACCTTCTCACTCACCTTTCTACCCATCTACTTACTATCCTACTTACCTAGTTATACACTTACGCACCTACTTACGTACCTACTTACCCACCTACCTACGTATTTACTTACTTAACTATTTTTTACTTACTTGCTTACCTACCTAATGCCCCCAATAAGCAGGTCGGTGCCTTGCATGGTTGCATGGCCGCTATTGGTGTGTGAGTGTGTGTGTGAATGGGTAAGTGTGAAGCACAATGTAAAGCGCTTTGGGAGGTCTTCAGTGACTTGAAAAGCGCTATACAAATGCAGACCATTTACCATTTGCTGTCTTTCTATTCCTTGCTAATCACAAGCTTCGTTTCCATGGTGATCATGTTTTCATTCCTTTTAGTATCACTACAGTTCCTAAACCTGAAATTCAGTGAAATTCTAAACTGAACAAGGAGAGAAAGGCACTGTGGGAGGGAGTTAAACCAATACCAGACAGACACCTTAAGAGATTTTTGAGGCGCTCAATTAATATAGTTATGGTTTTTAATCTTTTGGCCATGCAACAGAATTTGATGTTGACATCTCTTGGTGGGGAAAATGATGACGGGCTGAAAAAACATCCATATTGGTAGGTGAAAACTGTCATGACCGGAACAAACAGCAGACCCAAATATGTAACGTTTCACTCAATACTTTATTAAAGGATTGGGGGGATCAGGGAGAGAGGGAAAAAAAAGCAATCTGGTACTTGCTGGGCAGGTGGAACAGGAAGCCCCCGTGGCCGTTGGTGAGGCGGACAGCCGGGGGTGGAGAGCAGGGCGTGATCGTGGATCAGAGAAAGTTGGCTAGCCGGGACAGGAGAACGAAGCGTGGTCAGGGTTTGGAAGCAAGTCAGGGAACCGGAGACTATCGGAAAGCCAGGGGCAGGGGACCGATAGCAGGAATCAGGGGAAGAAATCAGGCAGGAAGACGAGGTGTGGGCAGGCAGGTCGCGGAATGGGAATCAAACCCGGAGCCAGAATCAAAAGTACTTGCCTTGCATTAGCTGAAGTACGCTGATGGACTGACCAAGACCCACCTAAATGCAAGACCTTTCTATGTTGGTATCTGTCAGATAACAGCCCAAAACCAGGATTGGATTTCATAATATTTAATGTCCACTATTAATTATTTAAAAATACTGAATACAGAATAGAAATGTAATGCTCTTAAAAATATATATTTTTTTCAAATGGGCGCAAATTATTTAATAAACCCCCTACACCCCTATCTTATTTGTTAATAGTGGCCCTCTCCCTTATTAAATCATGGAAACTTTGTTTTTTTCTAAAATTTACAGTTTTTTGAAACACAAATTCACAGTATTACAATGTTAACGTTCACATTGCTGTGTGACCAGTTCAAAAATCCTGAAACAAATGGAAAACTATCATATCAGATTGGATAATATAGCGTATGGAAAATTAATCTGGGATAAATATTGGTATCTGATTGTTGACGACAGTAAACAATTAATTTCAGTGAGAATACGATCCAATTAAAAAACAAAGTGCGGTTCTGTTTCTTTGGGTATAAATCAACCAAAATTTCGGATCAGGACTGCTAAGAGATTGAATCCTGCCTGCAGGACAAAGCTCAGAGAAGCGCACGAGAAAAACGAGCTGCAGGTTGAAATATGTCCACTTGATGTAGCCAAAGACGGGTGCCTCTCACAAAGACGCTGTACTTGTATTTCTCTTTCTATCTCTCTCTTTCTCCTTTTTTCTCCTTTCTTTTTTGTCTTTCTCTCTTTCTCTCTTCCTCTCTTTTTGTCTTTTTATCTCTCTCTTTCTTTCTCTTCCTCTCTCTTTCTCTCTCTTTCTCTCTCTTCCTCTCTCTTTCTCTCTCTCTTCCTCTTTCTCTCTCTCTCAAGGGATCCATGAACCGTGGTTAAAGATACTAAACTATAATAAACTCAGTATCGTATATATGCTAAAATATTTCATACCAATTAATGGGGATCTGTGTTTCCTGTTTTACTCGGTTGATCCAATGCAACCACATGTTTTTATTCCAACATAAAAACTATCATAAGAAATATTGTGTTTCCAACTCTATTAATCTTTTCCCCCTCTTTGTTCATAAATATATCAGTACTACAAAACACCCTGGAGAACCTCGCTGCTGACATGACCAAAAGGCTTACATGCCTCTGGGAAATGTAGTTTCCATCCACCTACCTCATTTCCCAAGATGGTTCTTCCCTGAAGTTCCATAAATCAGAAAGGCCAGCTCTTAATTTAATATCAAAAATGGAAAAATACCCTGTGCTGAATGATTTTATCGGATTGGTGGAAACATACCAATTCAAGGATAGGCTGAACGATTAATTTCAGTTTGACCTAGTGGGACTACGATTCCATTACAGTACATATGGGTTATGGTTCTTGTTATTAGGATCTAAATGTGTAAATTGCACAAATTTGAATACTTTGATAAATCGGGATTCGATACGATGAACAGTATTTTTAGTTTGATCTGGTTCAATTCGAAGTATCCACATGTGTATTGTGGGAATATTATTCAATTTAATGCGGATAATGGTTTACAAACTGGTTGATATTATAAATACCCAAAGATATATCGCTGATTTCGAAGTTTCTAGATTTTTATTCCAATTTTGAGGCCATTCAGGTAAATATGGAGTGCAGTTCATCCTAATAGGGTATAAAAAGAGGAATTGTTGCTGCTTATTTTACAAACTTGTCAAAATTATACCACTCTGATAAAGATTCGATACAAAATATTTTTAGTTCAGTTCAAAGCTTCTGCATTTACATTCAAACCGTAATAGATTCAATGAAATACCCTGTGCGGTTCTGTTTATTGAAGTATACATAAAATAATTTTTGTGCTTATTTTACCAACTTGTCGATATTTCAAAATGTTTGAAAGATTTACCGCTCCAATAAATTACGATATCATTCCAGTTTGGGTCGGTTGGATTCAAAGCTTCTGAATTTTGATTTCAGTGGTAATTGTCAAGGTTAAAACGAGATTGTATTAAAAATTAAGACAATCTTTCAGGTAAAGAAAGAAACACACTCTGAGTCGGAGATTGAGTTGAGTAGCCCTTTCATCGGAGGCGCATCCCACCTGAGCTGTCCCTTTGATCTGGTTTGAAGATCCGTTCAGAGAGGAGTCACCAACATCCGATAACTTTCCCATTTATTTAAACTACATCCACAAAACAAAAAATCTGATTGGCTTACACAAGATCACATGATTACATGAAACGATATAATGCTGGTCGCTAGGTGTCACTCTATCATTCTAAATGATTATAAAGTATCCGGCCAGCTGCCCAACTGACCTTAAAAGATAAAGATTAGCCCTCCTGTTGAAGGAGGAGCTAATTATTTACAGTAAGCTTAACTACACAATGATGCAGTGTATTTCTAGGGAAGCATAGATAGGAAGGAGAGCCACATTTTAGAGATGTGAGACAGCCAGGCGCCATCTCTGAAGGACTTCTTCAAATTAGAGAACGTGAGGCGTCATCTCCGCATCTGAAGGGGAAAATAAACTACCTAAGCTGATACAATTGTAACAAAAGACGAACAGCACTGTAATGTTCTCACAGTAATATGATTACATTAAATGCCGGGTGTGGTTCTGTTTCTTAGGGTATAAGTAAAGTAAACTTTACTTCGGATTTGAGAATGTAAATGTTCGGAGATATACCGTTCTGATAAATGATATTTTAATATGATAGATTTTTAAGTGGAACAGTTTCAATTCATCCTCAATTTTCATCCAGAATAAAAACGATTTATGATGATAACCATAGGAAAAGTCTTGTTTTTTAGTCTATTAATCATATCAGTGCTACAAAACACTCCTGAGAAACTCACTGCCGACATGACCAAAAAAGCTCCTGTGCCTCTGGGAAACGTAGTTCCCATCCACCCGCCTCATTTCCCAGGATGCTTCTGGCCTCAGATCCTATAAATCAGAAAGGGCCCGCTCCATAGAAATGCAAATGCAGGCGACGGGGCACTTACATTCCCGACGAGATATATCGCCAGCTCTTGTTTGCTCGTCGCTGTGTGAGCAGATTGCAAAGCAGTCCCGAGGTCCAAGCTTTTTCGATTCAACGTCGCATTATAAATGCCTTTTTCAGGTGACCACGTAGGCTGAAATCAGGGCCAATCGTAAATTCGCCCGACAAAGTTATGAACAGTCGGACGAGCTGGGATGACGGATGTCGGTCGGAGGGAGTGAGCGAAAACGAAAGTTTGGCTGCAAGACGGTCGCCGACGGGACCTTCTGTGCCCCACGGCTCCCCTCCGTGGAGCGCAGGTGTTCCGGCAAGTGCCGGATGAAATACTGGCGCGTCAGCGATACTATTATGCCTTAGCGGAGAGGAAAACAGAAACACAAACTGACAAATGAGGTAAATGTATACGGTATTAAAAAGTGCGCTTATTTTAAGCATTGTATTCTGGACTATAAGGTGCACCTAAAACCCCCAAATTGGCCAGCAATTCCAAAGTGCTCTTTATGAACTGCATCCTTTGAAACGCATATAGCTTTTAGGATAGAATAGAATAGGCAGCATGGCGGTGCGGTGGTTAGCGCGTGAGCGGCACAGTTCTGAGGTCATGGGTTCAAATCCAGCTACCAACCTTCCTGTGTGAAGTTTGCATGTTCGCCCCGTGCTTGCGTGGGTTTGCACTCCGGTTTCCTCCCACATACTAAAAACATGCATGTCAGGTTAATTGGCCGGTCCAAATTGTCCCTAGGTGTGAATGAGCGAGCGAATTGTCTGTCCCTTTGCGTCCTGCGTCTGGCTGGCAACCAGTTCAGGGTGTCACCCGGCCCACTGCCCGAAGATGGCTGGGATGGGCTCCAGCACCCCCGCGTCCCTACTGAGGATAAGCGGTGCAGATAATGGATGGATGGCTAGATAGAATAGAATATACCTTTATTGTCATTGTTACAAAATGGGTTGAACATATTGTGACTAAGAAATTGGACGTGGCACTCCAGTCTCACATTTTACAGTGAGAATAGAAGAGAACAAAGAAGATAAAGGAACAAAGAAGATGTTTGAATTGTCCTTGTTGCAGGCTATGAACAAAATTTGTACAAAAATATACATACACATATCACCATTTCACCAGATGGTGGCAGTATCCTTGGGGCCACCTTGTCTTTGGGTTTCTGTGAGAATTTTAGCTCAATCCGTTTCCGACATTGAAACTGTAAATAAAAAAAGGAAAGTTGACTGTGAGTGACGTTGCTTCCAGGACAAGTGAAGTATGTGTGAAGAAAAAACTGAAAAAGCTTACTGGAAATAAACGCTGTGAAAAAGTGAAGCAATTGAAGCATTTTTAACGGCACATCAGCCAAAAGGAAAAAAATAAAATAGAATGCATTCCTAACATTTGTAGAATTTTCAATGTCAGATCATTTTGTTCATTTTAAAATTAGTTGTTCATGATTTTACTAAATAAACCAAATAATTTTACCCTATTTGTTGGAAAAATGCATATTTGAAATAGTTTCATATTTTACAATATTGTTTTTTTTTCTGGTAACAAAGTGGGGAAACATATTAAAATGAGTTAAATTGTCAATTGTCAGATAATTTTAAGATTAAGAGTCTAATATAAAACATTATACTTCAGTTCATTTATCTAGTAGTTTGTTTTTTACTTCAATATATTAATATTTGTTTACTGATAATAATACATAAATAATAAAAACACTACGTGATGGACAACAACAACTCATTCTTGATAGAGGCTCGGTCGACTCCTGAGTCTAAAAGGAAGCGCACCTTCTGTTATCTACAAGGTCGGAGGTGATAAGTGTGTGACTGGTCGGAAGACATCGAGATTGCGTGGTAGGAACACCTTTACCACCGCCACGTGCGACATCCGCACCTTGAACCAACTACGAAAGTTAGAAGAACTCATCTATGAGATGGAGGGATACTCTTGGGATCTTTGGGGTCTAAGTGAGACCAGATGAAAATCTCAATTGATGAAGGCCATGTTTTCTACTATAGTGGAGAAGCTAACAAGGGCATATATGGTGTGGGATTATTGGTTGGGAAGTGATCACTATCTGGTCATAATGAACTTCCATGTTCGCCTCCAGACGGTCAAGAAGTCCAAAACTGAAATAATCACAGAAAGCACTACTAACAAATAATCTGAGTTGTAACACATAGAAATAGAAGGTTTTTATTCACCCCAGATTTTTTTAGCAATTAAATGCTTGCATATGAGGGTAGCATGAGCATCTTCGCTGGAAAACAGGTGAGACATTAACTTGAAGCCTTACCTGGTACATTGTCAAATTTGATCGCAATCTGAAAAATTTAGCATTGTATTTTACACATTTTTCTAAGGTAGTTTTAGGCGTTTTAAAAAGTGGCCATTTGGAGACGACCACTTTACTACACGAAAACGTTTGCAATATTCTATTTTACTATGGTCAATTGGGGCAGCACAGGGGAACAGTGGTTAGCGCGTGTGCGGCACAGTTCTGAGGTGATGAGATTGAACCTTCCTGTGTGGAGCTTGCATGTTCTCCCCGTGCTTGCGTGGGTTTCCTCCGGGTACTCCAGTTTCCTCTCACATTCCAAAAACATGCGTGTCAGGTGAATTGGCCGCTCCACATTGCCTCAAGGTGTGGATGAGCGTGTGTCTCTGTGTGCCCTGCAACTGGCTGGCAACCAGCAGCGTGTCCCCTGCCCACTGCCGGAAGACTGCTGGGATGGGCTCCAGCACCCCCGCGACCCTACTCAGGATGAGCAGTGCAGATATTGGATGGATGGATGGATGACCAATCCTTTAGACATTGTGAAAGAGTTGTAAATGTTTGACTTGTCTTTACAAAAAATGAATCAATGATTGTGCACACTTGCACATAATGATGATTGGTAATTTTGGCTTTGATTTGAATGCACCCCTGGAAAATACCATGAATTTATGTTGCAAATTGAATTGGCTAACCATTGTGTCAATCATCATTCGATAATGGAGGCAATATCCATATAGGCTAATGCGGGCTTTGGACTGTGAAAGGTTGTCAATGGAAAGGGGAGGGGTAACTGCCATATTTGGAAGAATTTTACGAGCCTGTTAATTTACAAGTGGGGGTTTTGGAAACAAACGGATTTCAAGAAGCAACGTCCAACAAACCAGGCAAGGTTTTAGGCGGAGTTCCATGTATCTGTCGGCATTATTGTGTATTTTGGAGTAAATACTTTACACAGTTGGTTTCTATGGATTGTCCTTGATGTAACAAAGCCATTTTCGTGGACATTCAAAGATATAGACGGCCAGGGGACAGAATGGTGAGTTACCCAAAAACTATAAAGCCAAGGTATCTTGTTTCAGACTGATAATGATATTTCTGTGATGAGTATATTTTGAATCGGTATATATCGAATCCCAAGAGGCTTTCCAATGATATGTGGCATGATGTATTTCAGTTACTGGTGATATTGTACAGTATTAACAAATATTTATTTTATGATGTAATTTCTGACATAAACAATTGTGATGGAAGTTATTTCTGATGATTCTATTGATGTTGTACAATTTAGTTTAGAAATACATTTAAAATAGGAATATATTTGTTCATTCAAATAATTAAAAAATATGCCAGTACGTACCACATTTTCTGGGCTATAAGGCTCACTGGACTATAAGGCGCACATTCAAAATTAGTCTTTTGGAAAATATTTTTCATATATAAGGCACACTCAACTATAAGGCATGCCCTGCGATTGGCTGGCAACCAGTTCAGGGTGTACCCTGCCCACTGCCCGAAGATGACTGGGATGGGCTCCAGCACCCCTGCGACCCTACTGAGGATAATCAGTGCAGATAATGGATGGATGGACTATAAGGCACATTAAAGTACAACTACTATAAGAACTTGGGTTGCATTCAAAAATATGGGGAAAAAAAAAAAACTTTCTACAAGGGGTACCTAAATATAAGACATACGTTTTAATTTAGGCTTTTAAGGTGTGCCCTAAAGTCCGAAATATATAATAATTTTTAAAAAATCAAATGAATTAACATATTAAAAAAAGAAAATCACGTAGTATTCTGCTTTATAGCAGTATGATGTGAAATGGTGGAGAACACAGGACATGGTGTCCAATGGCAACATGAGTAGCATGCACCAGCTAAGGTCAATTGCGAAGTTCTAGGAAATTCACAATACGAAATGATATAAAGTCCGCAAGCGGGGGACAGCTCGGCATATAAGTCATATTTCTCGCCGGACCCCGGCTCTGCATGTGGCTAGCAAAGCGGACGAGATGGCGCATTCCTTCCGTGTCGCTAAACCAAATTGAGTTTGACCCCTTGCTGGGCCCGACTGCATTAGCGCATGACTCAAACATATGATTAGCTCGCTCCAGTCAGGTTATTAGGGAATAATAGTAAATCTAATTGGAAGGTAATTAGCGTAGGATTGCTCACAGTGCAGCGCTACGCGTATTCGTTAGCCGTCTTGTGTGTGTGTGTGTGGCCGTGGCCGGCGCTGATTAGAAAAGGTAGAAGAGATTTCCTCGTAAAAGTGACTCATTATGATCGTTTGGATGGCACGTGCTAATTCAAGCTTGAATGGAAAGCTAGCACCAAGACTAAGCCAAAAGGGTCTCAGGATTATTGGTAAAATAATGGCCGGGGGCACAGTTTTTAGGTGACTATAACCGAGAACTGTAATTCTTAGCTACTTTGCACTTTGTAATTCCTAGTCTCAGTGTATCAGTTGAAAATTGTATTATGAAATATTAAACAGAAATTCACGCCTTTGATCGCAGAGCGAACTGCACTGTGTGGGCGTGATCCGATTTCCCCAGTTGACTTTTGCTGAGAGCGTTGGCTGGCAGAACACATTTTTGTTGGGCCTGTCGGCATTTTTTTTTGCTGCCTGTCCACCAAAAAGTATACAGCTCTTGTGCGGTCATGTTCCATTATCCCGATCAACTATTGCTGAGAACCTTGGCTGACAAAATGCACTTTTGTCCGGCCTTTTGACATTTTTTTGCGTTCTGTCCTCCAAAAAGTGAACTGCTGTCATGAAACCCTTTTCCATTATCCTTTATAGCATATTGCTGTGAGTGGGGGCCCACAGAGTGCATTTTACTCAGGTCTAATGGCATTTTATTGCTGTCCTGTCCACCAATAAGTGAACTGGACTCCAAAGTGTCCACGTTTTCGCTAGCCAAGGCTAGCAGAGAATATTTTTGTCGGGCTTGTCTGCATATTCTTGTTGTCTCAATAACACTTTGTTGCTGTCCTGTCCACCCAAAAGTGTACTGCACTCTTAACTGTACACTTTTCTGCTAGCCAAGGCAAGCAGAGCGTATTTTTGTCAGGCCTGTTTCCATCTTTCTGAGGTTCTATCCACATAAAGTGAGCTGGTCTTTTGCGGCTGCACTTTATTACCCCTGATCTGTGAGGGGGAACCAACAGAGGGAACTATTGTCGGGTCTGGTGGCTTTACTTTCTATTACTGTATATCCGCCTGGAATGGACTGCACTTATGCGGCCTTGATCCACTATCCCAAATCTCATATAACTACAAACAGGGACCGGCAGAATGCACTTTTGTCTTGAGGTTTACCCTTCTAGCCCACCTAAATTTACAGAAGAGGATGCAATCACTTATACCTGGTGGACTATTGCTGAGAGTTGGGTGCAGTGCACTTTTTGGGGAGGGTTTGGGCTGCTGAAGCGTGCCGTTGTGGCCCACCTAAAATAAACTGCACTGTGTGGCCGCGACACATGATCTCCAGGCAACTATTGCTGACAGTGGGGGCTGATTGTGTCATGTTTGGCCCCTCTTTTTTCTGTTCGTTCGCTTAAAATGAACAGCACCTAATGTGGCCACAACACATTATTGCTAGGTGACTACTTCTGAGCGCAAAGGCCTAGGGAGAATATTTGGGTCATGCATTTCCATTCAGTTCACCTAAAATTAAAAGAACACTTTGTCGCTGCGATTCATTATCATCAGGAGACTCTTGCTGCGAGCTTATAGAAAAAAGGGGGGAGGGTTTTTTTCGTGGATTTTGCTTATCACCTGGGGTTCTGGTTTTCAGTAACTGTGATAAACGAGGGATTGCACTACTAAGCTTGTAACAGGACTACTGCAAAAGCTGAATATTAACCAATTGACTGATTTTTTTTTCTTGTTCTAAGGATTGTATTTTATTGTATTAGTCTATATTATATATGGTGGGGTTCGTTGTTTGAAGTCTCCATAAAAAGTTGAAAGAATTTTTTTTTACATCCATAAAGTGTTTGTTAACAACGCCCAACTGAGTTCAAAGAGTCCTTATACTATTTTTTCCAACGCGCGCTTGTGCTGGTATCTTACTTTTAACAAAGCTCTGGGGGTAGTGACTTCATGCTCTTCACCACAGTTTTTGTTTGTGAAGCATTAAATGCTGAAAGTAAGAAAAGACCTGTTTGGAATACAGTCCAAACCCTAATCCAAACCCCATAAAAAAGAATAATTTGTTTGAGTGTGTACTTGCATGCACAACATAAGGACGTTGACAGAGGCTACAAGCCAGTGAGTAGAAAAGTTCTAAATTCTGTACACCTTCAACTCATTTTTTGTGTAAAGTAATATCTCAAAAAATAATAATACTGAAGTATTAAAAATGCATTTTGTTCATGAGAGATAATATGGATATTTTCAATGTTTTTGTTTTTTTCTTAAAAGAAAAATAAAGCAAAATTTACGGTTTATTGTTAAAAAAAAAGGCTGCAATGCTGTAATTCTTAGAGAGAACGACACAAGCGGTCGGTGGGCCGAGCGGCACCGATACCCGGGTCGGGCTGCTGATGCTGGCAAATAGCTGAGAGCGGAGAAGGGAGCCCAGCTGCTTTCCGGCCCGATGGGCAAGCACTCAAGCAGGGTGTGGATGTCTGAGCTGGGGAGGGACTCCCCGGAGGGAACCGCGTTTAGCAGCAGATGCTGTTTTGCAAGTCGGGGGCGGAGGCAAGAGATTCTGCAGACATTGGAAAGAGCCAATCAATTCACAGTGTACTTCGTTGCTGTGTTTTGTACATTTATAAGTTTTGCTCGTGTGCTTCTCGACAGAATCGTCGATTTACCCAAGATATGTATACAGGAAACCTCCAGCATACGACGTTGATCTAGAGGCGAATAGAAACTTATACTAATTAGCCAACCAAACCCCCGGTACCCAAGATAAAAACATTACATTTGTATGCACTGCATATCAGTACTGTGTCTTCACACGTACACCACTGCCTGTCAAAGCCAAGATCGGCTAATCTCTGAAGAGCGGGGATGACGCTTTACAATGAAAAACAGACACCAGCTGATGAAGGTGCCGTATCAGAGTCAGATCAGGAAGCTTCTCCTACTACTGGTTTCCATGGAAACCAGTACTGTCTGTTTCATGTTTGGGAGCAATCCCCTACCCAAAGAAACGACCTGGAGAGGGATGGGCACCCCCAGTCTGTACTTGCACAAGACACACCATAGGAAACGGTGCTGGGTACCACTTATATGAATATGAAAACATTAGGAATACTGGTTTAAGATCAGGTAATTGTGTAATTTTGTAATTGTAATCCTGTGCAGTCCTTTGAGACATTTTTTGTGATTAAGGGCTATATAAATAAATTTGACTTGATTTGACTTACACATGTAAAGGAAAAAGGAAATTGTACTTAAGTTTGGGGTGATCTGATTTAGGATATGTTGCTTTAATTGCCAGCTTATTCTTAACAAGCAGATGGCCTGGCCGATAGAAGATTGGATTCGGTTGCTTGGAGTGTTATGTTGTCCAAGTTGGCCGCCAGAGGGCTTTAGAGACCCCACAAAGGCAGACTACACAAAATAAGATGTTCATCGTTTTTGTTGGTATTTATTGGGGGTGCCTTGACACGAAACCTAGGTAAAGACACTGGCTGAGGCCTAAAGTTCCGAAAAATGATTTCAACCTTAAGTCACATACAAACACAAACCGAAATCATGATTTATAAAGTAGTTGGTGGATTAGTTTTGGCTATATTCCTTAGCAAGTGTAATGATTTGTGTACCCTTTTTCATAATTCTTGATGACTGCAAGCTTCGTTTCCAGGATTTATCATATTTTTGCTTTTCCCTTTAGCATCACTGCAGGTCTTGGGACCTTAGAATATTTGAATAGAGTAACAAAATCCTTATTTTTGTCATCCAGTTAAAAACACAGAAATGTCAAAGATTAAGGATTCATTATCAATCAACAATCAGACTATTACTAGTCTTATAGTTTTGACATTGCGGATTATGGAGAAAATTCAAATATCCCGTCTCAAAATAGTATACCATTAAAACGTATAATAGTCTATTTGACTAACCAGCAATATTATAATATGTATATATATATATATATATATATATATATATATATGAAAAGTGCGCCTAATATAAACAGTATCAGAAAGTAATACTGGAGCCAAAATCGTATTAAAACGGGTGTCCTTTGAATGGATAATTGTACTATGTTGCATATACAGTATCAAAATAAGACTGATTAGCCAATCATGAAAACAAATAAATAGAATTCATCACTATAGTCAAACCTAACACCCAAACTAGCACATAACCAAGAATGGTATAACGGATAGGGTTTGATTAATATCTGTTATATGTTGTTGTTGATGTTTTGTTTTTTTTTCCCGTTTTTTTTTTTACGTTACGTCATACAAGGCTGCTAAATACTATGAGTCGTCATTTTATAGCATATACTAATTTTCTATGAAACTTTGAAATTTAAGAAAAATCAAGAAACCCTAATTTTTGCATTGTCAATGTTGATTGTTCCTTGATTATTTATGGTACTTTAGTGCCATCTGCTGGACCCTAGCAGTAACAGCAGTTTTTTGTGTTTTTTTCTTTTGTCTGAGAAACACTTTCCGCTTGATAGCCTTCTTAAATGATATCACGAAAAATGTGGAAAAAAAATCTGTTTAATTCTCTATTAATTTTCAAATATGATTTTCAATGTCTGGTTGTATTATTATGCAAAACAAAGCACGTTAGTAAAAGTGAAAGGACATTCCTATGTCTTGCCGCATAGTTTTTTTCCGGGACCAGACAGAGTATTCAGACTACTGAGAAATAGAGGCGGAGAGAAGAAATGCAGTCGAGAACATTTATTCCAAAGTTTCAAAATAAAGTTAAAACTGAGTACTTTGGGCCGGTCTGATTCGGAGACAGTACGCACAGTCAAAATGGCATCAAAAACTGTTGACCACAGTTTTTATAGGGACGGGGTGTGGATTTGCAAAATGGAACATGAAAGGAATTGACATCTTATTCAAGAGCCCTTTGTTGAAAAACTGTTCGCAGCTGTATTTTGAAGGTTTTATGATAAGAGCAGGAGACCATTGCTGGGAAGGTACTGATATGAAAGGATACAGCAAGTAAATACCAAATATGGATGAACATAAGTGCATTCAAAACAACTAAATGAGTAATTTTATTATTAAAGTAATGCTGCGATGATCAAATAATACACTCAATAGCTGGAAAACTCGTGTTATAGTGACATCATACTCAAAGGCCTATTTTAACAACCGGACAACCTTGTCATTTTAATAAGAGCAAAAACTAAAACAATTGTTTCTTTTGTTTTTTTCCATCGGAGGGTTGCATACGTTACATCGATTTGACAGTAGCACATTTTTTACATGGACATTTTCTCCGGCGCAGATTTAATGCACGTTTGACTTTCTGTCCGCCGCTTGTTCAATAAACTGCCATCAATTACTTTGTAACCTCGAATGCGTTTTATCGCTATTAATGCAATATGTCATATCAGATGTCAGCCGGCGGCATGCTGATGAGCTTCCCCTTGTAAAAACACGCCGTTGAACGTCACTCCTTTATGGAAAATTATGCAAACCTCGTTCTCGACACGTGATATAATATCCGACTTTCTCGGAGGAGACACTTAAAAATAAATCGGGCTTAGCAGCGGGCACCTGTGTATCTATTTTTTAATGGACGCGTGTTTTCCGACGGTATTACCCGATTCCGGTGCGGACGTGAAAGGCCGGCGACATTGAGGCTTCAAAGTCGCCATCAAAGTCACACCGAGGGTGTTGAAATATTTGGTGTTTTTCATCGTTCAGAAGATAGGGGGCGACTTGTTTATGGAAGTGCAAAATGAGGTCGGACATCACGGGGCATGGGTCCTTGCACGGATTCTCGGGAGTTCAGCATTTGCAACCGATGTGAAAAGGTCGGAAACAGGTGCTCTGTACCGGTGGTTTTAAGTTGGGTTTACTTCAGGATCCTGCACCCAACCCTAATTACAAGCCTCGACCTAAATAAAGATTTAAAAAAAAAAAATCAAATTTAAAAATGTGTTGTTTAAAAAGATGACATTTTTAAGGATCTTGATGCTTTGGGTGCACAAAATCCTGTCCTTTTTTCTTGTTTCTCGCTTTTTTTTCTATTTTTTGAAATATTTTTCCCTTTGTTTTTTCCTTTGCTGTTTCCTTTCTATTTTTACTTTCCTCCCCTCTTCATTTTATTTTTCTATTTTATTCTTTGTTTTATTTATTATTTTCTTTTCAATCCGTTATACATTTTACAATACATACATGTAAATATGTAATTTCATTTAAACTCTTAATCATTAAATACTTATTAAATCCAATGTAAAATAATAAATACAATTCTAAAAACATTTATAACTGTAATATATTACACCTTTAATTGACAAAATTAGGAGTTCTCCAATTTGTTACTGCAGCACGAGCAACATTGACATTTGTGCTCGCAGGCTGCATTCGACGACTAGACAAATACTATGCACTGAATATACTTCCTCGTGAACCACTAGTAGACCGTGATCTACTCAATGAGAACCTTTGCATTGCATTATACAAACATTAAATACATATACAGAATATTTATTACATACGTTTTGTGAATACATTAGTAGAACCTTGTTTAAACTTTATGGTCATTGACTTGGAGTGGGATGGGCTGCACCATGCTGTAATTGCCCAAGACACACCACAGAAAATTGTGCCCCTACCACCCTAGTGGTCAAGGGATTCAACCAATCAACACACCAACTGACCAATCAACCAACACACTCACCAACCGACCAACCAACACACCCACCAACCTCCGAACCGACCGACCGACCGACCAAACAACACACCCAACACTCCAACTGACCAACACAATAACACACCAACCAACTAACACACCAACCAACACACCGAACACACTCACACATTAACCACCCAACAAACCCACTAACCAACATACCGACCGACCAACATACCGGCCAACCAACCAACCAACATACCAACACACCTACCAACTGACCAACACACCAACTATCCCTCCAACCAACCAACATACCAACACACCGACCAACTAACCGACCGACCGACCAACATTTACACCAAAACAGCAACTGACCGACCGACCGACCGACCAACCATTACACCAAGCAACCAACCACCAGACGTCAAGTCAAGTCATGTTTATTTGTGACGTCCTTTATCACAAGGAGTCTCAGAGGGCTGCACAGACCACATATTATTGCAAACTACAGACTATCATTACACCATTCCCTTACATGAGGGCAAGGAAAAACTCAAAAACCTCACCATGACCAGGCTGCAATGGATGTTGTTGTCAACATGAAATACTGTATAGGTGATTCATAAGCCATAGAATAAGTGTGTTTTCAGCCTAGATTTAAACAGTTCCGCTGAGCTTACGGATCAAAACTCAGGGGGCAGAGCATTCCACGGCACCGGGGCCCGAATGGAGAACACTCTTGAACCTGCTGATCTCTTCTGGGCTCTTGGGATCACTAGTAGAACACACCAACCAACCAACACACTATCCAACCGACACACCGACCGACCGACCGACTGACTGACTAACCACCACACCAACCAACTAACCTTCTGGTGTTCGCTCTTTTTAAGTTCTATTTCAAAGCGTCTTGAAACATTGGTACTCTTTTGCCGCAAAACAGGCTTGCATATTAAAGACGACACCTACTCTTGATGTCAAGGATTTCTTGCTCTACTTTACACACTGGAGACGCGATGCTTGTCGCTAATCTGCTAATGATTCACGTCGGCGTTTTTTTTTATGTCTGCAAATGTTGAGTGCGGGACGTGCCCCTCATACGGATGTGATATTAACTACTTATTTGTCATTTGTAGCTATAGATCCATTATCAATTACAATTTTCAGTGCAGAAAGAATTGAACCAGTTAAAAAGAGTAGACCAAATAAATCATCCCTCCAAGTAAACTTATCTGTTTGTCTCTATTGGACGAGTGGCAACGACACAACAGTTTGTTGTTTTGACATCATTTTCGCTATCAGCCAATGATGTTGCTGTTCTTTGATACCGCACCCTTTAGTGGTGACCTATTCTTTTTAACCTTGAAATTTAAATGAAACGAGCAGGGGGCTTTAGTAAGGGGTGCAGTTGTCTTATATGAGAACCCTTTTCCGATCTCCTTTCAAGGTCAAGATCTATCAATGTATTCTCGTTTAATTTGATTATCTACAAAAGAATAAACTTATTCCTACTAAAACTTAATATAAACAATATTTAGTATATATTTTTAGTATATATTCTTAATAATATATATATATATATATATAAATACATAAATAAAATTATTTTTTATTTTATTTTTTGGTGTATTTAGTTAGGAAATATTTAACTTAAGACACTTGTCTAACAATCATTATTAAAATGAATGATTTTTTTTAAACAATTTTTTGAGGTGAATTAAATTATTTTTTGTCAAACAATAAAATATAAACGGGAACATTGAACATCACCCACTTCAATTAATTCCTTATATTTATTTGCATGAAAAAGATAATTGAAATGAATAATTTGCCAACCATTTTTTGGGGTTGAGATAATAAAAATCGAATTTTAAAAAATTTAAACGCAATTAATACCCTTTCATTGTTTTTTTTTCTTTATAATTTTGCTTAAAAATATCCTGAGAAGAAATAATTGACTAACACATTTTTTTCAATCGAAAAATTTTCATTGGAAACTAATTTTAAACATTTGAGAGACTTAACATATCGCATTTTATGAAATCTATTGTATGAAAGAAAGAACATTTTTGGGGTAAATCATTTTTTTAATAAAAATGAAATAGAAATTGAAAACATTTTAACCCAAAACAGATTAACGGATACATATTTTTTCTTTTCTTGAAATGTATCCTAAATGCATTATTCACTATATAAACATATTTTGGTAAATTAAGTGAATTAAAATTAAAGGAAAATTCAAAAGAAAATATGCGAAAATTGAACGTAAAATATTTTATCAAGATTTTTTTTTTTTTTTGTCTTATTTGGCTTACTTATTAGAAAAGTAAAAACATTTGCTAACCAATCATTTTTGGCTAATTAAGGCAATCAAAATTTTAACGAACTTTTTTTTTTTAATGCAGAAAAAATACATTTTTTTTTTCTTATTTTGCTAAAAAATATCTTTTATTTTAATAATTCTATAAAATATTTTTGGTGTTTTAAGTTAATCAAAATATAATAAAATATACAAAAACTGGAAAACTGAAAAATGTCTTATGTTGCTGAAAATGATCCTTGAAATGATTAACTCACTAACGAACTAATATTAAGTTAGTTCAAATTTAAAAAAAAATATGAAATAAAAAATGTTAAAAATTGAACATAACGTATTTTACTTAATAAATATCGCGGTATGGCTGATGAGATGAGATGAGATGAAATATCGTATTTGTATATAAGTAAATACGTATAATTTATACACCTATTTTTGAGCATACTTTCCAGATCATATGTGCATCTCGACGCATCCCTTTTTATTTTTTTAAGTCTACAGAAGCACGACTTTTTAGGAACCCCCCTTCAAAAAAGTAATTTTTCAAAATAAATTAACAATTTCAGCCTGCAGCCTTACACCAGGCAAACATGCAAATCTAACGCGAATGTTCTTTCGATGCTGAGATGACAATTTTAGGCAGGCCTGTTTTAGACATTTATTTGAGTTTTTTACTGACTTAATTTTCCCAACGGATGTCAGTTATCATTTGTGAATCCATAACACAAAATAAAAAACATGTTTCTTTTTCACAATAAAGGTCGGCCATCTGAACCGTGCATATAGTCCCTTCAAGATATGATGCACAATATTGCCTCCGTCCTACGCGTTTTATGCTGATACTTAACTACGACGTGATTAAAAATATAACACACAGCATCGTTTCGAGGATCTTTGGTGTGTGGTCTCTATGAATATGATCGCACTATACCGGGAGACAGATGCTTCCTAACAAAAAACAGAACATAGTTAGAAACACCCCATAAAACCTCGACGTCCGATACATTACTCTTTTTATGAATTGAGTAAATAACACGTGGGCGTAGCATCATGGGTGCGGTTTTATATGCTGCCCAGTTTGTTTTTACTGTTGTGTTTGTGTGCATTGTGTGTTGATTACATACACGTACTATATTGTTTGTTACGGGAAAGTCGGTAAAAAGGAACTGCCGGGAAAAAGCGTTGACATCTATAGCTGTCCATGGTCCTGAATGAGTTGGTTGTCGTTAGTTTTTGACTGACCTTCCCTGAACGAGATTTTCAGTTCGCTCGGTTAACCACGAACATACCAAGCACATTTTTCTTTTTCGTGAGTCAAACAATTGCTTTTTCAGACATTTCGATGTTCTTTCGGTAATTACGTACCACTACATTTTTTTTTCACATATTTATTGTTTATTACAGAAGATTTCAAAGAAAGACAAAGCCAGTAGAATTTAGACATCTATAGCTGTAATTGACACTGTGCTATAATGTACATAATACGTTTTCAGAAGTATTGTCCCTGAATGCCAAAACGTAAAAAATACATTTACGTTGTTATGTTTAAAAAAAACGTATTATTGTCAGGAAACGGACCGAGAAGCAGGAAGTCGGAACTTATATGCGTAGACGATCTGTCACTTTAATTAGGAAATAAAAGTTGTCCAACACACAAACAAACCAAAGACAAAGCAAAACAGGTTTAAAGGCAATCAAAATTACAAACTAGGCATTACTCAGATCAAACAGGCTTGAACAGGTCCGCAACAAGGTAAAGCAATGGTCTGGCAACGGGCTATCCCAAAAGGAGAGTTTAAGTACTCCACAAGCACAGGTGAGGACCTTTAAAAAAAGTACTGGGGGCGGCGGTAGCTCAGGAGGGGGAGCGCTCGTCTTGGGATCAAGGGATCCCAGTTCGAATCCCGGCTCGTCCGTGTTACATGTAGAAGTGTCCTCGGATAAGACACTGAACCACTAATACCCCCAATAAGCAGGTTAGCGCCTTACATGGCTGCAAGGCCGCTATTGGGAAATGTGGAGCACATTGTAAAGTGCTTTGGGAAGTCATTGACTTGAAAAGCGCTATATAAATGCAGATCATTTCATTTCATTTCACAAGCAATCAGTTCAATGCGTCTCAGCCAATGTCAAGGGGCGGGGCCAGCTGGGCGCCATGACAACCGTGCAGGACATGACAATTATAAAGGGTTTGGCGAAGCTCAGAAGTAAGTATCAAGCCTTTGGGGATGATTTCAATATAAAAATCGTGAATTTTATTCTGGAAGGACTGACACTCTTAGACAACTCCAACTGTTCTGCAGTCGGGTTTTTGTTTTTGCAATTACTTTTTCCTATAGGGCCGGATAAATTTTAATTTTTTTGTGCTTTAATAAATAAAATCAACATTTCAAAATTGCATTCTGTATTTCTTCGGGTTGTCACAGTGTGATATTAACATTGGTTTGATGATCTGAAACCTTTGTGAGTGATAAATATGCAAAAAACACAGAAATCAGGAAGGAAGCAAATACCATTTCACGGCACTGTATATACGACTGCTCATTTCCCTACCAGTCCCACCAGTTCAACCAGTCCCCTCTCTGGTTGTAATGTGCCATGATTGCAAGTAGGGGACCTGTTCTCCATCTGGCGACGATCACCAAATTGCCGCTCGCCGGCAGTTGAGCTACCACGGTCGAGCTCCGTTACGGCTTCGTCTTGTCAGGTCGGGGATTTCTCGGCCTCGGGTGTGGGGAGAGGGACGCATTTTGTGTGTTTGGTGGTCTTTCTTCTAGTCAGGTCGGGGATTTCTCGGCCTCGAGGGGAGGAGGAGCGTAATGCGTCTGTTTGGTGGTCTCCATTCCCACCCAAGGGATCCCCCAACATGGCTATCAAGCCAAATTTAGCAAAACAGATGGCTAGAAAAGATGATCCCAAATGATTTTTTTTCTTTTTTTTTTTTTATGGAGTATGCAATATTGTGCAGTGTAAAAAGAAAACTGCGCATTAAATGTGGAATTAAATCCAAACTGCTTAATCAGGTCAATTATAATATGTTTCTTCACCACTAACACTTAAATTTCTACTTATCAATATTATAACCATTATTGTTACAACTATTCATTGTAGTTTTTGTGTATTGTTTTTATGATTAGCATTAATGTATTTTTTGTATTATTATTAATTTGTTTCTATTGTTTTTTATTATTTTATTTTTTTATTATCAATATGATAATTGTTATTATCAATTATGTATGTAGTCAAGTCATGTTTTTTTGTGACGCCCTTAATCACAAGGAGTCAAAAAGGCTGCACAGTCCAGATTATTGCAAACCACAGACTATTATGACACCATCCCCTGATCTAAAACCTACATGAGGGCAATGAAAAACTCAAAAACCCCAGCATGAGGGAAATGTAGAAACTTTGAGAAGGGACTGAAGTAATTCCCCTTCCAGAATGACCAGGCTGCAATGGATGTTGCAATGACAAATATTACACTGATATCATCAACAGGAAGTATAGGTCATTCATAAGCTATAGAATAGAAGTGTGTTTTAAGCCTAGAATTAAACAGCTTCACTGAGGTTGCAGATCGAATTTTAGGGGGAAGAGCATTCCTCAACACTGGGGCCCGAAGGGAAAACGCTCTCGAACCTGCAGATTTCTTCTTGGCTCTTGGGATCACTAGTAGACCAATAATTTCCAAGTGAAGGCCCTAAGCCGTAATATTTGTGAAGATTAATTCTGAAAGATGTGAATGAGCAGGTCCATGCTTGATTTTGTATACTACCAACAGAACCTTAAAATCACATTTTACGCTGACAGGGAGCCAACGCAGGTTAGCTAAAATCGGGGTAATAAGATCAAACTTTCTTGTCTTAGTTATAAGCCTCGCTGCAGCATTTTCTACCAGCTGGAGGCTCTTGATTTTAGACTTTGGGAGACCTGAGAGTAGCACATCACAGTAATTAAGACGGGAGGTAACAAACTCATGAATTACAGTATGATCTCACCTAAAAATATAACCTATTGGAAGCATGTAAATGCTGAAAAGAAGGGGGCCAAGTACTGAACCCTGTGGAACACCACAAGTAAGACTAAAGGGCTACCGATGTCATTTCACCATATTTAACACAATGCTTCCTAGCTGAGAGGTGGGATCTGAACCATAAATGGACAGTTACCTTAACATAGATTCAAAAATGTTATTCTTTGATATAAAATCATTCAGCTGCTGTGCCACAACCTTTTCAACTACTTTGGACACAGGTCTGTAATTACATAAGCTTTCTGGATCAATGTTGGGTCATTAAAGTGTAGTTTGTTAAATGCATTATTTCAAATGTCTTGTTCTACTGTCCCCCAAAAAGTTTTTTTTTTTTCCTGTAGTCTTTTTTTTTACCGAATTGCAAACTGTGAGCTCATCCAGACAGCCCGGCAACTCTTTTGATAGGGCGGGCATCTTGACGGAGAGACGGACTTCTCAATTCGGTCATCAATTATTACTCGGAGCTTCGCCTCCGGGGCCCCACTGACAGGAATGTGAAGCGAAAGCCGTTCGATAGCATCGCCGGTTTACACGATCCGATCGACATCGCTCGCTATAAAGTCATCCAGATCGCTACGTCGGAGGCTGAATGATTCAAAACAAACACAGATGTTTGTTTTTTTGTTTTCAAAACAAACGCACATTCAAGAGAAATATAGTAATCCATCGGTTACTGTGGTAAATGTGGACCAGGACCTTCTTGCGAAGAAGGAACATCTGCGTAGTAGCGTTGCACCTTTATAAAAGCCCCCAAGGGTTAAATTTACCTCGAGATGACGTTTTTTACCGACTGAGAGTATACGACAACTATAGATCTACTAATACAAACACAGAACATAGAATTGCAGTTGAATGAATGTTCTTTTTTTAGTCATTATGCAAAAGTAATCTTACATTTCAGTGATAGAACGTGGATGGGAAGCAGTATGGTAGTATCAGGTAACCTCGATTCGAGCCAGGTCTCTGTGATGATGAATTATGAATGTAGTGGTTTCCCATGAGTTGTAGCTCCAAGACATACGTTTTATGGGTAATGGATCTGCCGTTGGTGAGATACATGCACGGCAGGGGTAGCTTAAGAGAGTTGCTGGCCTAGTCGTAGCAGTAGGCCGGACATGCGGCCTCGGTATTGCCATCTTCCCCGACCCTGATTCAGTCGTTTCCCGTTTTCGATTATCTCTTTACGATCAATGCAAGTCTTGGGAGTCATAGCTAAACGATTGAAAGTTTGTTGTGTGACGTTCCGAAGCCTCTTGTGCAGAGTTTTCATGTTCACCCCGTGCTTGCATGGGTTTCTTCCGGGCACTCTGTTTTTTTCTCCCACATTCCAGCCGATTTAAATTGTCCCTAGGTGTGAATGAACCAGTGAGTTGTCTGTCCCTGTGTGCCCTGCAACTGGCTGGCAACCAGTTCAGGGTGTCCCCTGCCCACTGCCTGAAGATAGCTAGGATGAGCTCCAGCAACCCCGCGACCCTATGGACGATAAGTGGTGCAGATAATGGATGAATGGATGTGTGACTTTCTAAATTTAACATAGAGAGAGAAAGACATTGTGGGAGGTAATACATTTTCAAGATGTTTATTTGCTATAATTCGGCATTATTTGATGTGCTTTTCTGCTATTGGTTACTATCATGGCCTCATGAAGATGCTGTTTTGCTTTTTTTGCTGTAGTCCTTCCCATGATCACCATTTCTATGTGCTCTTCTGACTTTCCTAAAAATCTAATTTCATTAATGTCATTATTTTCAATGTACGAGCCGCTAAAGCTAGCGATATTGCCATGCTTCCCAGTTTGTTTTGATCCCCGCCACGATGTTTGACTGACAGGCTGGTTTTGGCTACTAGTCACGCCCACCCAACACACAAACCTTTCCCTAACCTGCGTCTGTGAAAGCATTTCCTGTGTGCTGTCCGCTCCCAACACAATGCACAATCCGTTGATATCAATGACAATAAAGACAATCCAAGTGAACCAAGTAGAGGGGGGGTCTCTGTAATATCAACTCCCCCTGCCCACAAACAAGAAAAATACAATTGCAATTCATGTTTCTAATTCACAATAATTAAACCCGAGCGTATACAAGTAAAAGGTTGCGATCTGTGATTCAAAGGCGCCAGTAATGACTATTAAAGGGGAAAATGCACTTTTTCAGCAAATCATAAAAGTGGGCCACGCCACATTAATTATTAAAGCATATTAAAACCTTTGTGGATCCTTTAGGAGCGCGCATACTCAACTCTTTATTTTTCCCGTTTTCCAGGTCACTAAGCCGTAGATTCACCTGGCGGGACGTATTTGTGTTGGATGCGACTCTTGCCGCTCGCCGGCAGACGGTTATACTCCAATCGGGAAGGTTTCGTTCCACGCTAATAAAAACTGCGTAGGGGAAGGTAGCGAGTACCCTGATGCAAATTTTTGCTTGCAAGTACCTCATATTTCCGCTGAATGGTTTTCGGGTACAGTAAAACCCCGGTTAAAACCGGTCTTCCAGGTGTGGAATACGCTGTTTTTGAGGCCCCCTGCTACGACATCGACATCTTTTGTTTGAATGAATGTCCGAATAAACAATGATAGTCATTAAGGGGAGGCAGGGAAGGTAGTGCCTCACCTGTCATCAAGAAGATCATGGCTTATGGCTCCCTTAAAACTTCCTATGGTGTGTCTTGGGCAAGTACAGTCTGACGGCAGACACCCCTTTCCACCCTGTTTTTTTTTGGGTAGGGGTTTGCTCCCCCACATGGAACTAGTTACCAGTACCAAGAGAAGACTCCTGATCGGACTCGGATACAGCACTTTTATCATCTGGTCAACGTTATTTTTCGGTGTACAGCGTCATCCCGCTCTTCAGAGATGAGCCAGACCTCGGAGTTTGTAACAGTACTGATGCTAGATCCTAAATCACTGGGAAAAACAGAAAATTCAAAATAGATTGTATTTATTTTATATTTGTTTAGGTTCCTTCTAATTTGACTTCTCAATTTTGGGGTTTTTTGAAAAAAGAAATCGGAATTTTCACATTATACTAGGGAATTAAATCACTTAAATATTGTAACAGGCCAGAAACGGAGATAGGACCCAGTAGCGTTTGATTACTCAGTTTTATTGATAAAGAGGAAGAACAGGGGTTGCTTCCACGATCCGATGGGGCGGGAATGCGGAAGTGGCACTTCCATGTCAAGGGAGGATAATCGTAGACTGCAGGGATACTGGTCACTAGCCGGGACGGGAGAGCAAGGGTGGTATCGAGTTCAGAAACGAGGTCGGCAACGGGTGTCAGGCAGGAAGCGGGGGCAGAACAGGTTGGATGTCGGTATGGCAGAACAGGGCAGAAACGGGTCCAGAAACAGGTCGGCAACAGGTATCAGGTAGGAGAAAACAGGGGAGGAAAAATGTCTGAAGGTATGAGCTTGCCTAGCTGGGAGCATAGGTTCGCAACGATCTGACGGCTTCCTCTTGGAAGCCGGGGGTTTAAAAAGAGTCTATGAACCAATCAGCGCTCAGGTTTGTTGGCGCCAATTGGGCAGTCACAGGTGCCCTGAATCAGCAATCATGACAAATATAAATAATTAAAAAATGAATTAAATAACAATGATAATAATAACGATAACATAATGAATAAAAACAAATATGTATAAAAAGGCTGAGAAAAGATATGTCCATATATCAAGATTGTCTTGCTTCTCCCTTTATCATCACAGTAAACCAATAGCAAACCAGAGTGTTACATAGCGTCAACCAATTACAAACACATCTCTTGGATAGTTTTTAGGGCGTGCGAAAAAAAACCTGTCGTTGATGTTGTATGTCGGGGAAAATGCTGTAAACTAAACCTAAGCCCACCCGTAGCGACACCGTAACCCCAGGGTCTACTGTCTATATCGCAATTGTAATATTTAACTGCCTCTTTTGTGGCTTTAAACCAGAACGTGACAAATTCTGTATCTGCATTGCTCTTATTTTTCCCTTCCATCATTTCATCCTTAATGCCCCCCTCGCCTACTCCCCTTGCCTGCCTCCTTAACGTGGAGGGGGGGTGGGGTAAGTAGGTAATGGGCGCACCCGTGTCGTAATGCGCCAATCAAAACGCACCGCATCAAATTAGAGGTAAACTATTGTTCGCTCTTGCACGGGTCCCACAGGTGGAGGGGGAGGATGTGTATCCTAGCACAATATATCTCATTATTCAGCCATTAGCTCTCCTCTTTCTGGGGAAATGCATCGCTTAAAGGAAAATATCCTCCACACCAGCGAGCTATAAATTCAATTAAGCCCTCGCATTAGCGCCGCAAAGTGCGTGTTGTTCTCCTTCATAATTATTTCAGAGATGCCTTTATTTTCCAGAAATGGCCGTTATGCCACTTTGCGAGACATTCTTTGAGCTCGGAAAAAAAAGCGGGATTCTTTTGTTTTTGATTAAACAAAGCCCATAAGCAGCTGGTTGCAAAGTAGCATTGAGACCGCGTTAATCCGCTTGTAACTTAATTGATTTACAGGCCCGGTCGTCTATTTACGATTTAGCGTTTTTTCGGAGATGGTTTGTTCGGCCATATTCCAATGCGTACTACGGCTTCTATTTTGAAGGTTGTTTTTTACTATTTCATTCAGATATTAATTAAAATAGGATGTTTGTATCTTTTCACCCATGAACATAAACTTTTTTAACAAATAAAAAACGAAAAAGTGGGTGTGCAAAATTATTCAGCCCCTTTTCTTTTAGTGCAGCAAACTCTGTCCAGAGGTTCAGTGAGGATCTCTGAATGATTCAATGTTGATCTAAATAACTAACGATGATAAATGGAATCCACTTGTGTGTAATCAAGTCTCTGTATAAATGCACTTGCACTGTGATAGTCTCAGAGTTCTGATTTGAGCATTATGAAGAACGAGGAACACACCAGGCAGGTCCGAGATACTGTTGTGGAGAAGTTTAAAGCTGGATTTGCATACAAAAAAAAATTCCCAAGCTCTAAACATCCCAAGGAGCACCGTGCAAGTAATAATAATGCAATGGGAGGAGTATCAGACCACTGCAAATCACCACAACAGTATCTCGGACCTGCCTGGTGTGTTTCTCGTTCTTCATGATGCCCTCTGCGCTTTAAACAGACCTCTGAGACTATCACAGTGCAGATGCATTACACACAGGTGGATTCCATTTATCATCATTAGTCATTTAGATCAACATTGAATCATTCAGAGATCCTTACGGAACTTCTGGACAGTTTGCTGCACTAAAAGTAAAGGGGTTGAATAATTTTGCTCACCCACTTATTTGCTTTTTTATTTGTTAAAACAGTTTAAAATATCCAATAAAGTGTGTGCCAATTCATGATTGTGTCCCACTTCTTGGTGATGCTTCACAAGAAATTACAGTTTTATATCTTGATGTTTGAAGTCTGAAATGTGGCAAAAGGTCACAAAGTTTAAGGGGGCCAAATCGTTACGCAAGCCACTGTATAATATTCATCACAGGTATTCCATTTTACACGTTTTTTTTTCACACTAAACCGCAAGAGGGCGCTCTTGTGTTGACAATTTCAACCTTGCTGTGCCGAAAAATATCCGCCCACAGGAAATGGACCCCCCTAGCATGTGTCACTAGCGCAAATGTCACTAAAATGACTCCGTATCTCATTTTTCGGGGAAATTTAATAGAACAGTAAAGGACAGAGTATTTACATCTTGTGCAGAAATCACTTTCAAGCAAGTTGAAAATATTTACTGTGGCAAAATGATGCCACCTTTTCTGAATGTTCAGAAGGTAAGGTGTCATTTCGCCAAAGTAAATATTTCCAACTTACTCATTATCGATTTTTATTCAAGGTGAAAATGTTCTGTCTTTTACTGTTCTAATACATTCTCCAAAAATGAGAAGTCGTTTTATTGTCGTGACGTATGCTAGGGGGGGAGATTTAATTTTTTTTTTTTCAATATTTCAAATTGGCTTTCAAGATGACATGTGTGTTTTTGGTGTTGAATTTTATCAACAAGGTACCCCTCAAAAATGTGACTTATACTCCATGTGCGACTTATATATGTGTTTTTCCTTATTTATGCATTTTTGGGCTGGTGCCACTTATACTTCTGAACGATTTATAGTCTGGAAAATATGGTGGGTGGGGTTTGAGGGACAATGGACAGGGCTTACATTGTTTTATTCCCACTCATCTCTTAACTCACTACATACAACACAATTGATAAAATATTTGACACAAAGGCGTTTTCACATGTAAATTTATCAAATCATGATAAAAATGAAGAAGCTAACCACGAGGGCACAGTGAGACCCAGTGAGAGCATGCCCCCAAACCCCTTTGTTTTCTTTCTTCACTTCATCCTTCTTCTCTTTACTCTCTAGCAACAATATAGTCCATAAAACCTGCTACAAAAATACATTTCCACACCTAAATTTATAAAATAGGATCATGATACAACCGACAGAGGTAGCCACGGACCAACATGACCCAATGAGAGCCAGTAAAAAGACCCTCTGGCTCTCTGTTCTTGAGCTGTCCGGATCAGTAAAAGAGTCATTATCAGTTTCATTTTGTTTATCCTTCTGCCTACTTTACTAAACTACCCTATATGTTGCAATCAGGGATGACAACAATAACACATTTGTTCTCAAACAAAGGTAAAACAATGATTTTCATGTTTAGCATTGAATGTGCTAACTGGTTTATTTTAACAGTTATATGAATGCAGTTTTACACCTGAACCAACTCGGCACGCTATACAAACTAGTGTGAGCTATGAAATCATCATTTTTTTTTTCTTTCATTGTCGTAATGGTTTGAAAAAAAGAAAGAAAATTAAAATAAAGAGGCTGGGTCTGCTGGGTGGGGAAATGGTATGCACATCGGGACAGCAGTCGCCTCACACTTGTGTGGTCGGGGTTTGACAGGGTCTTGGGGCATCGTGTACTATTGAAGCACGGTGTTTCTGGCTTTGTGACAGACCGACACTCGTTCTCTCGCAGGTCGCCTCGGGTCGGCCCGTCTCTTCCTTGAGCCCGATGGCAACTATGTCCCACCTTAGTAGTGCTAAGGTCTTAGGCCCAAGTCCGGCCTGAAATGTCAATCATTGCGTTCGGATTTGGGCCAGGTAGAGATTATTTCATGCTGACTTTTTTTAAATTATCCACCCGTCCTTCCTCTTTGTTTTATTTTATTTGTGGACGATGGGTTCCCCTAGATCAGGGGTGGCCAAGCTGATCCTGGAGAGCCGCATGTCCTGCATGTTTTGGAGGTTTCTCTGCTCCAAGGCAGGTGATGCCAATTTTCACCTTGTAAGCAAGCTTTGTGAGAGCTTGACAATGATCCAGGTGATCGGAATCACCTGTTTTGGAACTTCAAACACAAGCAGGAGATGCAGCTCTAAAAGGGCCAGGTTGGCCAACCCTGCCCAAGACACACCACCGACAGCGGTGCCCCTACAACCCTGGTGGTCAAGGGATCAGTGAGCCTTGACACAAAATCTAGCTAAAGACACTTGTTGAGGCTTAAAGTACGACTGAGTGCATTTTCTTTAAAATCTGTTGAGCTGTTTTGGAGCCTATACGTCACATACAAACACACAGACATGAAATGAAATGATCTGCATTTATATAGCGCTTTTCAAGTCAATGACTTCCCAAAGCGCTTTACAATGTGCTCCACATTTCCCAATAGTGGCCTTGCAGCCATGTAAGGCGCTAACCTGCTTATTGGGGGTATTAGGGGTTCAGTGTCTTACCCAAGGGCACTTCGACATGTAACACGGACGAGCCGGGATTTGAACTGGGATCCCCTGATCCCAAGACGAGCGCTCAACCTCCTGAGCTACTCCCGCCCCATGCACTCACACAAACCGGGAGTATTTTAGATTAAACGTCTTATTACTGCATTTTTTAATGTTCAATTACTATCTAAAGGTGTTTTATTGATCAGTAAGATGTGTTTTATAGCTATTTAGGATTGACTTGGATGCTTTCAGGTGGATGAATTTTAAATTATTTCATATCGAGGAATTTCAGCTGCGGGCGTGATACTGGAACAAATAAAGCTCGTGTGAAGAGGTACCACTGTATATCAAGTGTATATCTACACACACCCCTCCCGAGCCGTTATCTCTTCTCCAATCTCCCTCCCTTAAGGTCCTCCCAAGCCTGCTTTGGCCCCTCCCCCCTTAACTCCCCCGTCTCCGCCTCCCTCCATCCCTCCTCCATTTACATGGCCCGACTCCTCTGCCTCTTTCCCTTCAAAGTAAACAGAAGCGAGAAGAATAGGAGCGGAGCAGCATCACTTTTTTTTTTTTTGCTTCCCACGACTCCCCCCTCGATCCCCCCTCCCTCCCTGCTAACGCAGACTTTTTCACGTGCATCCCGTTTTCTCTCGGACTTTTCGCCCGCTCGCCTCCGCTGAAGAAACGCTCCGAGGGAGGGGACCACAAGTGTGGAGAGCTTGAGAGGATAGGACCCCCACCCCCTTAACCCCCTGCCCTTCGGTCCTTATGAGTAAGGGGTCTCGTCTGCACATGCTGTGCTCTATGGCAAACTCTGGCTGCCTTCTGCTGTCCGGAACCGGGATGTTACCCCACTCTCTGCAGTGCCCCCCTGCTTTCCTCTATCTGCCCCAGGTAAGCCCCGGACTGCTCGCTCCCACAACGGGGCAGGCGTCCCTTTCGGGACACTTCAACTTTTAGTTCGAGCGTGCTTGTCCTATTATAAGAAACTTTTCGTGCGTTCGAGCTGTAATTACCACCAGGGGGACTTATCTGAATCATTTTTTAGTGCTCTCGGATACTAGTACCAAGTCCCGATACCGTTTGTACTGTTGGTTAGTGAAAATCCGTTATTTACCACTAAATATAATCAAATTGTTTATTTGAGAATGCTACCAGAAAGGTTTTTTGTGTTTCTTAGCTGTAATAATTGCAAGATCAATTCTTCAGCGCTCACTGATACAGATACCAAGTGATGATACTGTTCTTACTGCCAATGGGAAAGAAAAAACACATTTTCTTAATGTGTAACTAATGACCCTTTTAGGTTTTTATTTTTTTTAATTTTTTGTTATTCACTGCTAAATATAAACTAGTAACCTTGCTCACAGTTGAGTTATTTGTGTTGTTTACCAGGTTTGAACTTAATGTAGTAAAATATTTATGTCACTTTATTATTTAGTTCTAAACAATAACAATAATAACAAAAATAATTCCATTATTGTACACAACGATACATTGTTTTGGGAAAAAAAAACTACTAAGGAAATTTTTATTTTAGTTAAAAATATCTCTGATTAGAAAAATAGGGAAATCTGATAGTTTTGCTTTTTCTAGGGAAAATAAGTACTAAAACATGTATTTTCTTAAATAGAATATTAAAATGACTTTAAAAAAAATCCAGTAAAATCTGATTATTTTGATCATTTTGTATGATTTAAAAAAAACTACTAAGACATTTTCTTAAAGTAAAAAGAAAATTGTAAAGGTAAAACGTATTAAATCAGATCAATTTGCTTATTTTTAGGATTATAAAGATGACTGAAAATTGTGTTTAAAAAATAATTGACAGGATTGAAAAAGTACTTTTCTTGTCGTAGAAAAGTATAAAAATGATTAAATAATAATCTATGCTCATTTTAGGAATAGAAAAAATATATATTTTTTAATTATTTTTAGTAAAAAACTATTAAACTGATTAATTGATACAATTAAATCAGATTATTTTGCCTTTTTATATGATTAACAAATAATACTTAAAACATCCTATTTCAGTTAAAAAAATCTCAAAATGATCAAAATAAAATCAGATGATTTGGCTCGTTCTCATCATTATATACTGGAAATATTGTTGTAAAGTATCTTAAAATTAGAAAATAATTACCTAAAACTACTTAAAAACTAGCTAAATCATATACAAAAAAAGGGAAAAAATACATATCAGATGAACAATATTATCTTTAAAGAATATGAGTTGAAAATATACTACAATAGAAATAAGCAAAATTAGGTTTCAGTGACCTGCTGATTTTCCCGATTTTAAGACTGCAAGCCCGAAACTGCACACCAATATTAATACCTGTTCTTTATTGCAGATATCTAAAAACAATATATATATACACATTTGTATTTATCTATATGTGATTTGATAGAATCCTGCCCTGGGAAAAATACATATATATAAATATATTTGTGGTCAGTGGGCGGTGGGACAGTCACAGATGTTGTCCGGGAAGCGAATGAGACAAAAGAAGCAAACGGCTGCTAGCGCACTTGTGGGTGCGCACGTTTTTCCATTAACTGCGCCTCATTTCCTCACTTCTCACTTTCCTTGCGCTCTGAAGTCTTCCATTGACTCCGTGTTGCTCAATTACTGCTACGCGTTACAAGGGAACGAGTATTAACGCAATTTTGTAACTGTCGCTACTACGCGGTGCATTACTGTTATTCCACCACTCATTAGATGCAGAACTGTTATCTCCTCTGTTATATCCAACCCTCAATTTGCCAGCAACAGATGATCAAGAGTGGGTGTGCTTTATATGTACCTATAAAGTACAACTAAATACAGGAATGGTGGCGCTCTTAGAGTATGAGGTTCCTGAATTTATCCTCATGGAGATATTCCCCCTAACGTATATAATCACATCCACTCCGATTATACAACTCTTGAAGAGGATACTAAATCAGGCGATCAGCTTACATGCACCTATTTGGTTGTGTGTCACAAGTAGTGAATGGAAAGGGGTGTGGCCTATACAGGAACAAAAACGGGAAATTCATGGGACAAACGTGAGCACAGGCTCAAACCTTAAATTGATGCAAGATTTTGGTCTTTTTTTTTCTGTAAATAAAAACAAATCTTAATACTTGAGGGGAAAAAAAAACGTTTTGGACGGTCGCTACAAATGTAGAAGCAGATCTCGGAGTGTTTTGAAGCTCTCAAGGTTGCACAAGACAAAATATGTTCCTACAGCTTAGTGCACTCGTTTTCTTTTATCTCTTTTCTTTTGTGTCTATTTTGAAGCAGTTTTAGGGAGTTTGCTTCTTTGTTATTGTATGCCGTCATTTGTCATATGTTGACAGTTACTTTCGGAGTAACACATTACTTTTTGGTGTCCGTTACTTTTTAAATGAAGTAACCAATAACTGTAACTCGTGAGTATTTTTCTCAGAAAACCCGCCCAGCAATGACTGCTATTGCAGGCGTGTGACGCTAGTTATTTTTTTGAATCTGTACAGCCTGAGAAACTCCATATCCATTTTGTCTATGCTCTTAAAACCACTTGAATACTTCTTTCTACATGGTCCACGACATTTTCTTTTTTATCTGCGCTTTGTTAAAATCATTTTACAAATAAAACGACCAAAATTCATCGCACTTTGACTGTTTACCCCATTGATTGAGTCGGTTTGTTGTTCCTGTAGAAGCCACGCCCCCTCCCGACACGCTGCTTATAATTTGCTACTAGAGACACACAACCAAATATGTTCATTTAAACTGAGTATTTTGTTTTATTGTTGTTCATACAGTTTGGATGCGAGTACAGTAATCCCTCGGTTATTGCGGTTAATGGGGACCAGAATCCCCTGCGAAAAATTAAAATCCGTGATGTAGGGTCACACCTTCACAAAAGCACCCAACGGTCAAACGTACCTCGAGATGACATCCTTACTGACTGAGAGTATATGACTTGTAAAATAACAACTATAGATTTACAAATAAAAACAAAATACAGAATTGCAGTTGATTTTTCTTTCTTTCTATAAAAATACAACAATATTGGAGGGACTCTTTCTCTAAAGCGCACGCGTGCATCGTGTAACCTCGAAATGAGCCAGGACTTGGTGATGATTAAAATAAAACGGACCTGGATGTATCCATTTCCCACGAGTTGTAGCTCCAGGTCATCCATTCCACGGGTAACGAATCTGCAGTTGGTGAAATACCGGCTGGGTAGGCGCAAGTAGCCGTAGCTGTAGACTGGACCTGCAGTCTCATTCTTGCCTTCTCTCTCGTTGCTGCCTCTGACGCTACCCAAACCCGATAATAAACCTAGGATTACCCGCTTGTGATCACCATTTCTTTGTCCGCTTCTGACTTTCCTCAAAGTTCAATTTAATTGATGAATTTCGTTTCAATACAACGAGCGGGGGCAGCACGGCGGCGCAGTGGTTAGCGCGTGTGCGGCACAGTTCTGAGGTTATGAGCTCCTGTGTGGAGTTTGCATGTTCTCCCCGTGCTTGCGTGGGTTTCTTCCGGGCACTCTGGTTTCCTCCACACATTCCAAAAACAATGTATGTCAGGTTAATTGGCCGGTTCAATTTGTCCCTAGGTGTGAATGAGCGAGCAAATTGTCTGTCTCTGTGTGCCCGCCGACTGGCTGGCAATCAGTTCAGGGTGTCCCCTGCCCACTGCCCGAAGGCAGCTAAAATGGGCTCCAGCACCCCCACGACCCTAGTGAGGACAAGCGGAGCAGATAATGGATGGATGGATGGATAACGAGCAACTAGAGGCTATCTGGCACCATGCTCTGCAGTTTGTCTTGGTAGCTGCTTTTGTCCCCGCCCTGACAGCATACACAAGCCTATCACAATAGCGCAGACAATCATGCCCACCCAACACACAAAGCCCTCCCTAACCTACCTTCACGATAGCATTTGCTGTGTTCAGTCTGCTCAGAAGACAATGCATCATATGTTATATCCATCCGTGAATAACCAAAGCGTGAAGTAGTGAGGGGTTTCTGTATATAGCTTTAGGAGAGTATCTCCATGACAACAATTTTAGTGTTCTCATATACTGTGCTTGAGACAGTGCCACTATAAATATATTAATGTGTATTTTGAAGGTATGTATAAAATCGCTGGTTATGACTAATGCGTAGTTACGAAGGAGTGACAGTTAGCGATAAGGACGTTGTAACTAGTGATCTTGATCTGACAATTTCGCACTGGCAGTTGAGTTAAATTATATTACAGGTAACGCGTTACTGAGTAAACCAATTACGTTCCCGTTCGTCCTATTGGTAGGCGCGCCCACCCTCCCTCGACTTCTTCTCCCCTCACTTTGTTATTGCAGGCGTATAAAATATGATAAAGCTGGAGAGAGGCGGCGTGTAAAATAGGAGCGGGCCGCAGTGAGCTAAGCTGCTACGTCCAAGCCCCCGAATGGCCGCCACTCATCACCTTTACGGGCCGGCCCGGGACCGCCATCTTGCCTGCTGCTGGGGCCAAAAAACAAAGCTAGCGTGCGGGTATAACTCAGACGCCGTGCACCAGCTGGGACGCGTGCACGCGGAAAAAGCTAGCTTCGCACACGCAAAACGAGTCCGAGGGGAGGCCGTTTGTTCGTTCCTCGCACCGTGCGATTCTTTGTGCGCTTTCAGTTTGTTGGTTCTTTTTTACATATATCTATACACCAGGGGTGTCGAACTCGTTTGAGCTCGGGGGCCACAAAGCACTGTTGGAGGGGCCAGACTAGTAGATTAGAGAGAAAGAGGGAGAAAGAAAGAGATGTAGAAAGAGAGAAAGAGGTTGAGAAAGAAAGAAAAACGAGACTGGGGAGAAAGAAAAAGACGGAGACAGAGAGTGAATAGAAATTGAAAAAAGTGGAAAAACAGAGAGAAAGAGGGGAGGAAAGTAAAGAAAGAGACGGAGCGTTTGAGAGTGAATAAGAAATAGACAAAGTGAATAATAAATAGAGAGAGTGAATAAGAAATAAAGAAAGTGGAAGAGAGAGAGAGAAAAAGAAGGGAGGAAAGAGAGGGAGAGCTAGAGTGAATAAGCAATAAAGAGAGAGAGAAGGAAAGAGGGAGAATTAGAGAGAGAGAAAGAGAGAGAGGAAGAAAGGGAAAGAAAAAGACAGAGACCGAGCTAGAGAGTGAATAAGAAATAAAGAAAGTGGAAGAGAGAGAAAGAGGGGAGGAAATGAAAGAGAGATAGAGTGACAAAGCAATGAATAAAGAGCGAGAGAGATAATGTGTGAGAGAGAGAGAAAGGGGGATAGAGGGGGAGGAAGGGAAAGAAAAAGACAGAAAGAGACAGCTAGAGAGTGAATAAGAAATAAAAAAGTGGAAGAGAGAGAGAGAAAGAGGGGAGGAAAAAAAAGTAAGAGACAGAGAGCTAGATAGTGAATAAGAAATAAAGATCAGGAAAGAGAGTGAGAGAGAAAGAGAGAGAGGGAGGGAAAGAAAAAGACAGAAAGAGACAGCTAGAGAGTGAATAAAAAATAAAGACATTGGAAGAGAGAGAAAGAGGGGAGGAACGTAAAGAAAGACAGAGAGCTAGAGAGTGAATAAGAAATAAACAGAGCAAGAGAGAGTGATGGAGGGAGATAGAGAGAGACCGAGCGAGGAAGAGTACTCGATTTGTAAGAGTAGCATGAAAATGGTGAAAGTAAGAAAATGTTTGCCTTAAGTAGAGTCCAAATACCAACCTAAACCGCAAGAAAAATGAAGAGTTTATCCGAGCGCCTCTAAGGATGTTACATACTTGTACGTGCATCATGAATGAGCTGTCTAAAACTGCTAAGATTACACAGGACAAGAGTTGCAAGCAGAGAGTTGCAATGTTCCAAATTCTTTTAGTGATGGTTTTGCAGTTTAAGGATTTTTTTTTTTGCTTTATTATTTAAAATAATTTTTTCACTTGCTATATTTTAGAGCAACTAGTTGTTTCGCATAAGTGGGTCGCCTGGGCAAAAAAATGCTAAAATAAGGAGAAAAAAAAATGCCCTGCTTGATCATGGAGAAAAGATCAATCAGTTGACGCATTTGAGAGGGACCACATCTCATTTTATGGGGATAATATTGGTTTTGTTTCCTTTTTCTGGCCAGAATAACGGGCCCCAAGGGAGTTGGTGAAAAGGGGGAGGAAAAGTGGAAAACTGTAGCCGCAACGATCGAGGTGAAGAAGGAAATGTGAAAAAAGTTAGATATATTCTATTATCTCTGCTTTAAACTTTTACTGGATACATTTGATATGTGGAATTTTTTTCTTGATTTGGGTCGGCGGTTGCAATTAGGGTGGAATGGTGGTTCCTGAAGTCAGACCAGTTGAGTACCAGTGGTTTAGAAGAGTCGAAACCCATCACAAGTGCTTCGTGAGGCTTCATTTCTCACATTTATTTTTCATTAAATCATATTGCAATGGTACAAACCGCACCAATGGCGCTTATTGGCTTCTCAACACTTTCCGGCTCCTATTTGCAGACAACGCGGATCACACGAGCTCTAAAACATTCATCTCCTTGCCGTCTCTGTATTGAATTTCCATTCGGGCGCTCTCTCATTTTTGCACGGTACTCTCTCTCTCTTTTCCCAAGGCGACATCTTGGAAAGGGGTAAAAGAGAAGAAAAAAAAAGTCCTCGTAAGTCAATACCACACGCTAATTCTGCTTGTGCAAGCTTTCTCGGTGTCTCCAGGGAGAAGGGAAGGAGATGTCGAATGGAGGAATCTTTACCTGAACGTTGAATGCTTCCTTTTTGGCCGAGAGCTAGTATTTTCGGGGAAATCATTGTCATTTAGTTCCTGATTTCCACTTTTTTTTTTCTATTCAGTTGTTGGAGAGGGAAGGAATTCAGTGTCGCGCCTTACCTTGTAAATAACCATTGGCATTATGGAATATGTCGTTAAATGAGGAGGGTCGAAATACAGCCAGTGTTATGGCAAGATCGTTTATGAGGCATAAAACAGAAAGAGTCTGGACAGTTCTGAAGGGAAGACAGCAGTGTTTAAGTTTTTGGGAAGTTTATCAGCTATGTTACCAAAAAAAAAAAAAAAATGCTTTGGATTTGGATTTTTATTTTTATTTAATTTCTAATGTATTTTATTTATTTATTTGTTATGTTTTTGCATTCTATTTTATTTCAGTATATTTTCTTTTTTGCTTCATTAAATGGCAATTGATTTGTATTTATTTATAAAGCATTTCAAATATATGTATTTATTATATTATTTTATTATATTCATTTTTATTGTATTTTATTATTTTTTTAATTGTTTTTTATTAAATAGCAATGGAAATTTTATTTTGTTTTATAGTATTTTGTTCCAATTATTATATGTATTATTTTTATAATATAATATTATCATAATTATTATTTCTATTATATTTGGGTTTCTTTAATCAAATTTTACTTTATTTTATGTTTGCTTTTCACTTAATTTTGTTTCAATGTACTTAATAATTTATCATATTAGATTTTTTCCATTTCTTTATTTTTTTAATGTTTTATTTATTTTTAATTCATTTTTTTGAATATTTTATTTTGTATTTTTTTATTATTCATTTATTGCTTTTTATCATTTGTATTGTATTGTATCATCTTATCTCATTAGCCGTACCGCTTATCTTCATTAGGGTCGCGGGGGGGCTGGAGCCCATCCCAGCCATCTCCGGGCAGTGGGCAGGGGACACCCTGAACTGGTTGCCAGCCAATCGCAGGGCACACAGGGACAGAGAATTCGCTCGCTCATTCACTCCTAGGGACAATTCGGTTAGGCCAATCAACCTGACATGCACGTTTTTGGAATGTGGGAGGAAACCGGAGTGCCCGGAGGAAACCCACGCAACCACGGGGAGAACATACAAATTCCGCACAGTTCTGGAGCTGGATTTGAACCCACGACAGGTTCCCATGACATGAACTGTGCCGCACAAGCGCTAACCACTGCGCCGCCGTGCTGCCCGTATTGTATTCACTTGTTTTTAGTTCTTTTTTTGGAATTTCAAAATGTGCCTGAATATGTGATTTTTGACCTCGATTTAAGACCTATAACCATTCGATGTTGGGAGTTGGCCTTGGCGGAGGCCTTTTAATACGTATATTTCTTCATAAGGTGCAAGCGTAAGACCGTATCGAGGGTATAAACGGCGCCCCTCCTCCAATTCCGTCCTTTTCCTTCTCGTTCTCTAAGCCTTGATAAGCTCACCTTCTCCGGGGCCAAGTTCATCCATCTCTCAAAGTTACCGCTGAATCCTTAATGTCATTTTTTTCCATCTTTTTTTCGCGGTACATCCCCAACAGACAGCGGGTGCTGCCTCTCATTAGCCGTTCTCGCCCGTGTGCCAATTTATATAACGCCGAGGATGTAATTGGCCTCAGCAGAGGTCTTTGTTATTCTTTGCTCTCCAATCCGTCTTCTTGACTTTCTTTGCGTAGTTGGTCTTCATTTCCACGCTGTCTTTTTTTTCCCATTTTCTTTATTTTCACCTTTTGTCTTTCAATTATATGGAACAGAAGATCTACGTTTGACCCGGAAGTGCCTCAGATATAAGTACAACGTGAGTAATTCGCGCTCTGAAGAGAAATACGGTCGTATAAATGCAGACAACCGTTCGACTTACGTAAAACGATAGATAGGAACATTTTCTTCGGGATGTCGAAAAGTATCCGGACATTGCTGTACGTTAGATTTTGTATTGTGTGCACCTTTTTCCGAGTACAGGACAGCACTGTAGTGCTTCTTTCCGCCACGACTGGCGTGTGGCGCTGTGAGGGGTCACCTAGCATCCACCCCGAAGAAGAAATCCGCTTCCTCTTCCTAGTTCTTTGTGTAAACATTCTTTATTCTTTATTTTTCTGAAAGAGGGATTACCTCATTCCCTTCTCAAAGTTTCTTCATTTTCCTCATGTTGAGGTTTTTGAGTTTTTCCTTGCCCTCATGTAGGTTTTAGATCAGGGGATGGTGTCATAATAGTCTGCAGTTTGCAAATATCTGTATGTGAAGCCCTTTGAGTCTCCTTGTGATTAAGGGCTATACAAATGAACATGACTTGACTTGACTTGATATTTGATATTGGTCCAGAGTCTGCTCCAAAAGCAATATCGGAATTCCTCCAATATATTCAAGTAATATTCCTGCTCATATTGGATCAATTGATATCAGCATTGGAAAATACTTTCAGTTGCAATAGAGATTTCTAAAAAAAGATTCAGTATATCATCAAAAACAGCTTGTGTAATTCCTGCTGATATCAAATCAATCGGTGTCAGAAGATATTCTGGTCTGCAATATTGGTATTAAATCTGAAGTGCAATCGTTGTGTCAGAACATACTTTACAGACAATTCAGACAAATATAATTATAGCTGCCCTACTTACAAACGAGAGGTTCCAGACGATTGTTATTGAATTTGTTCGTAAGTTGCTTCAGTCCTATATTTTGTATGTTTAAGGTTTCTATAAGTAACCTGTATTGTTTTGTTCTAAAAAAAAATAAGCATTTCACGAAATAATATGCTCTATAAAGATAAATGAAGTGAATTTTAACTTACTTGTGGAAGATGAGCTTCAAGAATTAGGCGACTTCGTCCTGCGTGGTAAAAAGTCCAACCATTTTCTCAACCGCATCGAGCTTTCTTACTCCACTTTCATTTCAACAGAACAAGCTCTCCTCTTCTTTACACTTTACACCAACCATATTGAATCATGCACGAGATATTCAACAATGAAAATGAAAGTTCTTAGCGTGCTGGAGATACAGTATGTTTACACACGAACTAGGAAGAGGAAGCGGATTTCTTCTTCGGGTTGGATGCTGGGTGATCTCTCACAGCGCCACCACACGCCGGTAGTGGCGGAAAGGAGCACCTGTACTCTGAAAAAGGTGCACACAATACAAAATCTAACTTACAGCAATGTCCGGACATTTTTTCACATCCCGAAAAAAATGTTCCTATACCGTTTTTTGTAAGTCAAATGGTCGTAAGTAGGGGAGCGTCTGTAGTTAGTCATAACCTCCCGAGTGAAAAAAGTCGCGTATACAACTACAGAGTTCATGTAAATACACCAGTACACAATTCACTGTACTTTCCCCAAAACACATCCTGGTGTTAGCAAAAGTTGAACCCCCTCAAAACTTCCCGACAGCGCCTCTTGAGTTACAGTGACAGCCTCCTTGAGATGATGGGCTCCAACTGGAATATTTGTGTCTCATAAATCCGTCGCCATTCCATTGGTATTTACGGCCGTTCCGTCAGTTCCTAGCGAAAAAAAAGAGAGAAAAAGAAAAAACGTCAGCCAAGACAAAGCTGGGCCAGCCTCAACCCCCACATTCAGCATCCTGTCAGCATCCCGAACCATCTGTTACATTCACCGGCCCAGCAAGGAAATTTACCTTTACTGCCGTCAATGCTTGGAACGCGTTCACCTGCCGTGACCTCACTAGCTTCCGTTTTTAAAAAGAAATGATCATTCAATGTAGCCATATTTTATATCTGTTTTTCACTCTGGCTGTCTATCCGTATGTACAAAAGTCAATTCCATTGAAGTTGGGAAAAAGTTTAAAATGTCAGTAAAATTAGAATAGAATGACTTGCAAACCTTTTCTAACCCATATTTAAATGAATACACCACAAAGACAAGATTATCCATGTTCAAACTCATAAACTTTATTTCCATAAGCAAATAATGATAAACTTAGAATTTTATAATTGCAACAAGTGCCAAAGTAGTTGGGAAAGGGGCTTCTTCACCATTGTGTTACATCACCTTTCCTTTTAATAACACTCAATAAACGTTTAGGAAGTGAGGAGACTAGTTGTTGAATCGTTGATAGTGGAATCCTTTCCCATTCTTGCTTTATGTACAGCTTCAGCTGTTCAACAGTCCGGGGTCTCCTTTGTCTTATTCTGCGCTTTATAATGCGCCACACATTTTCAATGGGAGACAGGTCAGGACTGCAGGCAGGCCAGTCAAGCACCCGCACCCTCTTACTACGAAGCCACGCTGTCGTGAGACGTGCAGTGTGTGGCTTGGCATTATCCTGCTGGAAGAAGCAAGGGCGCCCATGGTAAAGATTCTGTTTGGATGGCAACATACTTTGTTCCAAAACCTGAATGTACTTTTCTGCATTAATGGTGCCTTCACAGATGTGCAGGTTACCCATTCCTTGGCCACTCATGCACCCCCATACCATCACAGATGCTGGCTTTTGCACTTTGCGTGCATAACAGTCTGGGTGGTTCTGTTCTTCTTTGGACCGGAGGACACGACGTCCACAATTTCCAAACACAATTTGGAAAACTGACTCATCAGACCACAGAACACTTTTCCACTTTGTATCAGTCCATTTTAGATGGGCTCGGGCCCAGAGAACCCTGCGGCGTTTCTGGATGTTGTTGATGAATGGCTTACGCTTTGCAACATAAAGTTTTAACCCACACTTACGGATATAGCGTCGAACTGTATTGACTGACAGTGGTTTTCCAAAGTGTTCCTGAGCCCATGTGGTGATGTCCTTTACACATTGATGTCGGTTCTTAATGCAGTACCGCTTGAGGGCTCGGAGGTCACGGGCATTCAATAATGGTTTACGGCCATGCCGTTTACGCACAGTGATTTCTCCAGATTCCCTGAACCTTTTCACAATATTATGGACTGTAGATGATGATATCCCTAAATTCCTTGCAATTGTACTTTGAGGAATGTTGTTTTTAAACTGTTCAACAATTTGCTCACGCAGTTGTTCACAAAGAGGTGAACCTCGCCCCATCCTTGCATGTGAATGACTTAGCTTGTTCGGGTCTCCCTTTTTTATACCCAGTAACAACTCTCACCTGTTGCTAATTCATCTGTTCACCTGCAAATAGTTGGTTGATTTCCATTCATCCACTTTCTGAGTAGTTATTGACACCTGTCCCAACTATTTTGGCACGTGTTGCTGTCATCAAATTACAGAGTTGATGATTTTCTCCCAAAACAATAAAGTTTATGAGTGAAGACAATAAATATGTTGTCTTTGCTGTGCATTCATTTAAATATGGGTTGAAAAGAATTTGCAATTTACTTGGATCAATTTTTATTTGCAATTAACACACTTTCCCAACTTCATTGGAATTGAGTTTTGTATGTCTGCATGTCCATCTGTCCATCCATTCATCTGTCAAGTTACCATTTTGTTATCCATTTCTCACTACCTGTCCATTTCTTCGTTTGTCCTCGTCCGTCTATCGGTCTGTCTATACATTATGTCTGTCTGTCCATTGACCTTTTTGTTTTGATTGTCTTTTTGTCCATCTATCGTTTTAACATTCTATCGTTTTACTGATCGTCGTTTTATCCGTCAGTCTATCTATCTATTGTTTTATCTATCTATCGTTCCATCTATTTATCTATTGTTTTATCCGTCTGTCTATCTATCTGTCTCTATTTATCCAGCTATCTCTATCTATATATCTATCTCCACAGTATCCATCTATCTATCTCCACAGTATCCATCTATCTATATCTACAGTATCTATCTATCCATTTATCTATCTCTATCTATCTATCTATCTCTACAGTATCCATCTATGTCTCTATCTATCTATCTATCTCTACAATATCCATCTATGTCTCTATCTATATCTGTATCTATGTCTCTCTCTCTATAAATCTCTATCTATCTATATCTATCTCTTGTTTTAGCCATTGTTCTATCTATCTATCTCTATCTCTCGTTTTATCTATTGTTGTGAATTTCCCTGCAGGGATGAATAAAGTATCTCTATCTATCTATCTCTATCTATTTAACATCTGTCTGTCTTCCTGTATCTCCGTCCGTCCCTCCCTGTTCATCTCTGTGCATCCATCTCTAACCATTCGTCCTTCTCTCCTGATGTTTATCTTTCCATTTTTCTGTCCATCCATCCAAATACAGTATCTGTCCACTTTCTGTTTAAATTATTTTTCTTTTTTTGGGTGTTTTTTTTAATTGTGTTACACAATTGGTTGCTCAGATTGTACCTGAGGTTAACTAGGATCTACAGGCTACATTCTTTACTATGATTTATTTTACTTTGAAAATCAACTACAGACAGTTATTAGATACTACCGGTACACTAATAAGAGTGTTAAAACTTCATGTATATATTTTTTTATATTAGTGTTTATGAAAACATTTTTTTCTCGTTGGGCATTTTACAAGTAAAAAAACATGTTTGGCACTCGAGAAAGATGGTTTCAAGCTTGAACAGTATTGTTTTAGTAATTCTCAGTTTTGTTTCTTCTTTGTTACCTAATCTACCACTTGTTTTGTACCTGGGGATATCTAGGACCTGCTACCTTCATCGTTTCTTTGTTATTTATCCTCTCACCACACTAAACTGTCCGACTGATAATCAGCCTATTGTGGTTGGCTGACCGCAACCGATACATTTAACGGGTGTGTCATCATACCTGAAATACTTTAATCTCAAGCCACACGTTGACCAACGATACTCACTCTATCGGAATTAGTGAAATGAAAAAAAACGCGAAGACAAGGTCACCGTTTAAGGCACCGGAACTTTACGCTACCATCTGAGATAAAGGTCTCCGAATAGGTGGCTAGCTTTGCCGTTAAAGGTTATCCAGACAAGCTATCTTGTTAGCGCCACATCAAGATGACAGAATAAGGGTCAGGAGGTCAGGGGTCACGCATCTAGACACGTCTGCTGATGACCCCACTGTCATTTGGTTAAGGTTACACTTGTCTATGGGTGTCAGGTTTTTTGTTTTGTTTTTCTTTAGGGGTGCTACGTCATTACCTCTAGTGTTTATTTCAGGTATAATTCTGCTAACTGACAAGTTTAAAAAAAAAAAAGGAAAAAAAATATGAGGGAAGGGGGAAGCGACATTGGGGACAAGAATGACATCAAAACATCGTGTGTTTTTTGTAGTGTTTCCATAGTGCAGATTTGCCTAGCATGCGTAACATCTTCGGTTCAAGACCGGGTGGAAATATATGTTGGCCTGGAGAGGGATGGGCACTGCTAGGCTGTATTTACCCAAAACACACCACGGTATATGGTGCCCCAATGACCCCAGTGGTTTAAGAGATCCAACCAACCAAGTACTTCCTTTAACTTTTTGTTCAGCAGGCAGGATTAAAGGCCGCCTGCAGGCTATACCCCCACCCATATGAAAAATATATTTTGATGATGGAAGGGGGCCACATAGAAACATTGAGGGCAAGGCTTGTAACAACCCATCATTTTTTTAATTGTAGTATTTCTCTTAAACGTTTTGTTAAATGAGGTAATTAAAAAAAACGTTATGTGTCTTATGTAGCCGACAGGGTGCGGTTTAGCTAACCTTGCTATGAGAAATATGTTAATGGAGGAGGGGGCTGAGAGGGACACTGGGGACAAAAATGGCACTCAAACAACATGTCCTTATATATCTGTATTACTTTTCTTTAATGTTTTGTTCAGTGGTCCAGATTATTGACTATGATGGGCCACAGACTGTAGTTTGCCCAGCCTTGCTATTAATAATATACTATTTTAAAGGATGTGGCCACTGGGGACAAAAAAGGCACTCCCAAAACATTTTTTTTAATTTTTATATTTAGTACCTTTTGTTAATTCTTTGTACAGTGAGATGGATTAGACATCCAGAAGCCGTATGTGACCTGCGAGCTGTATTTTGGCAACCCCTGCTATGAAAAACATATTTTTATGGAAGAGGAAGGCTCATTGATATACCTGGGGACAACATTTTTTAAAATTTGTATAACAATAACTATTGTTCAGCGGACTTATATGGCTTACGGGCTGTAGTTTGCCCACCCCTGCTATGTCAAATATATATATTTTTTATGGATGAGTGGGGGACACAGGGACACTGGGGATGACAGTATTTCGAGTACAGGACAGTACTGTAGTGCTTCTTTCGCCGCTATTGGCGTGTGGCGCTGTGAGAGAAATCCGCTTCCTCCTCCTAGTTCGTGTGTAAACATACTGTATCTCCAGCGCGCTAAGAACTGACATAGACACTATTTTTAAGAATCTGTACTACTTATTTTCTAACTTTTTGCACAGTGGGCCAGATCCAAAAGCCTTATGTGGCCCAGGAGTCGTAGTTTTTTTTTGTAGTTGTTTCGAAAATGTATTTGTTTATAGCAGAGGGGTTTACAAAGGGACACTGGTAACAGAATTGGCATCAAATCAAAATGATTTTTATTTATTTGTGGAAACGAAAACAGAATAAATGTTCAGAATTAATTGCAATTAATCCCTGAGTTAATTACAATCTTTCATTCCCTTTCTTTCCCAATCTTTACTTGTTCCTCGCCCCTTTTTGCGCATGACAGATTTATTCCCGTTGAAGCCTAATCAAGCATGTCTTTTTGCCTGCCCCCTCGCTTAATGATGGCTAATTGCGGCCATTAACGTGGAACTCGGAAGGTAAATTGAACAGCGAGTGCGAGACAAATATTGATGTGAATCGACAGAAAGGTTTGAAAGGGGCGTCGTCCAATGAATGACTCTAACAAGTCGCTGTTAACCCTTATTTGCATACGGTCCAAACCTTTCAAAATCCAAACGTTTTTCTCTTTTGTTTTTGTACGTTTGTCAGATCTGACTTGAAATTCTCACAACAGTTTGTCATTTCTCAAAACACATCAAACAAGTAGCATAACACAATGGATTACCTGAAAAGCATACTTTTTTCGCAAAAAAAATCTTAGTCTATCACTTCAAATTATTTTTTTGTCAATAAGGTCAGCATTACAAGTTCTTGTTTCATTGTGTGCTGACAAGATAGTCAAATTGTTTAATCGTGATCTCCATGTAACTGTTACAATGGTGGAAAGACTAAATCCTTATCTATCATTCTATCGCCCTATCGTTCCATCCATCTATCTATCGTTCTATCATTCTGTCGTTCTATTGTTCTACCGATCTATTGATCTGTCCATCAGTCCATTGTTCTTTCATTCTATTCATCTATCGTTACATCTATCGTTACATCGATCTGTTCCTCTACCTATCCATTTATCTTTCTATTGTTCTACCTATCGTACTATTAATCTATCGTTCTGTCGTTCTATCCATCGGTCGTTCTGTTGTTCTTTCGTTCTATCATTCTATCCATCTATTGTTCTATCTATCGTTCTATTGTCCTATCTATCTATCCATCTATCGTTCTATCTACCGTCTATCGTTATAACGTTCTATCGTTCTATCCGTCCATCTATTCTCCTATCCTTCGTTCTACCGTTCTATCATTCTATCTATCCATCTATCAGTCGTTCTGTTGTTCTATTGTTCTATATATCCATCTATTCTATCTATCCATCTATCATTCTATCTACCATCTATTGTTCTGTCGTTCTATCATTCTATCTGTATCAATCTATCCATCGTTCTATCATTCTATCATTCTATCTATTCATCTACCGGTCGTTCTATTGTTCTATCGGTCGTTCTATCCATCTATCAATCTGTCTATCATTCGATCATTCTACCTATTCATCCATCGTTCAATATGATGTTCTGTCTGTCGTTCGGTCGTTCTATCTATATTAAGATGGTTTAGATAAGTTTTAATGACAATTGTATATAACGCCTTTTTTGAGACTGGACAAGACTCAGTTTACACTTACACTTTTATACTGTTTATTGACAGACCATGTAATTGCAATACATACATCGAAATACAGAACAGAATATGAAAAAGAAAATAGACAAATTGGCACAACTAAACTTGGATTGATCACAGTAGAATGTTGATAAAAATGGGCTCAGAGAAACCATGTGAGGACAAAAACTTCCAAGAAGGCCTGCCAGTCACCACCCGTGGTTTTCAAACCTGAACAAGTCCAGAATACTAAATAATAAATAAAAAAATTTGCCCCCCAAAAATGTAACTTATAATTCGACATATGTCTTTTTTTTCTATTTTTGGTCTCACTATGTTTAATAATTTTATTTATTCTAAAATAAAAATGTATTGTTATATATATAAAGTATGGAAGTTTAAAATCAGGCTCAGGGCAGTCTTAGAAAATGAAATAAATGTGTGATTTTTATTTTATTCATAACCATTATGTATTAATTACATTAAATATGCCACAATCCAGACCTGCTGTTTCCAAGTCTATAATCAGACTCAGAAAATAAAGAAGTATGGGATTTCTACTGAAGCACAATTATTTATAATTATTATATATCAATTATTTTAAAACTGTTTCCTTAAAATATGCTTAATTCATAAAATACATGAACATTCCCGTCATTGATTCACTGACCATGAAATTGTGCTCTAAAACCTGTGCTACAATAATATAGATATGGGGCGGCAGTGGCTCAGGAGGTAGAGCGCTCGTCTTGGGATCAAGAGATCGCAGTTCGAATCCCGGCTCCTCCGTGTTACATGTCGAAGTGTCCTTGGGTAAGACACTGAATCCCTAATACCCCCAATAAGCAGGTTAGCGTGAAATGTGAAGCACACTGTAAAGCGCTTTGGGAAGTCTTTACTTGAAAAGCGCTATATAAATGCAGATCATTTCATTTCATAATATATAGATAATATAGACCCGCATTGTTAGACAAGATCATAAAGAAGTGCTTGACCTTTCTATTAATTCTTTAGAAAATATATTTTTTTTTGTATTTTTTCATGTGTTTATTGATAATGCTTTATCATTCACCACATTTGTGTTATAAATCCTGCGCCACTATTTAAGCCGGCTTTTTTCAAGTCTCGAATTAGACACAGGCTAATATTAGACAAGAAAATATAGAAGAGTGTTATTTTTACGGCAGTTCTGCTCAGATTACGTCGCGGCCGCTTACAATCCAAACTTCAAATCGAATGTGACTTTCCCGGCGTTATTTTTTCCCATCCGTGCTCCGCTGAACCGTTTTTCCGGGCCTATATTTCAGCGCAGTCCGGGAATTTTTCCGGCATCCAGTAGAAATGATGCATGGACCTAATACCGCTTGACTAATGTTGTATGGGTAGACGGCAGACGCAGACAACGGTGCCTGTCCTGGGGGTTACCCACAATCCCTTGCGTCTGCTCACTAGCCGCGGAGATTGATGGGGAGGCATTCTACTGAATCATATTTCTACCGAGTTGACGCTCGAGGGGGGGAGAGCTTCGTCGAAATCGGAGATCCGGATGCGGATGATGGCGTACAAGAAACTCACCCAGGGACAAAAACAAACCCCGGAAATCACCGGCATGCCCAAAAACGGACGTATAACTAACCAAGAGCGGGTTGAAGTATTTCACCGCGTCCTGCTGCTTTTTATTTTTATGACGCATAAAGCTTGATACGGGAATTTATGTGCTTTGTAAAGCAATCCCTCTTTTTATGACTTTCACAGCGGCATAAAATGTCAGACTACCCCTGGCAGTGAAAGCCTACGAGCGCACGGAGGTACGAAGGTACAAAAGGTTGATAATAATTGCAAATCTGAAGGAAACTTGCAGGCGGGGAACGTTCCGGGGCGTGACTGTTCTTTTAATACTTCTTAATCAGTCCTTTAAAAAAAAGAATCGTTCACGGGATCCTCGATGTACCTGTTACGGGGTTATAAAAAAACTGAAAGACTATATGGATGTCTACATATAGAACCATCAAAAAACTGTAAGGTCATTGATCCATGTTGACTTTTAGCTACCATAACCGGTAAGCTAGTCTGTCCCTGATGTAGGCAGAGGTCCCAGGGCGAATCTTGAATCACTCATGGTAATTACCTTCTATAGGTCTTGTCGATAACTAATGGCAGTAAAAATACAGACGCTCCCCTACTTACGACCATTCGACTTACGAAAAACGGTAGGGACGAACATTTTTTGGGGATGCCGAAAAATATCCGGACATTGCTGTAAGTTAAATTTTGTATTGTGTGTGCCTTTTTCCGAGTAGAGGACAGTACTGTAGTGCTTGTTTCCGCCATGTGACGCTCTAAGACACAGGTGTCAAACAGGCGGCCCGCGGGCTGGATCAGGCCCGCTAAGGGATTGAATCTGGCCCGCGAGACATCACTCAGAGAAGCGCAAGAGAAAAACAACCTGCGGGTTGAAATATGTCAACTTGATTTTGCCAAAGCCAGGTGCCTCTCACAAAGACACTGTACTTGTATTTATTTCTCTCTCTCTCTCTCCCCCTCTCTCCCACACCTTTTCTCCCACTCTCTGTCTCTTTCACTCTGTGACTCTTTTTTTTCTCTTCCTTTGTTGCTCTTTTTCTCTTTCTCTCTCTTTCTTTTCAACTCATTTTGCTCTAACTTCATTTTTTCCTTTTCTCTCTTTTCTTTTTCTCTCTTCCTACCCTTCACGCTTTCTTTTCTCTCTTTCTGTCTTTCTATTTCTCATTGGAATTATTTTTTCCTCTCCCTTTCTTTCCCCCTCTCTCACGACTTCTCTTTTTATCTCTTTTGTTTCTCACGCTCTCTCCCTCTCTCTTTCTTTGTCCCACCCTCTCTCTTCTTTTCCATCCCTCTTTCTCTTGTTTCTTTATCTATTTTTCTTTCTCTTTAATCTACTAGTCCGGCCCCCGACAGAATGTTTGTTCTATCGTGTGGCCCCCGTGTTAAAATGAGTTTGACACCCCTGCTCTAAGAGGTCACACAGCATCCACCGTGAAGAAGAAATCCGGCTTCTACTTCCTATTTTTTGTGTAAACATTGTATGCTGTATCTCCAGCGCGCAAAAAACATTTTCATTGTTTAATATTTCATGCATCCATTGAATATGGTTGCTGTAAAGTGTCAAGAAGAGGCGAGCTGTTTTGTTTGAAATGAAAGTGGAATAAGAAAGCTTGATGCGGTTGAGAAAATGATTGGAACGTCTTTTTTCGGCCAATTTTTTACCACGGAGGAGCAAGTCGCCTAACTCTTGAAGCGCATCTTCTGGAAGTATGTTAAACTTAACTTGATTTAGCTTTATAGAGCATACTATTTTATTAAATGTTAATTTCTAGTAGAAAACAATACAGGTTACTTATACAAGCCTTAAATATATATGGGGGGAATGTGTTTGATAAAATCCAACACCAAAAAAGTACAAATCATCTTGAAAGGGAGTTTGAAATAAAATAAAATAGAGAACACAGTATGGTAATGTTACACATATCTTAGACATGCTCCTCAGTAACAACTAACAGTTATCCAAATAACGCTAGCATAAAGCGCATTATTACCTATAAGCTTCACTCCAAATCACTCAATCCAATAAGATATTTATCCTCAGCGTCACTTTTACCAATAAACAAGTCGTTCAAGATAATAAGCTGCTTCGCTTCCTCTTTCTGCTTCGGAAAACATCCACCTAAAACAGGGCATGATTGAAATGATCAACACAGGCTTAGAGCCCCCTCTTGCAGTTTATTGTGATATAACATGTGAAATGATATACCGGTTCTAACAATTTAAAACTCAATGATATAATAATCCGTTACTAATTTTCTTACAGGTCTCACAGGAGTATACTTTACACCAAACTACTAAAACATCGACAATTTATAGTCTGGAAAATACAGTATATATTTATTCATAAATATGAAAAATTGGATAGGTCTCCATTAGTGGCCCTTTAAACAAATGTTTTAACCCAATGGAACTCAAAAAAGTTTGCCCACTCCTTGTCTAAAGTTCAGAAAAAACGTTTTCAGAAGTCCTTCGGTTATCACAATTATTAAGGACCATAACAAATCCCGAAAAGCGAATACTCGCAAAGTAGTGTCACTACTTCATAAAAGCACCCAACGGTCAAACTTACCGACTGAGAGTATACGACTGTAACAAATGAACGACTATAGATCCACAACAAATAACACAAAACACGTAATGGCAGTTGAAAAATTGGTTTTATTGTCATTATTCAAAACTACAACCAAATTGGAGGGTTTCTCCCTTCCGTGTTAGAAAGCGATGTAGAGAGCAACTGGCTAGCTGCGTGCTAGCATCGGAGGTCCCCAAGTTGAGCCAGGGGTCTGCGATGATTATATCCAAGAGTCTAAAATGTATCGGTTTCTCGGGATTTGTAGCTCCAGGTCATTCATTTTATGGGTAATGAATCTGGCGTTGGTGAGAGTAGGCTCAGCGAGGGTGGTGTAAGAGAGTTGTTAGCCTAGCTGTACCAGTACCGTAGTTGTAGGCCGGTTATTGCCCGACGCCACCTCAGTCGCTTCCCAAACTTGATAATAATCCACGGAGCACCCTGCTGGTAATCACTCTTTCTTTGCACTCTTCTGACTTTCATCACAGTACGATTTAATTGATGAATTTATTTTTAATGCAATTATCAACTGGCACCACCATGCTCCACAGTTTGTTTTGGTGGTGACTTGTGCGCCCGCCCTGCTGTTTGACTGACAGCATACCCTAGCCAATCACACACAGTCAACCTGCCCCACGTGATACCATTTGCGGTGTGCTGTCTGCTCAGAAAACAATGCACGATACGTTGATATCAATATCAAAAAAGACAATTCAACTCAAAATCCTCGAAGCAGTGAACCAGCGATAACCGAAGTGCGAAGAAGCGAGGGGTCTCCGTACATTGGCTACTGTTCTGAACATTGACAAATGTAATATCACCCAGAGTGACTCAGTCAAAAATGTAGATGTCATATTTGACCCTAATCTGTCCTTGACACACATTAGGCATATTACTAGAACAGCTTTTTTTCATCTTCGCAACATTGCTAAAATTCGCCCTATGCTGTCTCAGTCCGATGCGGGGATTAGAATTCATGCTCCCGTCTCGATGACTGTAATGCACTACTCTCCGGTCTCCCGAAGTCCAAAATCAAGAGCCTTCAGCTGGTACAAAATGCTGCAGCGAGGCTTTTAACTAAGACAAGAAAGTTTGATCACCTGACCCCCATTTTAGCTAACCTGCATTGGCTCCCTGTTAGCTTAAGATGTGATTTTAAGGTTCTGCTGGTAGTATACAAATTCATGCATGGACTTGCTCCCTCATATCTTTCAGATTTAATTTCGCCCTATGTTCCGGTCCGGAGCCTTCGCTCTGAAAATGCTGGTCTACGAGTGATCCCAAGAGCCAAAAGAGATCCGCAGGTTCGAGAGTGTTCTTCATTCGGGCCCCAGTGCTGTGAAATGCTCTTCCCCTGAGATTCGATCTGTAACCTCAGTGGAAATGTTTACATTTAGGCTTACAACACACTTCTATTCTATAGCATATGAATAACCTATATTTTATGTTGACAATATCTGTGTATTATTTGTTATTGCAACATCCATTGCAGCTTGGTCATCCTGGAAGGGCGATCCCTTCTCAAGGTGTCTTCATTTTCCTCATGTTGAGGTTTTTGAGTTTTTCCTTGCCCTCATGTAGGTTTTAGATCAGGGGATGGTGTCATAATAGTATGTGGTTTGCAATAGTCTATGGTCTGTCCAGCACTTTGAGACTTTATGTGATTAAGGGCTATACAAATAAGCATGACTTGACTTACATTACCAACGCGTATGCGACTTTTTCCTATGGAAAAAAAAAACGATTTCTGCAATGGATAGCATAAAATCAAACACCCGACTCGGCAGCATGACAATCTCATTAAAAGTAAGCGAAAGGAGCGTCTTCTCCGGCGATTCGATTGTCGTCGAGCCTAATAGCGGCGTTTATGTTGATGCAACTAATATAGCCGAAGTGCTCTCATACGTAGAAGCACTCGGAGCGAGCGCCAAAGCCAGTCTCCGACTCCCGGCGACGTGCGTATGCAAGAGCAAAGGAGATCAATGGCGAAGATCCGCCGTAGTTGAAAGAGCATGTCTCCGTAATTCACATGTATAATTTATCGAGCGCAACATGCAAAAAAAAAATAGAAATGACTTCAGAGGGGAAGATAACGTGGCGTTCTTTCTGGCGCCGAGGTAAAAAGAGGTGACAAAGCCCCGGGCGGGGAATCGCGCGAGAGATTTCGACGGCCTACAAAGAATGTCTGAAGACAAAAAGGAAGAAGAAAAGTGGAAGTCGTCTTCTTTTTATAAGCAATCTGGAAAATTGTGGAGCGTACTTTGAATTTGGGGCTGAAAGAGAAGCTGTCCAAAATGAAGACGTTTAGTCAGAGATATAATGGCAGATTGAGGTTGAAGGTTTCCCATATTTTGACAGAAAAAGAGAGTTTAAATCCCTAGTGTGTGTGTTATAGCGACCCCTAGTGCTATTGAAATACTTCATTCAATTCTATAGGACACCTACAGTGGCTTGCGAAACGATTTGGCTCCCTCGAACTTTGTGACCTTTTGCCACATTTCAGATTTCAGACATAAAGATATAAAACTGTATTTTTTGTGAAACATCAACAATAAGTGGGACACTTTTTTTAACAAATAAACAAAGAAAAAGTGGGTGTGCAAAATTATCCAGCCCCCTTACTTTTAGTGCAGCAAACTCAGTCCAGAAGTTCAGTGAAGATCTCTGACTGATTCAATGTTGATCAAAATGACTAACGATGATAAATGTAATCCACCTGTGTGTAATTATGTCTCTGTATAAATGCACCTGCACTGTGATAGTCTCGGAGGTCTGTTTCAAGCGCAGAGAGCATCATGAAGAACGAGGAACACACTAGGCAGGTCCGAGATACTGTTGTGGAGAAAAATATCAGTTTCTCGATGTGCAAAACTGAGACACATACCCCAAGCGACTTGCAGCTGTAATCGCAGCAAAAGGTGGCGCTACAAAGTATTAACTCAATGGGGTTGAATCATTTTGCACACCCACTGTTACGTTTTTTTTATTTGTTAAAAAAGTTTAAAATATCCAATGAAGTGCGTTCCGCTTCATGATTGTGTCCCACTTATTGTTGATGGTTCACAAGAAATTACAGTTTTATATCTTTATGTTTGACGTCTGGTTTTAAGGTTACAAAGTTCAAGGGGGCCAAAAAGTTTCACAAGCCACTGAGGACTTGACTATCCCATAAACATGACTCCTAGGTAAGAGTGGCCAGATCGATCTAAATATCGATAGTATCAATACTGAGCGAGTACCTGGATTGGATCCATACGATGGTCTTGGGACTGCTTCAGTCAAAATCAATCCAATTGTGTTTATATCTGAGGTTGATGGTTTCCGATATTATGACAGAAAAAGAGGGTTTGAATCCCTAGTGTGTATTTTATAGCGACCCCTACTGGTGTTGAATTACTTCATTCATTTATATAGGACACTGTATTTAAATTAGTAAGCCAAAACACATGGACTTGAGTATCCCATAACCATGACTCGTAGGTCAGAGTGGCCAGGATGATCCAAATATCGATAGTATCAATACTGAGTACCTGGATCGGAACCGTACTCTATACAATTGTGTTTATAAAACAAGGAATCTGGGAAATTGTGGAGCATACTTTGAATTTCGGGCTGAAAGAGAAGCTTTTTCCAACTGCATTAAAAAAATCCTCAGTGTATATTTTATAGCGACCCCTAGTGGTGTCAATACACTTCCTAATTGAGACACTATCAACTCAGATTAATGATCCAAAAAAAAGAAAAATATAGCATCTAGCATCTTTAAAGAAAAATAAGGAGTAAATCTGCCTTGAAATGGTTCAGTCCATTTCATTCCTAGCACTGCTCTCGCCCCCCTCCCTGCTACCATTTCCCATGGCTAGTATGACTTGCAGCAGAGCGGCAGAGTCTGTAGAGGCTCGGGTGTATTACGGTGAGAGTATGTCATACAGTTGTTATATTAAACAATATTTTACCACCTAATACTATGACTTTGCTATCATCAACGGTTATCAGTCCTCGTTTTAGCTGCATAGACTCAGATGCAAAAATGATAGCCTAGCTTAATTGTCGTTATGTGTGTGGTCATCTTCCAGCACAAGCATAGACATTCACAGATTTTTCCTGAATAACAAACACGACGATCAGGTGAGAGTCTATTATTCTCCGTTACTAGTGCAAAGAAATACACAAAAGGTCCTCCTAATTTATTTGTGTATGGTTGTCTGCGCCTAACCAAAAACAGCTATAACCCTAACCCCCTAAACTCGCTCCTGGCAAAAACACATACACTTTACCATCCCATAAACATGACTAGTAGGTAAGGTTGGGCGGATTGATCCAAGTACTTGAATCGTAACGATACTATGTTCTTAGGATTGCTACTGTCTTCCTGTTACGACTGGCACTATAATACTTTCTGAGGGTCGTAAGATTGTACATACGATAATACTTTCAAAATTGGTCCAATTGTGTTTATAAAACAAGCAATCTGGGAAATTGTGTAGCGGCCTCTGAATTTTGGGATATATATATATATATATATAGATATATATATAGATAACCGTTACGATTGAAACGAATCGTTAGCCACTTGGCTGCAAGCTATGATTTGATGCTAGCTGCTGTTATTGTTTGCTTGTATGTGCAAATTAAACTTAATATGGTTACCCACTTACACCCATTAAGGCATCGTCATCTTTTTTCCTCAGTTTTTTTCTCTAGCCACTCCTGTTCGCCACTTGGATGGAGGTTATGGTTCCCCGCTCTCTGTTATAGTTATTGTAAGATGCCCTGTCTAAAATGACGTTTGCTAGAGTTAGCGACTTACACCCATTCAGGTATCTTTTTTTTCCTCCGTTTTTTTCTCTAGCCACTCCTGTTAGCCACTTGGATGGAGGCTATGGTTCCCTGCTATCTGCTGGAGTTGTTGTAAGCTGCTCTGTCTGAATTAGGCTTGCTAGAGTTAGCCACTTGCACCTATTCGGGTATCTTCCTCTTTTTTCCTCAGTTTTTTCCTCTAGCCACTTACATCAGCCATTTGGTTGCAAAGTTTTTTTCACATTATAGCAACCATTTGTTTCCCAATTTATTGTAAGTTGACTGCCGATGGCGGATATAGTAGTCAGAAATGTATTTAAAAAAATACATACTTTCACTTATATGCCCTTAATTGCTATCGGTAATTCTTGGGAATAATACTTAATATACAAACAGGACTACCGATGGTACTTTCTAAGTACTCGAATATTTCTACCGGTCTAAAGAAAATTGGATAGTCTGCTTAAAAAGTACTTATTTTAATATTTGATAGAGACATTTTGTATTATTTAAACACTAGATGTATTGTGTGGTTCAACCAAAAACAAGTGCTAAAAAACACAATACGAACTATTGCAACTCAAATGAACCAAAACACACAATTGTTCTACTTTGGCCCAGCCTTTTTTGAGGTTTCAGGCTTCCCGTAGCAGCAAGATAAGTCCTTTTATGGAAAATAAATGCATGTACCCCAACCTACAAGTATTTTTAAAATGCACTTTTATATGATAGTTAACATACTCCTATATAGATCATTTTTTTCGCAATTCAAGAAAGCTAATACACACTGCCACTTTAACATTATCCGCTACTGCAAAAAAACCCACATTTTTGTGTTCTTATCGCTTTGTGTTAAGTTTGATCCGTACGTGCTGCGGAGAAACTCCAAAGAAAAACAACTTGGAACCCGCCGTGTGAGGGATTCTAATCGTGTTTCGGGATACGAGCGCGGGGAAATTCTTTTGATTTTTGGCGGCGGCGGCGGTCCGCCGTGTAGCGATTTGCTCGGCTAAACTCCGACAAGATCTTAAAGAAAAACTCATCAATTATGAATGTCCATGCGCCTTCAACTGTTGGCTTTCATGTTTGTTTTTGCCTTTTTATATATATATATTTTTTTTTCATATTTTGGGGTCTCTGTATAACGGCTCTGGGGTTTTCATTTGCCAGGTTGCAAGTTTGATTCCCACGGTGGAAGTATTCTTAAGCAAAGTCTGTGCAGAGTGGAATATACGGAGAATATGGCTACCGACTGTGTTTTTTTTTTTTACGTTTTTGGAGATCGGAGCATCAAAGACGGCACATAACCAATTCCCGTTCGTTGTATCGGAAAAATGAAGCAATAAAGTTTTGTGAATTTAAAAGTGAACCAGTGCTTTTTCGGTTAATTCAACATCAGATATTCAACAGAAGAAGAAAGAAGAATTTTAGTGTGTTTCTTTTTTACTTTAAAAAGATCGTATTAAGTTGAAGTTGTTTGTAAGTTGCTTTAGTGCTATATTTTGGATGTTTAAGGCTTGTATAAGTATCCTGTATTGTTATGTACTAGAAAAATCAACATTTCGTAAAATAACATGCTCTAGAAAGATAAATAAAGTTGAGTTTAACTTACTTTTGGAAGATGCGCTTCAAGAGGTCCTCCTCCTATTAAAAAGTGGCAAAAACAAAAGCGTTCCGACCTTTTTTCAACCACATCAAGCTTTTTTATTCCACTTTTGTTTCAAAGGAAGCGGCTCGCCTCCTATTTACACTTAACACCAACCATATTGAATGGATGTGTGCTGGAGATACAGTATGTTTACACACAAACTTGGAAGAGGGAGCAGATTTCTTCTTTGGGGTGGATGGTGGGTGACCTCTCACAGCGCCACAACGCACACAATACAAAATCTGACTTACAGCAATGTTTGAATATTTTTCGACATCCCCCCCCAAAAAAAATGTTCATATCTACCGTATTTCGTAAGTCGAATCGTCAAAAGTAGGGGAGCGTCTATAAAATGGTTATAAAAACTACATTCTTGTGACTTTTTCTCTAGCCACTCCTGTTAAAATTACGAAAATATTAAAGTAAATGAAAAGAAATGGTTACATTTATATTTGTGTTTATTTTATTTTTTTATTACCTAAAAAAAGAAAAATGATTCAATTATATGCCCAGCCTTTCTTATTTGAATTGTAAGTTTAATTTACAAGAAAAGTAAGTTGGAAAATTTAAAATATAGATAAAAAAAATCTTTATTTTTTTAACGTAAAAAAGGGAAAATATATGCTGGGCAATAATTCTCAATTTAAAGTTTATTTTATAAGGAAACTAATTTTAGAGATTGTAAAATAGTGGGGAAAATGAGCTTGTGTTGTTGTAAATGCCAATGTTGCATTTTTTTAAATATATTTTTGTATTTTTTTCTGTTTGGAGGGCATTTTGCGAATGTAAGGTTTATTTATATGTATATTTTGTAAATATTTTATTTATGTTAAATGTATATTTATAATTTATTGCTAAAAATGACCTATTCTGCTCGGGGATAATTCATATATGGTATTTTCTTTGTATATTTTTGTATTCATGTATGTACTCAATCATTCGCATATTGATTTATTCATGCATTTATTCCTTGTTAGCGTTTGGAGACGAGAGCTCCGATCGGCGCCATCAAAGTGGGCATATAACCGATTCCCATTCTCCGTATGATTAGAACGGGTAAGAAGGAAGCAATATCTGCAGGCTGTCGTAATTAGGCCCGATTCAATTGGACTCGGATACTTCATTATACAGCTGCCAACAACCGCCACGATTAATAGCCATATTTGCCCCCCTTCTCCGTTTGCTTTTTTGCACTCATTAATGGCGTGGAATTAATGAGAAGGGCTGAGAGCGGCCTCATTTACTGCTAGCGGCTAACATTAGCGCCGCCTGGTCCGGAAGAGTGTGCACGCGTGTTGCAGCTTCGCTTTGCTGAGCCATCGCCCGAAGCAACTCTATCATTTTTTTTTTTATAATATCGAAGGTCTCTCCACGTATTAAACGTGCTGCGTGTCAGCATGCACAGGGAAATATTCAAATGCGGAGCCGTTAAACTCATCGGCACGAGATAAGAAACGTAGATGTGTCTGTTTTTTCAGCTTTTGAATGACTGAATTCACAATGTGTCATCTTTTTGTGTCAAAGGCATGCCCCGCAGGCCACATTCGGTCCCCGAGAAGGTTTTCTTTGGCCTCTGAGATGAATTAGATTCATTGTAGTATCATTAACCAGAGATTGTTGAGTATTTGTGGTCTTCCTACCAGGGGCGATTTTAGGCTCAGAGCTTTTGAGGAGTGTCGAGCACCCAGAGTGTCATCTCTCTCCTTTTCCACCATTAAAACTATCAATTCAGTCATTTAAATAAGTAATACTAATGCTGCCCTACTTACGAATGAGATCAGTAAAGAGATTAGTAATTTGACTGTAGATAAACATTGCCGTCTTCATCAAAAGAGATACAATTCCAGATTGGGTTTAGCAGCTTGCCGACCGCACAGGAATGAATCACGGTATTAAAAAGGTGGTTATATTCTTCTGTCGTGGTTTTTGGTACTGACGCTACTTACGAACGAGATAGGTTCCGGACGATCATTCGTAAGTTGAATTTGTTCATAAGTTGCTTCAGTGCTATATTTTGTATGTATACGGTGTATGTAAGTATGTTTAAGGCTTGTATAAGTAACCTGTATTGTTTTGTACTAAATAAATCCATTTCATAAAGTAATAGGTTATATAAATAAATAAAGTTGAGTTCAACTTACTTTTGGAAGATGGGCTTCAAGAGTTGGGCGACTTCCTCCTCCATGGTAAAAAAGTGGCCGTAAAAAGCAACCTACCATTTTCTCAACCGCATCAAGCTTTCTTATTCCACTATCATTTAAAAAAAACGCCTCGCCTCTTCTTTACACCAACTATATTGAATAGAAGCACGAGATATTAAACAACTAAAAGGTCAAAGTTCTTAGCGTGCTAAAGATACAGTACACGTATGTTTAAACATGAACTAGGAAGAGGAAGGGGATTTGTTCTTAGGGGTGGATGCTGGGTGAGCTCTCACAGCACCACTCGTCGGTAGTGGCGGAAAGAAGCACTACAGCACCGTCGTCTACTCGGAAAAAGGTGCACACAATACAAAGTCTAACTTACAGCAATGTCCGGATATTTTTCAACATCCCGAACAAAATGTTCGTATATACCGTTTGTCGAATGGTCGTGAGTAGGGGAGCGTCTGTACATGATTAAATAATTCATAAATAATCTACCTCTGGGGCAACAGAGCGGCCGAGTGGTTAGCAGGTCCGCAGCCCAGTTCTGAGGTCATCTCAATTTTGCTGTATACGGGAATGTTGGGTGTTTTACCCCCGACACAAAAAACATTATCAACAACTTCCTCTCCACGTTCTCAATAATGATTGTTGAACCTCGGAAAATTCTCCTAAGTTTGGGGGTAGTAAAAATATGCTCACATTCTTCCAGTTGAATTCCCTCAGATCCCTGGAGCTTGTGGATGCGGACAGTGTTTCACAAATATTCCACCACTTATCTTCTGTTATTTTTTAACATATAACCTTCTGCCATTGTCGATGGTGCTTTTTGCAGAAAATAAACTGCTCTACTCGTGCTAGGAGGATGACCACACACATTGCTTAAACAGACGCAACAATTTAGCTAAACTGTTTCTGTTGCATTCGATTAAATGCAGCTAAAATGAGGAGTGATATCTGTTGATAATAACGAAGTCATGATATTGGGTGGTAACAGTTGTTCAACATAACCACTGTATAACATAGTCTCACTGTAATAAGCCAGAGGGGGGGGGTGATATCAGTGATAAAAATCATATGGACTGAGCCATTTCAAGGCAGTGGAGTATTTCGGATGCTGCATTGTTCACATTTTTGTGTAGTTCTACTTTCTTTTTTTAAATGTAGTATTTTTTTATCATATTTAAGCCTATCATTCCATTCAATCAGGAAAAAAGTGTTTGAAAATTCTATTATTTTTTTGGGAGGTGCTTGTTACGCCCATGCTCCCCACTTATTAGTATTTGGCATTGCAGTCGTTCTTTCTAAACAAATGAGTAGATAAATGTTTATACAATATTTGTTAAACTAATGCTTGTAAAAAAGGTTTGTTCTTTGGGTTCAGTGTATAACCCTGAATGTTTATGGTTCATGGATCCCTTAACCACCTGGGTTGTCAAGGTGCCTCTTGTGGTGTGGCATGGGCAAGTACAGCCTTCAGTACCCATCCCTCTCCAAGCTGTATTTTTGGGTAGGGGTCATGAAACAGATAGTACCGGTTTCCATGGTTACCAGTAGCAGGAAAACCCTCCTAATCTGACTAAGCTACAGCACCTTTATCACCTGGTCGCTGTTGTTTTTCAGTGTAAAGTGCCATCCTGCTTTTCAGAGATGAGATATTAGATCTTAAATCACTTTGTACAATAAAACATAATACAATACACATTGCATCACTTGAGGCTTTCATATTTTTGTTAAGAAACCAACTTTTTGGGGTTTGGCGTTACATCCTTTGCTTTAGTGACCAATATAACTTAGATATAAATAAATTTGTATAGTTATGACATAGTAAAGCACCGTGGCGCAGTGGTTAGCGCGTGTGCGGCACAGTTCTAAGGTCTTGGGAACCTTCTGTGTGGGTTCAAATCCAGCTACCGGACTTCCTGTGCGGAGTTTGTATGTTCTCCCCGTGCTTGCGTGGGTTTCCTCCGGGCACTCCGGTTTCCTCCCACATTCCAAAGACATGCATTTCAGGTGGATTGGCCGGTCCAAATTGTCCCTAGTTGTGAATGAGCAAGCGAGTTGTCTGTCCCTGTGTGCCCTGCGATTGGCTGGCAACCAGTTCAGGGTGTCTACTGCCACTGGGATGGGCTCCAGCACCCCCGCGACCCTACTGAGGATAAGCGGTGCAGCTGATGAGATGCCATAATAATATTATAAATTGTAATAAAAAAAAATAACAAACTAGGTGCTAATAATTAACAAAAAAGTAGTTCTCAGCTTAAAAAAAAGATTAGAAACCCTTGCTCTACGTGATAAAGAGAATAATTCCTCCAAAGAAAAACGCCAAAGGTACAACAGGAAAGAGAAACCGCTGATATCCGAGTAAGGTCCAGCGGCTCACCGCCTCTCAATGTCGGCGTGCTGCTCCCTGTGGCCCAGCGCTGACATGGCATTTAATAGACTCCATGCAGCCAAACAAACTACCACAATTAATTCTTGCGACTGGACTTCCCCTCGGGTACGCGGCAGCCATGTGATTTAAACCGTCTCGCCTTGCGTCCTTTTGTCTCCCCGAAGGCCGGCGTTAAGGAAGGGCCATTCCCGTCACCCACCTCCTGATCTACTCATATTTGTTTTCCCGTCCGTTTCTTTTATTGAGGGTCTTCTCAGCGCCGATACGGGAAGTATCTTCCGGTGGCCGCCGCTGCAGTGTTGTTTCATTACTGAGAATTATGGGAGTAATTGCTTCTCGGTCTCAGGGTCCGATAGATAGCCGAGAGGAGGAAGGGACAACTTCCAGTTGTTACGAGCCGGGCTCGTATAACACAAGACCAGAACCTCGAATCCCCAATAAGGATTGGGAACTTAAAAAAAATAAATAAATAAATATATATATATATATATATATATATATATATATATATATATATATATGTATTTATGTCTTTATTTTACATTGCAAATTTAAAATAATATACAAAATATATAAAAAATTGAATCAAATAAAATACGCTGTCAAATCTGAATACAGAAACACTCCATAAAGTATGCAAGTTGCTTGTTTGATTTGTGAATAATTGATAAAAAGAGAAAAAAAAAATGCAAGATGAGCTTTATGAACTTCCCCCCAGAGCCGCGGAGAACTTTACGTAACCTTTCTAGCGGCACACTACTAATCAACGTGACACTCCAATGTAAGAAATGATAATACACGTTCATGCCTTTAATTGAATTAAAAGGGAAAAAAAAACGTTTTTCTTGATGAAAAATTCTGACAGAGCTGAGATACTTGCCTCGCATTTCTTTGGATTTCTTTTAAATTCCAATGAAAGGAGAAAAACTTCACAGTGATCAGAATTTGTAACCCGTCAGGAATGCAAAATTTGATCATCATTTCCACTGGATTAATTTTCTGCTTTTAGACCGCAATAATAGAGTTCCTGTTCTGGCTCATTCTTAATAATAAGAAATACATGACTGTGTTTTCATCATGTGAAAAAACATACATGTGCACCAATACAAACATGTGTCACACATGTCTTGGCTAAGTAAATGTTGGCGGCTCTTTTTCGTACATTCTGTCCAAAGCACTTGTGCGGCTGTGATCCATTATTCCCGATTGCAAGGAAAGTGGCTCTGCCAGGTGGTATGCTGCTCTCGCCCGCCTAGAATAACAAGTTTGGTTGTGGCTTTGATCCATTATCACCAGTTGATAATGCCAAGAGCAGGGATTTGCCAGCACGATTGTTTTCCGGTTGGGCTTCTAAAGCATGCCATTGTTGCATGCCTTAAACAAACTACAGACGCTGTCCTACTTCTGGACGATCGTTTGTGAGTTGATTTTGTTTGTAAGTTGCTACAGTGCTTTATTCTTATTTATAAAAAAAAAAAATCATGAAATAGTATGCTATTTAAAGATAGATAAAGTTGAGTTTAACTTATATTTGGAAGATGAGCTTTAAGAGTTAGGCGACTTCCTCCTCCATGGTAAAAAGTGGCTTTAAAAAAGCATTCCAACCATTTTCTCCACCGCATCAAACTTTTATTTCAAAAGAAATGGCTCGCCTCTTCATTACACTTTACACCAACCATATTGAATAGATGCACGAGGTATTAAACAATAAAAAGGTCAAAATTCTGACACACGAAACAGGATGTAGAAACGGGATTTCTTCTTCAAGGTGGATGCTGGGTGACCTCTTACAGCGCCACCTAACGCCAATAGCGGCGGAAAGAAGCACGACAGTACTCTCCTGTACTTGGAAAAAGGTGCACTCTATACAAAATTTAACTTACAGCAATGTCTGGGTATTTTTCGACATCCTGAACAAAATGTTCGAATCTACCGTTTTATGTAAGTCGATTGGTAGTAAGTCGGGGAGCGTCTGTACACTGCCTTGGCTGTGACCTTTTATCCCCAGTTGACGAATCATGAAAGCGGGGGCAGAGAAAGCAAATTTATGTGATGTGTGGCAACACTTTTTTCCATTCTTTTTCTGCTTAAAATACATAAATACACTTGTTGTCACTAGTAATAGTCATTTTCCATGCTGCTACCCTTCAAAGCCGAGGTCCGGCTCATCTCTGAAGAGCTGGATGATGCTCTACCCCAAAAAACAATGGTAACCACATGATGAAGGTTCTGAGTTAGATCAGGGAACCATGGAAACCCGTAATCTGTTTCATGTGGGGATGGAAACCCCTACAAGAAAAAACCTATAGAGGGTTAGGTGCCACCAGGTTAAACGTTCCCAAGGCAGAAAATGGTGCCCCGACGACCCGTTTGGTTACAGAATCGGTGAACGGGAATTTCCGTGGCATTGTGACACTGTATTGGCAGATAAAGTTAGTACGATCAATCCAACATTCTTTCTTTCTGTCCAGGCCTCTCAGCCCAATTTCTTAACCCAATGGGCATGTTGCAAAATAGAGCTGAGGTTAAAGAGTAGCACGTAGAAACGCAGCCTACAAAAAAAAAGACAGCTGTCTCAAATAAATTGCTCGTCTCGCTCCTCGACTGTCTTTCTCCTCCACTTGAAGTCAAGTGGCATTTCCATTTTCAAATTGCTTCCCAGCCCATTGTGAATAGAATCGAATTACGCTGAAAAGCGCTGATTGATTCTCTGGGAACACAATGGCTTTTATGGCCAAGCCCCCTGCTGGCCTCTCTTCTCTCCGCTGCCTCTCCGATTCGCTCGCCGGCTACGTTGCGCCTCTTACACGCAGGTGTAAATACATGTAGACGGAACAACCTTTTTTTTTTTCCTAGCGTCCCATCCTGATAAGTGTCCGTTGGTATCGTCTTTGTGATTCGTCCTACTTTGCTTCGCATTTTCATAGCGCAATAAATCAACTTCAGCTTCCAAACGCACCGTGTCCTGGAATTTAGCGGAAGCGTAGTGCAGCCGCAGGAGAAAAACTGAAAAGGAATGTCAGGTTTTTACATTTTAATTGTTATATTTGAGCATTATAAATCAGAGCATATTTCTGATTATATCAAACAAGTGTAATTATTTTAAACCAGACATTTTTCTTGTTCAACTGTGAAACTGAGATTTTCAGTTTACTTTCGTGATTACTACAGCTTTATTTTTTTATCCTGTGAGAAAGATCAGGATGATTGCGCTCCTTAATGAAAAAGAGGAAAAGGAAGAAAAAAAAGAATAAAAACGTAAAAAAGGGAACATATATATATATATATATATATATATATATATATATATATATATATACACACTTATGACTATTCGACTTACGAAACACGGTATATACGAACATTTTTTTCAGCATGTTGAAAATATTTTGATATCGGTGTAAGTTACATTTTGTATTCTGACAATCTTATTCCGTGTGCAAGACAGCAATGTAGTGCTCCTTTCCGCCGTGTGGCGCTGTGGAGGTCACCAAGCATCCACCCCGAAGAAGAAATCTGGCTTTCTGTTCCTAGTTCGTTGTAAACATACTATGTGTGCTGTATCTCTAGCGCACTAAAAACTTTGACATTTTTATTGTTTAACATCTTGTGCATCCATTCAATATGGTTGCTGCAAAGTGTAAAGAAGAGGCGAGCCGTTCCTTTTGAAACGAAAGTGGAAAAAGAAAGCTTGATGTGGTTGAGAAAATGGTTGGATTGCTTTTTTTTTTTTTTGTCACTTTTTACCACGGAGGAGGAAGTCGCTGTCAGAGATTATTTGGTGGCTGTATTTACATAGATAAAATAGATATATTGTTAAAAACTACATCGTGATAGCAGCTGGCAAGGTACTCACACGAGGCTCCTTGTTGGTTGGAAAAAAAAAAGAGAGAGAGCCCAAAGGGCGGGCGTGGTTTATTATGCGTCAGTGAAAACAGTACACACATGAGCACGACTTCACAATAAAAGAATATAAGATTGATAAACGTACAAGAGATATAATTAGACTGATTATTGAAACGTTGTTTTATGTGTGTGTGTGTGTGTGTGAGAAAGATTGTTTTTGTATTTAGGAATATAAAAACAAGTTATTTTCACGAGACTGAATTTCTGAGAGATTTACATCCAAAACGGCCACCTTGACAGTCGCCTAACTCCTGAAGCCCATCTTCCAAAAGTAGGTTAAACTTGACTTTATTAACTTTATAGAGCATATCATTTTATAAATTGTTTATTTTTTAGTTCAAAACAATACAGCATGCTTATACAAGTCTTAAACATACTTATGTAAACTTTAAACATACAAAATATAGCACTGAAGAAACTTAGGAACAAATTCAACTTGGGTTCGTTCATATATATATATATGTATATATATATATATAATACTTTTTCTGACACGTCAGCAATACACTTTTCTAATTTGAAACCGTGTTTATATCTTATTTGATTTGATTAATCTAGCAATTTCAAGTCATAAAAAAAAGCCAGATTTTGGTCTGTGCGTTCAGCACCAAGGCCAGCGCCGTCCGCTGTCCCCGCCTCCCTTGTTAAACTGTTAAAAAGCTGCCCTAAAAGCAAACTTGGCTTGATGAGATGAGTTCCTTTAAGAGGCGGCTGGCCCGCACCAAATCCACTCGGGATAATGAATCTTTGATTTGTGACACCGCCGTCATGCCACTTACAAATGCAAGAGTGTTTTACTCTTTAAACACACTCATTTGCTCATTTATAGAACCAACGAGAAAAAGGAAAAAAAAAAACAATCTAACCCTGGAAGTCAGTCATTTAACCTTTCACCCTTGTAGTTCATTATTAGAATATTTGTATGTATTTTTTTTTTTTAAACAGTAGAACAATGTATACAACATTAATTAGTTCTAAGGTGTGGCTCTTAAGGTGAAATTGCTGTATGGCAGGGGATAACACTTATGGTACTAAGGTAATGTTTTCCTAAACCCCAGCAACTGAGGTAACAAACATTGTACATATTAAATAAACATTGTTAACGGCATAGTATACAGCAACTATTTTTTTTCCCCGATATAAGTATATATGGTTAAATAGCTATAGAAATAAATATACAAATCAAGAAAAACTTTTTTTTAATTGTTTTTACTATATCACTTGAGCTGGTAAAATGAGTTGGTGGGTGGATGCAGGGAGAGGAGGAAATTATGAAGGGTCCACCTGCAAGGATTGCCATGCCCTTAGATGACTTTGTTGATTAAATCACCTCGTTATTTTGATTTACTGTCCAGATTATCATTAGTTAGCAACAATGTGTGTGCTTGGATGTATTTCTTTATTATATCGAGCTTCATTCTCATGCTAATCATAATTTTGCTTCTTCCTTTAGCGTCTTTGGAACCCATAGTAAACAAATACAGTACTATAAATTCAGAATTGTTTCACACTAAATTATAAAGTATTTGCGAAGCACACCAGATTAAGAAATGAACAAAGAGTGAGAAAGGAATCAAGGGGAGGGAGTTTAGCCAATAGCATCTCAAATCGTCATGATAACTTGACACAAATCGATAGCAGACCAGCATTATAAATGATGTCATCCAATATTTCTTGTTAACCGCAAGCTACGGTTCCTTTGTTTGGTTGTTGTCTTCTTGATTCTATCTTTAGCATCGCTGTAAGTCCTTGGACCCACAGCTAAACACATTTTTTTTCACACAAGATTCTGAATTGAATAAATAAAGAGGAAAGGCATTGTGGGAGGGAGTTCAGCCAAAAGCATATCAGTATCTTCAATGACTCAAACCAATAGCAGAGCAGCATCCTATGTAACGTCAACCAATAGAACACAAGCATCTTGTGATGCACGAAAGTTAGAATTTTGTCTGTTTTGGGGCACAAGATATCATTTGTAACATTGTAACGTAGAAATATCGTAAGGTAGGAGTGCGGTAACCCAGGTTTTATTGTAAACATCCATCCATTATCTGCACCGCTTATCCTCAGTAGGGTCGCGGGGGTGCTGGAGCCCATCCCAGCTATCTTTGGGTAGTGGGTAAGGGACACCCTGAACTGGTTGCCAGCCAATCGCAGGGCACACAGGGACAGACAACTCATTCGCTCATTCACTCCCAGGGACAATTTGGACCGGCCAATTAACCTGACAAGCATGTTTTTTTTGGATACCGGAGTTCCCGGAGGAAACCCACACAAGCACGGGGAGAACATGCAAACTCCACACGGGGGGTTTGATCTCATGATCTCAGAACTGTGCCGCACACGCGCTAACCACTGCGCCGCCGTGCTGCCTTTTATCGCAAACATCAGAGGCGAATTTGAATCCAATATAAGCAGTATTTTTTTTCATTATTATTCTCACCACAAAGGTTTCATTTTTTTGTCATCTATAGGTTTGAAACATGTTCCTCTGCACGTGTGCATTTGTGGCACGCGTGTCAAGACACGAAAGCAAAAAGGCATTGCTGTTTACCGCTATTGCCCGAGTCCCCGTAGATTAGTTTTGCTGTGGGCGACTTTCTCGCAGCACGCCATTAATTCTCTCCATCCTTCAACCTCGTGGCCTTCTCGGCCACACAACACGGGTTAATGGTGTGAGGCCTGAAGTCTTTTAATTTGGCCTGCCGTCCAAATAAAGTCCATTTTCCACATCATGGACTTTACAGGCTGGGGGTTTTTTTCACCCTTAGATGGAGTGACAGCAAAAACTAACCAGGGTGGACCTTTCCGATGTGTGTGGAGAAGGTTTTTGAGTGTGTGTCGTAGGCGTGTTGTTGTCCTTGTATGTGTGTTAGAGGTAAGATCTTTAGCCCGAGCCTAACCAAAAATACAGGTCTAAATTGTCGTATATTACGTTCAGGTTCGGGCCGGGCATCTCTCTCTCTTTCTTTCCCCCCCCCAATTTTCCACCCCTCATCGTTCTTTGTTTCTTTTTCTTTCAGTCAATTTATAGCGGGGCACTTGGGTGATAAGCATTGTTACTCTTACGCTTTGCATTCACCCCAAGAAGTTGAATTTTGGTCTCAATCGACCAGAGGACCTTTTTCTATGTGTTATTTGGTTCACCCATGTTATTTCCTGTAAACAAGCTTTTTGTGGTCTTTTTTTTTTTAAAGGGCTTTCTTTTTGCTACTTCTCCATAAAGGGCATATGTATGCAAAGTTTGACTAGTTTGTCTTATGCACGGATTGTCCCACCAAGGTTGTGTATGCCTGCAGGCCTACAATTTGTTTATAGGCTTCTTGGTTGCTACTGTCATTAGTTTTTTCCTTGTCTGGGCCGAAAGTTTAGAGGGATGGCCAAGTCTTGGTGGATCCGCATCCTTTTTAGGCTCTCTCTATTTTTATATTGTTGATCACACAGTGCTGCGGAAGATGTGTTAATGTTGCAAAATCCTCTTTTACCCAATTTCTGCTTTGTACTTTTCCAAATCTTTATCCCGGACTTACCTGGTTTGTTCCTTTTTTTTACAATGCTGTCATTCTGTTACATAATACCGTCTGTTCTGGGGATTTCAGACTGTGACTTAATGACACACCGTACACTCTGTTTGTCCTGCTAGTCATTAAGGTCAACATTGGATCATTCTGAAGTTATCAGGGAACCTCTGGAGTCAGTTGGTCAAGCTGAGAGAACACCTGCTTTTCAGTATTTCTGTTCTAAATATAATATAAAATGTTGAACATGATGTTGATTTCTTGGAAAATATTTTCATTTTGTTTAGCTTTATGTTTGAAGCGTGAAATGGTGATTATATGACACAAAGTTCTTGGAGGGGCACTAATTTTGCCAGACTTTATACACTCTTAGAGTGACCTGGTGATGAATTGGACATGAAGTCATGTGGTAGATGACATTTTTGTTAAGTAATAAATGAAAAATGAATGAATGAATAATGAATTGCCCCTGAGCCCCGTCTTTTTCTCTCATCCTCCACCAAACTCATTCTGTCATTTACGCTCACACTCATTGATAAAGTGTCCCGTTTCCTCTCGGCGGCGAAGGAAAATCCCTCCCATCGTCCATCTCTGCCCACGTTTACTCACATGATCGGGCCCAGTGAAGCTCATTAAGTTTTAAGGGGGAAGTAGTGAAGAAGAAACGGAGCTTCCGCGTAGAAACGAGAGCTCTGTACTTTCTGATGTGGGTTGAAGACTTCACCGTTTTTCATTTTTCTGTGATCCTGTTTGGACGAGCGCGTTGCTGCATGTTCTCATCAAAGCTCGTCAAACGGGCTTAAGTGTTTCTCTCGTCTCTGTTTTATTCATGGCGTCTTCCCACAACATGTCTCCTAAGTGCACAAAGACTTCCTCTGCAGCCAACTGCTGCTTTTGCTGCCCGATTTCAACAATTCGGCAGTATGCATTTCCTGTTGTGCACGCTGGAGTTTGAAGCTGCTGGCGTAGCATGGTTTGCTTCGTTGCCATGTGTGAAAAATGATTTAATAAAAATAATTCAATTTGTTTGGTTCCTCTGGGGAAATTCATTTTCAACGGCTGTCCCTGGGGTAACAGTCAGTGCTGTCGCAGCAGAGCGCTCACCAAATATTTTTTTCTGTATTATACTGTAAAGCCCTGTTAATAGTAAGGCGAATTTTGTTATAGGCTAAATCTTTTCTGTAATTGATATTTGTATTGTGCTGTATGTTTTTAGATGAATATATATATAGGGCGCAGATATAGTATTTAGGGAAAAGCCTGATCCCCTTTGCCATGAGGTCATGGCAAAAGAGCTTTTCCCTAAATCCTGTATTCTAATGGTAGCTTGATGAAGTATAAGTGTAGTTATTAGCACACCTGCTTTTTAATAGATTTGACAGACCAAAACTAGCTAGCTTGCTGCTTATTGAATGCATTACAACCCCCATCCCCTCGCCCCTTTATGTAAATAGTGTCTCGTTTTCCTCGACAAAGGCTCTTTTGGTGTACTTTTAATCAAATTGTCTTTCATTTGCAGCAGGTGTCATGTCGTTTCACAGCCCGGCGCTTTTATTTAATCTGCTATTCATGACGGTCATGTTCGCTAGCGACGCTCGACGGGTCCTCACCGTCGCTGTCAATTTGCCGCAACGGGCACGTATATACACTAGATGATGAACGGCAAAAAAGGGGGGGGTAGGGGGTTTAGCTACCGCCTCTCGCTTGCCGTCACGCTGTACGTTTTTTGTTTGTACGTACTATTATTAATGACACCAACTTTTTGCACGGACGCTAATGCTAAAATTGTGAAAAATGTTTTCGGACTATTGGACTAGAATTAAACTCTGCTAAGAAAATCTCTCTCGCTCTCCCTGTCTCTCTCTCTCTCTTTCTCTCTTACATATAATATATATATATATATATATATATATATATATAGAGGGGGGGGGTAGACTTAAGGATGCTTAGTTGGTGTGTGTTTTAGGATTGAAAGAATGGAAAAAAACTCTGGATTGATCTCACTCCAATTTTGATCTTAATGTAGCTTAATCAAGTTGAAAACACGGCCCCGGCTCTCAGTAGCAGTTTACTAGGGATAGTGGATCATGTCTGTATGGGTGCTGCTCATTTTCGGCGGAAAGAATGGACAAAAAAATGCCACCATGGGTGACATAAATCTGCTCTCCCGGCCCCTCGCGCCCAGCAATATTTGAGCAGGAATAATGGTTTAGCGGGATTCCCGACAAACCTGCCCTCTTGCAAATCTGCGTTTAGGGATAATGGATAACATGCATACAAGTGCAGTCAACTTTTTTGTGCAGACAACGGCAAAAAAGAGGGCTGACAAAAATGTACTCTCCCCCGCTCACGCATTAATGGATGTTGGTTTAAGATCAGGTAATTCTAATTGTAATTGTGTAATTGTAATCCTGTGCAGTCCTTTAAAACATTTTTGTGATTAAGGGCTATATAAATAAATGTGACTTGACTTGAATCGCCAAATATTTTTATCCTGCCAGGCACTAAAGCCACGAAGCACAGAGTAGGTTACAGTATATTAGGAGTCAAACTCATTTTAGCTTGGCGGCCAACTTAGTGGAAAAATGGGGGGAAGACTAATATATAAAAGAGAAGGAAGGAAAGAAAGAACAAAAAAAGAACAAAATAAAGAGAGAAATAACGTAAGAAAAAAAGAGAGAGAACAAAAGAAAGATGAGAAAGAATGAAAGGAAGAAAGAAAAAGAGGAGATACAAAAAGAGTGAAAGAGAGAGAATGAGACAAAGAGCAAAAAACATGAAGAAAAGGTGAAAAGGAAAGGAAAGAGAAGAGAAGAGACAGAGATTAAATGAGAGAGGAAGAAATGTAGAGAGAAAAGAGAAAGCCAATGATAGAAAATAGAAAGAAAGACAAAGAGAGAAAGATAGAAAGGGAGGGCGAAAGAGAAATATGGTAGGTAGAGAAAGAGAGCGAAAACAAGAAAAAAGGGAGAAATAAAACAAGAGAAGAAAAAGCTAGCGAGAGAGAGAAAGAAAGAAGAGAGAAATAGAGAAATCGAAAAAAAGAGACAAATCCCACCCCCCTCGCGGGCCCGATCCGGCACCCGGGCCCTACACTTGAAAGCCGTGGTACAGACGATCCTATCTGTGTGGTAAAGTATATACGGGGCCAAAGAAAAGAAGGAAAAATCTCCTTTGAAAGCAGCATCTGCAGTCGCATGTCGCGGGTCAGCGGGAGCAGATTGCCGTACTGCGTTGTGGCCCTTGTTGACCCTGCCAGCGGGCACTCCAGCCCCCGCGATAAACGGGCTCAAACGGCAATCGCACTCACTTCAATTCGCTCCTCCGTTCATTTTTCTTCCGGGGCCAACGTCGATTGGATTGACACTTTCCACTTTTGGCTCACTCATTCCAAATATTTTATTTCTATTTGCTCCAAACACAACATCTGCTCTTTTACTGCAAATACAAGCCCTTTTCTTTGGGAGCGTGTGCCTACTCGGGTTATTGTGGTTATCAGTCATTCTCGGTAACGGGAGTCGGGCCCCTCGCTAAGGTTAGCGGCGAGCTACGATGGGGTGGAGTTTAACAAAGCATACTTTCCTTTTTCACGACTAGCGTTGACCTTTAAGGATATTAACATCTGACATGATGTATTGCATGACGGTAGAGGAAGCGAGGGATGTATGGTTGGGTTCTTATTAGAAAAGTGGAATTTACCTAGTCTGAAACGGCTCAATTCCTCTCATACCTTCTCCGTGTATTATAGTACTCTCAAATATTTTATGTAGTGATCATTTATTTACTCATTTATTACTTCAATATCTTTTTTAAAGACTACTTTCAGGGCCTTGACTTGTTTGTTCTTCAAATATCGTCAACTATTTTGTATAGTTATATGAAGTTTATACTATAGTAGACATTTGAAATAAGGAGAGAAGACATCAATATATTTTGAACTTGAAAGGAGAACAGGAAAGAGACCAGACAAGAAATTCCAACCAGTATTATAAGCCCTCCCATGAGGCCTGTCTTTTTTATTATCTAGGTTACAAAAGCAGATCCGTACTAAAGGGTGTGGATATCAAAGAACTGCAGAATGATTGGCCGATAGTGAAATGATGTGCACAGTGCATACTTGGCAAAACAACAAAAAACAGTGAGGTATGATAGGGAAAGTAACAGACTGGAATCCTATGTGACCTCCTTTGCAGATCTAGATTAAAGTTATAAGGTTATCATTCATTTAATCAGTTATCAGTTTTACTGTGGTATATTTTCCTGCTGGCTATTTCTAGGGGCTTCATCCTGTAAGGCCCTTTGCTGTTTCTGATATAATTGTCAAAAATTGTATATATTTGTTGTATATTTATTCATTTATCAATGTTACTGTAGGACTCTTGCCTGCTGACTACTCTGAGGGGCCTCATCCTGTTTGTCCTTTTCATGTTTTTCGCAAATATTGATGATATTTCTGTATTTATCATACACTTACTAATATATTAGTTTTACTGTTGGATATTTTCCTGCTGACTACATTGAGGGGCCTCATCCTGTTAAACATTTTACTGTTTTTGCAACTCTTGTTCAAAAATTGATATTGTCCTCATACATTTGCTCATTTAGTCTTTTACCTGATGACCACTTCAAGGGGCTTCATTCTGCTTTACCTTTTCCTGTTTTAAATAAAAAAAGCAAAATCCAATTTAACATGTAGGCAGGGGACACTACAGTGTGTTCAGCATTTTTGTGGTTTCCCATATTGTCTGAAAACAACCTGTGAATATCTGCAAGTTTCATCCATTGAACATATAGATGTGATCGCATAAAATGCCGGTATAGCTGCTAAATAGATGAGAGAGTCTTCTGTCTTCATTGTTCTGGATTGAACGTGGCCCAGGTATATGCTCCGGTTGTCTGTCTTTCTCCACACTTCTCCCCAACCAATATCGTCTATTATTGTCTGATGTGTCCATTCGGACCTAAAAAATCCACTAAAGAAGGCGCCACTAATCCCATTTGCTCCCAAGCAGTCAGTGCTTAGGTGGATCTCCGTAATTCTGTCCGCGGAATTGACAGCAAAATGCCTGGAAAGCAGGAGAAAAGCTAGCTACACCCGACTTAATCCCCTTTATAAGAAATGACTGGGTGTTCTGGAGTACAGAGGTAGAAAAAATATTTTTAATTTAAAAGAAATTGAGGTAGTTTAATCCAGATTTTATATGTTTAGATAAATAGACACATCCTCAGTCTCTGGTCTTGTTCGGCGCCAGGTCTGATAAGTGTCTCTGGAGATCCCAAAGGCTGGAGAGGACAGAGGAGAGATTTTAAGTAGCGTTGGGAGACTAATCTCGCCTCTGTGGGTGGGGAGCTCACAGATAAGGCCAGCTGGACTATTACAGAGCCGCACTCGCAAGGCTAAAGCAAAATACAGAAGGCTGACAAAGTAGGAGGGCGCTTGAATGCGAAACATTAACAACTGACAATCAAATACCGGGTCATTTTAGGCTGTTTTTTTTTTTTAAACTGCAGGAAAAACTGATAAGAAACTTTGATGCATTTACGGTCTGATGAGAAAACCTCAAACAGATTGTGAAAGGCCTGTCTGATGGGGAACTGTAGTTTATATTTGATAGTCCTGGACTAGCACATGGTCTAGGTATCTAATCATTTTCCAGAATAAGCTCCAGGTCCACGAGATTCTAAGTCAGATATGTGAACTAGAAGACGGATAAATGACTGCCTGAGCAAGATTTGAAAGCTGTGATAACACATCACTGACTGCCATGTTTATATCGTGCAGTCTAATTCGTAGATTCATATTGGTCTCTGCCATTTGTTGGGTCTAAAGATATGTCTGAGTCTATTACAGTAAAGAAGGAAACGATGTACTGGTGAAGTTTGTGCACTCCCTATGGTCAAAGTACTGGACAGAAAGGATAAGTCATCTGACACAAACCAGTCTACCCTTTGAATAGAGGGCTTGAACCTTGGTCATCCAAGAGGGTCTTGTGTGCCCCTTAAGCTGAGATGGTTTGGGTGTCTCATTTGCAGGGATGTCCTTCTTATGACAAGGCAATTGTCGATCGGATGGATTGGAAATACCTTGGGATTCGTAAAGCTACTGTATTGAAGGGAGCAAGCTGAAGTGGCTGGGGTCTCTAGTTTCTGAGGATGTACCTCCAGCGGGAAGTCCCAGAATTGACCAGGACATGGAGAGACTGTCTTTTGAGGTATATAGCTTCTGCTTCAAAACGAGGAAGCCGAGGCGGCTAGGGTAGTTTCAGGGTATGTACCTCCAGTCGCAAGTCCTGGATATTTAAGTCAAGTCACATTTGTGTGTATAGCCCTTAAAATATCTCAAAATACTGCACAGGTTGCAATGACACGATCCCCTGATCTTAAACCAACACGAGGGCAAGGAAAAACTCAAAAATCTCAGCATGAGGAAATTAAAAAATCTTGAGTAGGGGCCTCACCAGACCAAAACTAGCTAGTTAGGATGACCAGGGTGCAATAGATTTAGCATTGGGTAACAATACACCAACATCAGTAAAAAAAAACACATACGTAATATGTAAAAACATGTCCAGAAAGTGCAAGTAAAGAAAGTAAAGAAAAGTATGAGGTTGGCATCAATCATAAGCTATTGAGTAGAAATGGGTCTTTCGTCTAGATTTTAAAACTTCCATTCAGGTTGCAGATCATATCTCCGGAGGCAGAGCATCCCACAGCACGAGGGCCCAGATCGAGAATGCTCTCCAGCCTGCAGATTTCTTCTTGGCTCTTGGAGTCACAAGCAGACTGGTATTTTCCGAGTAGAGACTCTGTGTAGGAACTTAAAGGGAAATCAAATCAGAGAGATAATAGGGGGCAAGTCCATGCAAACCTGTGTATGTTAGTAAGAGAACCTAAAAGTCACATTTTAAGCGGACTGGGAGCCAGTGCAAGTTAGCCAATATAGGAGTGATATGGTTTAAACTTTTTTTTCTTAGTCAAAGGTATCGCTGCAGCATTTTTAACCAGCTGCACTCTTGTGATGCTAGACCCGTGAAGTAACTAACGCATGAATTCTAATCTCAGCATCTGATTGAGACAGCATGACCACGGGGTGGAGAGTCTTTTGAGTAGACCTAAAATACCTTGATCAGTCAATCTACTGTATTGAAGGGAGCAAGCCAAAGTCGGTATTTAGTTTTCCTGAAGACCTATTAAGGAATGTCCTCCCCCTGTAAATGACCCAGGACAGTAGTGGGCTGGATATATCTTGAGACTACGTGGTTTAGGTACAGGCTAAAGTCGTTGACAACCTGAACTTGACCCTGGTATATCATAGATCACAGGTGCCAAACAGGCGGCCCGCGGGCCGGATCAGGCCCGCTAAGGGATTGAATCCGGCCCGCGAGACAACAGAGAAGCGCAAGAGAAAAACAAACTGCAGGTTGAAATATGTCAACTTAATGTTGCCAAAGCCAGGTGCCTCTCACAAAGACACTGTACTTGTATTTATTTCTCAATCTCTCTCTCTCTTTCTTTTCCACCCCTTTTCTCCCACTCTGTCTCTTTCACTCTCTGTGTCTCTCTTTTTCGCTTCCTTTGTTGCTCTTTGTCTCTTTCTTTCTATGTGTCTTTTAACCTCTTTTGCTCTAACTTCCTCTTTTCCTTTACTCTTGTCTCTTTCTCTCTTCCTACCCTTCGCACTTTCTTTTCTCTCCTTCTCTCTTTCTATTTCTCTTTGGATTTCTTTCTTCCTCTCCCTTTCTTTTCCCCCTCTCACAACTTTTGTTTCTCACGCTCTCTCCCTTTCTCTCTTTTTCTTTTTTTGTTCCACCCTCTCTCCTTTTCCTTCCCTCTTTTTCTTATTTCTTTATCTCTTTTTCTTCCTCTTTAATCTACTAATCCGGCCCCCAACAGAATGTTTGTTCTATCGCGTGGCCCCCGAGTTCAAATGAGTTTGACACCCTTGCCGTAGATGGACTGAGGGTTTGTTCTCGACTATAAATCCAAATACTTTGAACTCTCAAAGACCAAGAGCACATTCTTTCGCACTCAAAGATGTATTTGGATCGCCCAACCCACTTCTAACATGATCTTCAGATAAACGGACGTGAAGCGTCTGAGGGCCTCTCGTCAGGGACTCTAACCCTGCCTTGAATAGTACATGGCCACTTAACTGCGTAACCCTGAAATCTGCCTTTTTGGGACCGGGAAACAAGCTGTACTCGGCACCTTCTGGCTCCAAGCGTTCCATTATTCAACACTGAACATTATGCAAGATGTTTAGCAGGTGGGGACACCAACCTGAGAACTCTGCCGTGGGGAAATCCGGAATCTTCAGAATTCAAATTTGTAAGACAACCCCGGGGCACTTAAGGGCACTCGGTATCCCATTAGTCAGGGCAGGCGGACAGGGACATGTCAGCTAAAGAGGTTCTCAAACAAAACGACAGAAATAGAAGAAGAACCGAGATGGGTGGGGGCCAAAAATAGGTCCCTCGTCATGAAGTTTTTATTTATGTGTTCCAAAACGAAAATGCAGTGATCCCAAACCAAAACATTGGATTTTTCTACACTGCTGCCTGTCAGTCTAGTAGTATTTTCACTTTTGACCACTAGATGGTGGTACATCATTCAATTTGAATATGTATATCGGGGTACTCACACTTTTTGAGCAAGCTAGCTTATTCCAAAATAAGCAAGTCAAACAGATCATCAAAGAACAGAAAACTTTATCGATTTTCAAATGTTTTGAGGATTCTTAGTACATTATTTAATTACACTTAAAAAAAAAACTATAACAAATATATATTCAAGGTCAGTATAGGAATCCAAATTTCGTAATTCCCGTAAGTGAATGCTAAAACGATTTCTTGCTAAATGAAAATAACTTCCAAGTGTCACCTTTAATTAAATTCAGTCTTCTTTTAATGGCCAATGTTTTTGTCCACTGACACGATTGCAAATAATAAGTAACACCTCTGTAGTGTTGTAGCTACTGTATTTGACCACTAGATGGCATTATGTTCCACTAAATACAAGCACTGAAACCTTTTTCCTGATCTACTAGTATTGCATCTGCAATCTACCAGTAGATCACGATCAACACGGTGAGCATCTTTAAAACTTATATATCCATTTATTATTGGGCACAGCATGTAGTCAAGAAAAAAGGATAAATAATTATCAGGATAAAGGGAAATAACGGGCCCAAATTATAAATAATAGTGAAAAATGATATATCATCATAACAATATTTTTTATTGTGTTTTTATTTTATTTATTTTTTTTTAATTTGTTTTCTTCATTCTGAGGTTTTGAGTTTATCCTTGCCCTCGTGTAGGTTTTAGATCAGGGGATGGTGTAATAATAGTCTGTGGTGTTTGCAGTACCAAAAAAACAAAATTTGTTTGCACAGTTCTGTGCGCTCTTTTAGGGTGGTGATGGCCCTGGGAAAGAAGCTGTCTATGAGACTAGGCAGAGACCTGCCAATGATCTTCTTGGTTGTGTGGATAACTCTCTGTTTTTTTTTTAATATATAAAGAATACTGTGAATTTTGTACTTGACGGGTTTAGACTACTATAGGAACTTTTTAGAAGCAACCCCTAAAACGAGTGATTACTGTATTAATCATTTAAGTTTTCATGTCAGTGCGAGGGAAGACCGACATGAGGCGATCTTGTCAGGAGGTGTGGCGTTTCTGGCCCTCCGAAAATTAAATGGACAGTTGTGGCCATTATCCACAATGAACGATTTCTTAGAGCGCATTTTTCTTTCCTGTTCGGGGTGCTGAAGCATGCCATTGTTGGCCCCCTTAAATTAAATGCACTGTTTTGGCTGTGATCCTTTATCTCCAATTGACTATTCCTGATCCATGATCCATGATCCCATATTACTGCGAGCAGGGACGGGCAGAAGGCACATTTCTAGGGAGATATGCTTTTCTGGCCCGCCGAAAATAAAATGTACACTCGTAGCCGCAATCCATTCTCCTTGTTCGACTTCTGCTCTGAGCAGGGGCAGGAAGAGCAAATTAATACTCTGCGTGGTGGCTTTTTTCTACATTATTTTCACAGAAAATTGAACGCACATGGCCGTGATCCATTATCCCAAATGAAAGTTGAAACCAGCAGAACACACTTTTGTCAATGGATATGACTTTCTGGGCCGCCTTAAATGAAATGCAAGTTTATGGCCATTATCCATTATCCCCAATCGACTATTGCAGAGAGCAAGTGCCAGCACAGGTCTTTTTTTTTTTTTTGCTTTTTCTTTTTTATTTCCGGCCCACTAAAGTGCGGGAGTGTGGCCCACCAAAATTGACTTATGTGACCTTTTTGAGTTTTTCTTAGCCCTCATGTAGGTTTTAGATCAGGGGGATAGTGTAATAATAATATGTGGTCTGTAATAGTCTGTGGTCTGTGCAGGCCTTTGAGACTTTGCGGGTTTTGGCTATCCTAGGACCTTTTTGAAAGCAACCCCTAAAACGAGGGATTACTGTATCAAAGTATCAATAAATCAATTAAGTTTTCATGTCAGTGTGAGGGGGAACCAACTGAAGGCAATTTTGTATGGATATGTGCTTTTCTGACCCGCCTAAAATGAAATGTACAGTTGTGGGCAGGAATCCATTATCCCTGGTCGACTATTACTCCGGAAGAGCAAATTAATGTTATGCGCGGTGGCTTTTTTATCTCTATTATTTTCACCTAAAATTAAACGTGTATGGCCGCAATCCATTATCCCCAAAGAAAGTTGGAACCAGCAAAAGTCACTTTTGTCAGTAGATATGACTTTCTGGGCTGCCTTAAATGAAATGCACATTTGTGGCTGTGATCCATTATCCCCGGTCAACTATTGAAGGGAGCAAGTGCCAGCACAGATCTTTTTTTTTTTAATTTCCGGGTTACTAAAGTGCTCGAGTGTGGCCCACCAAAATTAACTTATGTGACTTTTTTTTTAGTTTTTCTTGCCCTCATGTAGGTTTTAGATCAAGGGATAGTGTCATAATAGTGTGCAGGCCTTTGAGACTTTGCGGGTTTTGACTATCGTAGGACATTTTTGGAAGCAACTCCTAAAAACGAGGGATTACTAAATCATTTAAGTTTTCCTGTCAATGTCCCATACCCAAGACACAAATAATATAACCGTGTGAAAATTGAATCGTGAAACAAGTGACGAGCGGTTATATGGGAGCGACGCACGCCTGCACGTATTTACGAATGTTTCAAATAATTACGGGCACTTGACTGGCCGCTGAACAGAATGGAAGTGTCACTTTGGAAAATTGTGTTTTTATTTATTGAGACGGGACGCCGGACGTATTTTCCATTATCTTTTGAAGTGTGGCGAGCGCGTGTCTGTATTTTCATATTACCTATGTAGAATAGGTATCTTGTTTACATACTAAAAAACATTATTTATAAGATTAATATTCATGTCATATGTCATTAAAAAAACACCTATTTCACTTAATACTATAGCGTGGAAACAAAAATGACATAGTCGAAGCAACATGGTGTAAACGGAAACCGTCCAGGAAGCAAACACATTTCAACCGAAAATCGAATAAAGGACATCGTGAGGCCCCAGAAAATGAAAACGTGAATCAAGGAAGCGGAACGTATTGGAGGGCGAGATGGAAGCTCATAAAAGCTCGGGAACTTTAACTCCGGCGCATCAAAATAAAACCAGAGCTACTGTCTTCAATTTTAACGGCAACGTATATAAGAGCCACCCTTGAAATCGGGGGTTTCCAAACAATCGTAAGAGGGCAATTTGTAGCCCGACATATGTTCTCAGTGGAGCGTGACTAGAGGTGGTCAGGGTTCCTATAATTGAGTGTATCGCTGTTAATTAACTATTTCCATCCATCTATTATCCGCACTGCTTATCCACAGTAGGGTCGCGGGGGCGCTGGAGCCCATCCCAGCCATCTCCGGGCAGGGGACACCCTGAACCGGTTGCCAGCCAGTCTTAGGGCACACAGAGACAGACAACTCACTGACTCTTTCACAATTTGAACCGGCCAATTAACCTGAAACGCATGTTTTTGGAATGTGGGAGGAAACACGGGGAGAACATGCAAACTCCACACAGGAAAGTTTGATCTTACGACCTCAGAACTGTGCCGCACACACGCTAACCACAGTGCCTCCGTGCTGCCCTAATGAACTGTTTATCAGAATCATCATTATATATTGGAGAGCAGTGTTTCTCAACTGGTGGGTCAGGACTCAGAGTGGGTAGCTGACCTGTTTTCAATGGGTCACGGTGGGTCTTTGCGTTGGTGAAATGATGTCAAGAAGTAGAAAAAAAAGGGTCGATTACACTCCTTAACAGTAGATGGCGATAATGCACCGGCTGAACTCTTCTTTGATAGGTACTAGATCTCATTTTGTTGTGCTTTTGTTGGTTTTGTTGACTCGTTCTGCCCATATTAATGGGTCAGAAGACAGTGAGTGATAAGGGAAATGAAAAGTGGAAAACAGTGACGAGAATGATCGGGACAAAGAAGGAAACAATTGCAAAATGTATTACTATTTATTTTACTATGTCTGTTTTAAACTGGATATATTTGAGATGTGGAATTGCTTTCTTGATTTGGGTTGTGGCTTGCAATTAGGGTGGAATGGTGGGTCCCGAAGTCTGACCAGTTTAGAACCATTGGGTTAGAGGAGTCAATTGTTATTGTACGATGTCTGAATTGACCTGCACTTTTTTGGCTGCGGTCCATTATCTCCAAATGATTATTGCTGGAAGCGGGGCTGAGAGAGGACATTTGTACCAAAAAAACTGCACTTGTGCATCCATGATCCATGATCCCCTATCCCGTATTGCTGCGATCAGGGACCGGTAGAAGACACATTTGTAGGGACATGTGCTTTGCTGGCATAAATTGCGAAAAATGAAATGTACAGTTGTAGCTGCAATCCATTCTCTCTCCCTGACTACTGCTCAGAGCAGGGGCAGGACGAGCAAATTTATGTTATGTGTGGCGGCTTTTTTTTTTTTTACATTATTTTCCCCTCAAATATAATGGACAAGGCCGCGATCCAATATCCCCAATGAAAGCTGGAACCGGAAGAAGGCATTTGTAGATATGTTTTTGGGGTGCCTCATGTTGAAAAACACGTTTGTGACCGCAATCCATTATCCCCTGTCGAGTAATGCAGAGAGCAGGTGCCAGGACGAACCTTTTTTTTGTCATTTCAGGGCCACTAAAGTGTGCACACAAAAAGTTGTCTCATGTGAATTTGTTGAGTTGTGAGTTTTCCGTTGCCCTCATGTAGGTTTTAGATCAGGGGATGGTGTAATAATAGTCTGCAGTGGTCTGTGCAGGCCTTTGAGACTTCCTGTAATTAAGAGCTGTACAAATAAACATGACTTGACTTAACCTATATCCTGCAATCCATTATCCCCAGTTGCCTATTATTGAGCTATTGCTAAGCGCACAGGCCAAGAGAACAAATATGAGTCTTTTTATCGATTTTCCTGCCTAAAATGAACAGCAAGGGGTCCAGGCTTGATCCATTATCCCTAGTCGGCTATTCCTGCAATCAGGGACTGACCCTTGTTAGAACTGGGGGAGGAGGGTTGTTGTACTTTACTGACATTCGCATATCGCGGGTCCCAATTAACCATGATAAACGAGATATATATGTGTGTGCCATATTCATAAATGTATATTTATATATAGGCCATGTATAAACGCTCTCATGCATTTAAAGACAATCCAACCTACCGCTCTGATGCGTGGCCTCAGGTAATGGCAAAAAACAAAAACAAATGAAACACTTTATAAATTGATCCGTTCATTAATCCCTCGTTCCGGTCCATCCGCGGTTGCTCACAAATTGATAATTGATCAGCGCATCCAATTGGCCTCGCTGACCACGGCTCGTTAAGCAAAATGGAGATTATCATTCATAACTGCTTGCACGTGTTTGTTTTTGATTATTGTGATTATCACCGGCAATGTTGTTATTATAGTTCTGGGATTTGTGCATGGATGTTTAAATGGGGCTTTCGAATCGTATCTATGGGTTAATAGTAAACATGGTCGTTCCGGTTGAAAATAACATTTCGAATTGCCTATCTAACTCTTGTCCAATTTCTGACAGTGTTTTCCGCTATAGTCGTCATCCAAATGGCTGGGAAAAAAAACCCTGACAGTCCTTATTTGGTCTTTCGACCTCCCTGTGTGATTGTGATGCCTTTGGATCCGTACACCGATTCTTCATTTGGTCCAAGAAGTAAAAAGTAGTCAGTGTCAATTTAGAAGCTCTTTGTCTCTCTGGCAGCTCTGGAACTCTCCGTCATGTCTCGTCTTCTCCGGTGTCTCCCGTCTTCTCTTTTGTCTCGATCCGGCTCCGCCCCAGAGTGCGGCGATACCGAGGCGCTGATGAATTATGCAATGTTGTTATCACTCTGCTCTGGTTCCTTTTACAATAAAACAGTCTTAAAGCATCAAACATTCAACGGGGCTTCGCTCCCCATTAAAGGGGAAGCGCCGCTAAGTGGGAAGTTTACGAGCCGCTTCACGTTCTTGTTGTCATAATTACAAACAAAACTAGGATTGAGATGTTATACAGGTATGATATATCACGAAGAAATGCCCTGATACTTAGTCACTTGAAGTCTATGTAAGTGGTAGCAAAACTTGGTTTTGTTGTCTCCCTAACTCTTCATAAAAAAGTTATTGGTATCATTTTCCAGAAACAGAACATCATTGTTTATCGGTATTGGTAGATTATCATCACTGTATTCAAATTGCTGGGTTGAAAAGGGAATCGGTAATTACAGATTAACCACATTGGAATGTATAGAACACATTGGGTGCCTAAAATTCTTTTCATCAGGCTTTTATCGGCTGAAGCTTCAAATGTTTCAACATGTTAACAAAACAAAAAAAACAAAATATGTATGTCTGACCCACAGAGACTCCTCATTCGTCAATGATTTCATTCATAAGGGAAATCCTCATTTGAAATGCACATAAAAAGTCTGAAGACCCGAAAGAAAAGTTTTGTTGCGTTCTTTTAAGTTCATTACTGAATCGAATTTGTACAGGTTTAGTCAAAATATACTTCAAGGGCACACTTCTGCCAAAAACAGTTCATGCATTCCTAAAAAAAACAATTGTGGAAAGCCTATACATTGAATTATTAAATGATTGCAAAGCTCTATTTTTAGTTACTTAATGCATGCAATGAAGAATGCTTCTATGTTTTGGTTAATAAATGTTTGTGTTAATATGCACCTGCAATGAAGAATGCTTTTATTGCTTGAAATGTGTTGATTTTATTTGTTAAACGCTTTTTGTTTAGTGTGCCTGCAATAATGAATGCTTCTATTTTGTAATGATTAAAAATTTGCAATGCTCTTTTAGTTATTATGTTCTTGCATTCAAGAATACTTTTATTTTTAGCCATCAAATGCTTGCATTACTGTGGTTTGGTCAATTAATGAAATGAAATGAAATGATCTGCTATTTTAGTTTTTTTTAACACTAACAATGAAGAATTACTAATTTTGCAATGAGGAATGCTCGTTAAAAGTTATTTTTGGAGAGGACGTCGTTGGGTGTCACCCCAAAATATACGCAGAGAGGAGATATGGCAAAAAGGGAACGCTATTTATTACATTCGAGACACGTTCATGATTTCCCATTCGTTCAAGAAACGTTCAACGTCCTTCTCACATTGGCCTTTTCTACTGTGCTCAAAACAATTCGTGATGGTCGACCGCCCCGGCCCACTCAGCATAACAGCTTGGGACTTCCTGCATCAACATCCTCCCATGACTTCTGCCAGATGTCTACACACAATACACAATTATTAACAATTTGATACTGTTGTTCATAAATTTGGTAAAGTCGCTGAAACATTTAATCTTAAGACTTGTTGTACACATGCATGTACATCACATTTTCGTTTAACAAGAGCCCGGGCCCCACAAGGTAATATTATTACCTTGCAGCGAAGAATGCTTCTATTTTTGCTTATCAAATGCTTGCAATTCTCTATTTTCAATTCTTAAACTCTTGCAATGAAGAATGCTTACACATGCAATGAGTAATGCTTATAAGAAGTGATTGCGTTGAAAAACTATGTCTATTAGTTCGGTTATTAAATGCTAGCAATGATTCCTTTGTTTTTGCGAAAAAATGGGGGAATTAGTGTCGCATTCCTTTTTATTCAGTTTGCTTGGAATGAAGAATGTGGTTCTATTTTGAGTGACTATTAAACAATACACTTTTCATTTTTCAGTGCAACGTTTGTGTTTTCGCGTGATAATTAGCAATATCCATTCCGTACTGATTGCGTTTGGAGCAAAGTGAGATGCTAACGCGACACGGCAGATGGCTAGCATTTACGAAACCATCTGGAATGGTTTGGAACTTTAAAAAGGAACTTGGAAAGTCGTCAGATGGACATTTGTCCGTCACATCCATTACAAGCCAATCGAAGCAACATCATCGAAAGTGGCACTAAAATAAATTGAATGGCGCTGGCCTGACGAGGCGCCAGCGTTAGGCACCAATGGCGGTAAAAATGTTGCTATGCTATGGACGCTATAAACTTAGCCCGCATCTCCTTTCTCTCTGTACTTTTCTACCCTAAAAAAAATGTTCATCAAAATGACAAGTGCTTTCCATCAAAACTTCCAAATTTAGAGAGCAAAAATCCGACACGGCAAATTTAGCAGTGGCAGTTTCAAGTCCCACGTATCGCCGCTCGCGTATTAAAGAAAATGACTTATTAGGCGCTCTACCTCCTGAGGCTGCTTCGATTTCAGAAGGCTGGATTTCCCCCGTTTGCTGCCTTTTACGAAGGTATTGGCGCTTGTTCAATTTCAATACAAGCCCCCAGGTATGAGCCTGTGATTTACATCCAGTTTAGCTGATATAGTATACCCTACCGTTCAATAGGTCACTGAGACAATAGTGTGTTTTCCATGAAAATGCATGGTTCACGGATCCCTGCACTGCTAGGGTGGTAGGGACACCATTTTCTGTGGTGTGTTATGGGCATGCACAGTCTAGCAGCGGCCATTGGTCTCCAGTACGTTTTTTGGGGGATGGGAAACATACAGTGCATCCGGAAAGTATTCACAGCGCTTCACTTTTTCCACATTTTGTTATGTTACAGCCTCATTCCAAATTGTATTAATTTAATCTCTTGTTTCAAAATTCTACACAAAATACTCCATTATGACACTGTGAAAAAGTTTATTTTTTTACTTTTTGGAATTTATTAAAAATAGAAAACTAAGAACTCACATTTACATAAGTATTCACAGCCTTTGCCATGAAGCTCAAAATTGAGCTCAGGTGCATCTTTTTTCCACTGATCATCCTTGAGATCTTTCTACAGCTTAATTGGAGTCCACCTGCAGTAAATCCAGTTGATTGGATATGATTTGGAAAGGCACACACCTGTCTATATAAGGTCCCACAGTTGAGTGTGCATGTCAGAGCACAAACACCAAGCATGAAGTCAAACGAACTGTCTGTAGACCTGAGAGACAGGATTGTCTTGAGGCACAAATCTGGGGAAGGAGACAGAAACATTTCTGCTGCTTTGAAGGTCCCAATGAGCACAGTGGCCTCCATTATTTGTAAATGGAAGACATTTGGAACCACCAGGACTCTTCCTAGAGCTGGCCGGCCTTCTAAACTGAGCGATCGGGGAAGAAGGGCCTTAGTCAGGGAGGTGACCAAGAACCCGATGGTCACTCTGTCAGAGCTCCAGCGTTCCTCTGTGGAGAGAGGAGAGCCTTCCAGAAGGACAACCATCTCTGCAGCAATCCACCAATCAGGCCTGTATGGTAGAGTGGCCAGATGAAAGCCACTCCTTAGTAAAAGGAACATGGAACCCCGTCTGGAATTTGCCAAAAAGCACCTGAATGACTCTCAGACCATAAGAAACAAATGTCTCTGGTCTAATGAGACAGAGATTGAACTCTTTGGTGTGAATGCCAGGTGCCATGTTTGGAGGAAACCAGGCACCGCTCATCACCAGGCCAATACCATCACTACAGTGAAGCATGACGGTGGCAGCATCATGCTGTGGGGATGTTTTTCAGCGGCAGGAACTGGCAGACGAGTCAGGATAGAAGGAAAAATGAATGCAGCAATATATAGAGATATCCTGGATGAAAACCTGCTCTAGAGCGCTCTTGACCTCAGGCTGGGGCGAAGGTTCATTTTTCAGCAGGACAACGACCCAAAGCACACAGCCAAGATCTCAAAAGATTGGCTTCAGAACCACTCCGTGAATGTCCTGGAGTGGCACAGCCATAGTCCAGACTTGAATCCGATCGAACATCTATGAAGAGATCTGAAAATGGCTGTGCACAAACGTCTCCCACCCAACCTGATTGAGCTTGAGACTTATTGCAAAGAAGAATGGGCAAAACTGCCTAAAGATAGGTGTGCTAAACTTGTGGGATCATATTCAAAAAGACTTGAGGCTGTATTTGCTGCCAAAGGTAGATCAACAAAGTATTAAGCAAAGGCTGTGAATACTTATGTAAATGTGATTTCTTAGTTTTCTATTTTTAATAAATTCAAAAAAAGTAAAAGAAAAAAACGTTATCACATTGTCATAATGGAGTATTTTGTGTAGAATTTTGAGACAAGAGATTAAATTAATACAATTTGGAATGAGGCTGTAACATAACAAAATGTGGAAAAAGTGAAGAGCTGTGAATACTTTTCGGATGCACTGTATACTACTGGTTTATATTACCAGTAGCAGGAATAGCCTCCTGATCTGACTCAAATACAGCACCTTCATCATCTGTCCGGTATTGTTTTATGGATGTAAAGCATATATATATAATATAGGCACAAACGGCGGTAAACATATTGCTATGCTATGGACTCTATAAACTTAGCCTGCATATCCTTTAAATAAAGCCTGCTTTATCTACTGGCTTTTCTGCCCTAAAAATGTTAATCTAAATTGGAAGTACTTTACATCAAAACGTCAAAATCTATACAGCAGTCTCAAGTCACCAACGTGATGTATAAATGTATAAAATCAGAAACATCTTAATGAGCATTGCATTGCTACGACAAAATTAAAGCAGTCCAGTTGGCTAAATATAACATTTAATAAATAGAAAGTATTCACCTCTAATATAAAGTACTCACGTCGAAAATAAAACTATAGTGTAAAGTTGACTGTTTTTGGATGTGTATTTCTTAGACTTCCATGCTATGAAATTAACCTGTTTTTATATTTAGGAATATAAAAACCATCATCACACACATACACATGCTCACGTTTCAAAGATCAGTCTAATTCAATTTTCTTTGTAAATACCTTTCTCAATTTTATTTCATTTTCTTGTCAAGTCGCGCTTATGTGTGACTTCATTTCCTGTTTATGTGTCAAGAAAATAAACCGCGCCTACTGACCGATTTGGGGGAGTTCGGCCGGGGATTCTGGGAAGATGGCTGCTCGGTCCTTCTCGTTCCGTTCGCGAGGGAGGTTAAAACCTAAATGAGTGTTTTCATCTGAGTAATTCTGCCAACAGAGAGTTTATACCTTGTATATCTCTCACACTAGACAACTGGGATATTGCACGTTAAAAGTGTTCTAAAACTGTGGTTTAGTGTGTTGCTAGCTCTGAGGAAGAAGCTTGTTCGAGCCTTGTGTGTTCTGAAGTGTCGGCTCAATGGTAATAGTATGAAAAAGGAGTTTTTCAGTGTATGTATAGCTCTGCTGAGGTAGCAAGAGCTGGCAATGTCCTCTAGACTGGGCAGGGGGAAGCCGGTGATCATTTGGGCTGTGTTTGTTATCATATGGAAGGCTTTCCTGTCCACTGCAAAGCATCTTGTGGACTACACCATGATCCAGTACGTTTGGATGTTCTCTATGGTGGTGATGTAGAATTTTACCAGCAGCTTGTTTCTCCTTAGCACTTTCAGGAAGTGGAGTTGCTGCTTGGCCTTATCTATTACCTATATTCGTATATTATATTGGTGCCGAATAATGATTAAAATGTGACCACACCCTATTTATAAACCATACCAGCGAGGATTAGCGAATACGGCATCGAAAAGGCCAAAAGGGGAAACGACGGCCTGCAGGAACATGAATTCCCCACCGTTCCTCCACTCTTTCACAAACACGCTTCCCGTCTGGCCCATTCACTCTTTTACGTTCTCTCTTCTTGTTCCGAAGCCCTCGCGACACACAACCGCAGACACACAAAAAGGTAGGCCGGCTTGTGGAGTGTCCCCGCTTGGCCGGCGAGGGAGCGGGAGTGTCGTCCAATCTCTGTTCAGTGGACTGTTAAATTAGATTTCGTTGCCTCTCTGTCGGAGTTGTGCGGGAGACACCCCGGTACACAACTCACTCATTCACGTACCGGCCCAATCCACGTCCATGAATCCATGCGGGCGCTGATTAGGATTTCTGTGATTATCGCTGAGGAAGAATTGGTTGTGGTGTTTATAAAATAGTAACAACCGTTTTTTTTGGGTTTGTTTGTTTTTGCATTCAATAACGTATTAATAGTCTTCAGGTACATTGAAAAGTGCTAACAGTGTATTGATAAAGTTTGAAAATGTCTGTAGAGTGATATAAATATACCAATCCATCCATTATCTGCACCGCTTATCCTCAGTAGGGTCGCGGGGGTGATGGAGCCCATCCCAGCTATCTTCGGGCAGTGGGCAGGGGACACTCTGAACTGGTTGCCAGCCAATCACAGAGCAGAGATGGACAACTCATTCGCTCATTCCCACCTAGGGACATTTTGGACAGGCCAAATAACCTGAAATGCATGTTTTTGGAATGTGAGAGGAACGGGAGGCACGGGGAGAAAATGCAAACTCCACACGGGGAGGTTGCGGTAACTGGACTTGAACCCTAAACCTCTGCACCGTGGGGCTGTGCGCTAACCACCCATTCGCCACGCCGCCTTTACCAATAAAGTTGCTGTAATATTTGGTTAAGTCAGAAACAGTTTTTGGTAAAGTGTTTAAATGTTGTATAAGTCCTGAAACATTCTGTTGTTTGGAAATATTGGTAAACTTTTCATAGACTTATTTTAAGGACCAGAAAGGAAACAGTACCCAATTGCGTTATGTTACTCACAAGTTTTGATGCAGGAAAGAGAAAGGACTGCGCCCACGATCTGGTGTTCGCTGGAATCGGGAAGCAAGTCGCTCTTGTACTCGGATGGTGCTCCGAACGCGGGAGTGGATCTTCCGTAGCGAGCGATGGCGGTGTCAGGGACAGAAAAAAACAGGTCGGTAGCCGGGACTGGGAGAGCAAGGCGTGGTCGGGGTCGGAAGAGAGTCGTAAGCCAGAACGGGAGAGTAGCCGTAGTCGGGGACAAAAAGAGGTCGTAAGCCGGGACGGGAGAGCAGATGTGGTCTGGATCAAAACGGGTCGAAGTCAGAGACAGACAGGTGCGAAAAACGGGACATTTGGGAGTCAGGGTCGAAAAAGGCTTGCCTTGTGTTCACTGAGGTTCGCAGACGGACTTACAAAAGGGGACAAACAGGACTGGGTTCAAATACTGACAGGGAGCCAATCGGAACCCGCGGCAGTTGGCGCCAAATGAGCAGGCACAGCTGAGTCAGATCAGTAATCATGACACTTATAGGTTAAATAGTTCATACGAACATACATTTGGTGAAGTCATAAAAAAAAATTGGGAAAGTTGTTCTTAAATGTGGTAAAGTTTTCAGAAGATTTTGTGAAAAGTTATGGAAACGTTTTTCTATGGTTGTCCATAAGTGTCAGTGAAGTCATTGAATTTAATTTTTTTGTTTATTTTATTGAATATGTCACAGTTCACAGATCTCTTAACCGCCAAATTCATTGAGGCGCCGCTTCCTGTGGTGTGTCTTGAGCAAGTACAGCTTAGGAGCGCCCATCCCCCCTTTTGATTTGCTCCCCTATATGAAAAAGATACAGTACTGCTTTCCATGATTACCGGAACAGGGGAAGCTTCCTGATCTGACTCCGATACAGCACCTTTTTTAGCTGGTTGCCGTTGTTTTTAGGTGTAAAGCAGCCACTCGGTCTTCAGTAATGAGCCGGCAGCAGCGTGCTAAAATCGTTATACTAGATGTAACGTCATTCTGGAAGGGGGGGGATACATCTTGTTTGGCCCCCTTCTCAAGGTTTTTTATATTCCTCATGTTGAGGTTTTTGAGTTTTTCCTTGCCTGCATTCCAGTTTCAGATGAAGGGAGGTTGTAATTGTGGCTTGTGCCGTCATTTGAGACAGTTTGTGATTAAGGGCTATACAAATAAATGTGACTTGACTTTAAGGCTCAAAGGCTCTCTGTCCGGTAAAGGACTTTGTGGTAAAGTTCCCTGTAATTTTCCACGGGTCTGAGCGTTCACACAGTGCTTGAATCAACAGTGAGCAACAGCAATCCCAAGTGTGGCAACTATGTCATTATCAAATATGTCCAAAATTTGACATCACGTTACATTTTGCTGAGTTTTTGGCAATGCAAGATTATTTTTCACTTTTGAATGAATTGACTCATGTACTATTGCAAAGGTTGTACGGCCTACAAACGTCATTTTTTTTTTTACAATTCTTTCACAAGGTTTCCATTTCTTTTTTTCCTGGTATCTTTTGTCGCATAATACTAACATTTGTGGGGCTTATTTAGTCGGTTGCACGATATAGAACTGTATTTAATTGCATTTTTTAGTGAAAGTACAATGTTGGCAACAAGATTGACTCGGTATAATTGGAAATTATTTGAATGCAACACAAAGTTTTTTTCTTTTTCCTTGTTTTTTTCTATTTTTGTAATTCCTTTAAAAAAATCTCATTGGGTTTATTTTTATCCTAGTAGTTACTTTTTTCTTTTTGTTCTTTATTTACTTTTTTTCCTTTGTTTCGTTCTTTTCTTTTTTTCTGGCTTTTTTCTGAATCTTTCTTTTTTCTCTTTCTTTTGTTTTTTTTCTCAGCTTTTCTTTACTTTTTCATTTTGGTATTTTTTTCTTTTTTGTTCTATTCCCCCTTCCTTTAAGTCATTTTGTGCATAATTTTACATGATATTTGGTCATATAGGGATGAAAGAAGCAAAAACAACCTGAAGAGCCGTTGAGGACCCGAAAGAGCCGGTTCCTTTTAGTGAGCCAAGCCGAAGAAGCCGGTTCTCGAAAAACTCTACTGATTTTACTCAACTTCGTTCTACTTCGACCTTGACTTCAAAATACCGCATTTAGAACACAGCGTCAGGGTAACCCGTGTATTTTTACCTTCATGCACCGTAACTTTGACTTAATTCGCTTCTTAATTAGCAATTTGGAGCCCTGATTTTTGTGAGCTGGCTAGATTTTCTTGTGCGCGGAAAAGCTCTGGGTAGTGCGCAATTGCGCACACACGCAGCTTAGAGGGAACATTGCGCTGGATAGATTTTCTTGTGCACTGAGAATGTGCGGGCAGTGCGCGATTGTGCACGCGCGCAGCTTAGAGGGACCATTGGTTGTCTGTAAATTCAGCAAAGTGATATACGCATTTGGTGAAATTTAAAAATGGTAAAGTAGCATAAACCTTGACAAATTTGTTTTTGAAATGGTTTGGACTTATTGACCATTATCGACACATATGTTCGAACTTTTTTTATGAGATCCGTTCAAGTGTTTCAGTAAATGTGTTGAACTGTACAGACGCTCCCCTACTTAAGACCAATTGACTTATGCAATACGGTAGATACGAACATTTTCTTCGGGATGTCGAAAAATATCTAGACATTGCTGTAAGTTAGATTTTGTATTGTGTGCACCTCATGTTGAGTACAGGACAGTACCGTAGTGCTTTTTTTCCGCCGCTACCGGCGTGTGGTGGTTCTGTGAGGTCACTCAGCATCCACCCCGAAGAAGGAATCCCTTTCCTCTTTCTAATTGGTGTGTAAACATTCCATACTGTATCTCCAGCGCTTTTTATTGACGTTTTTATTGTTAAATATCTCGTGCATCCGTTCAATATGATTGGCGTAAAGTGTAAAGAGGCGAGCCATTTCTTTTGAAATGAAGTGGAATAAGAAAGCTTGATGTGGTTGAGATAATGGTCGGAATGCTTTTTCTTTGGCCACTTTTTACCACAGAGGACCTCTTGAAGCGCATTTTCCAAAAGTAAGTTAAACTCAACTTTATTTATCTTTATAAAGCATATTATTTTATGATTTTTTTTCTGAGTACAAAAACAATACAACTTACTTATACAAGCCTTAAACATACTTATATAAACCTTAAATATACAAAATATAGCACTGAAGCAACTTACCAACAAATCCAACTGACTGAATGATCGTCCAGAATCTCATTCGTAAGTAGGGTAGTGTACTGAAATTCTTGGTAAAACGTTATGCATTTTAAAGAGATAAACGCAGTATATGGAAATATTGATTGACTTATTCTCAAATGTGTGCGCTAGCAATTCAACGATAAAAACAAAACAAATGTTGTTTTAACTCCCCCAATTTTCAATAAACACTGTTGAAAGACCGATGTAGCAGCTTGTTTTATAATCATTCTCCAGACTTCAATTTCATCTTGATATATGTCTCGAGTGATATTTCTTCACAGGAAAATACTATCGGGATATTAAAAAAAAAAAAAAAATACAGCCGTATTGTGAAACATTTATTAAACAAAGCACAAAAGGCTTGTAAATACAATCATGCTGTTCGGGGGAGGTCCACCGAGAGCTCATAAAATTCTAATATTGGCCCAAAACGTCCTCACTGTCATTGGCCGAGTCTTGTTTTGCATGCTAAATGCTCGTTGAAGTTTATAAAGAAGTGGGAGGTGGCACTGTTTACGAGTACATTACAGCGTACAACATTTAATTTCAAAACGCATTAAGACGGAAACTGGCTGGAGACTGACAAAACATTTCGACAATTAACATCGACAATGTCATAGACTACGTTTACATGCAAGGAATAGTCCGACTGAGATCAGAATTCGGATATTGGGATAATGCCTAGAATAAACGAAAGATCTTGTATAAATGGTATTTGCGTGTATTCCGATTAAAAGAGCGAAAATGGAGCGATGCCATAACGTAAATAGACGTTCTTCCTGCATTTAACTTTTCCTTCCTGTTCCTCACTGAAATCTACAAAGTACCTTGCTTGTATGTGTGTGTACTCCCTTGCTACGTCTTGTGTGTAGTCATGCCAAAGCATGGACTCACACTATATATGTATGGATACAACTGTAGTATTTTCACCGTCGGTGCGGAAAATACAATGGAAATGTCCTGAAGAAATCAAACGATACACATGAGGTTTTTTAGCGAGGGAGCAGGACTTTGCAGTTGCATGTAGCATTCCTCTCTGTACTAAAAGTACCACAGTGCTTTGCGGTTTAAGTATATCCCGCATTAGATAGATAGATAGATAGGGAAATTCACACTTCCGACAGTATCCTTTTGTTGTTTATTAACAGATTAACAGGATGGCCTCGGGGTGCTGTGTTGTAGTTTAGCAACAGCGGAGTGGCTGACGTCACACGCTAGGCCAAAAGTTCGACGTCCCTGCAGCAGATGGAAATCTTTGTGCCCAGGGTTACACCACCTCGTGTTCACGTAGATAGCGAGTCCACCTCCTCGCGGCTTCCCGCAGGCTTTTGTGTCTCTGTCTGTCCTAACAGCGCTGAAGCCGGGTAGCTCCACGTTAGCGTCCGGGATGTGAGCCACGTTTCTGTAAAATACAGTAAACTCAGCAAAATCATTCCGGGAACTGCCCCTGTGTAGTAATGCACACAAATAAACATCTTATTCCAATAGGTATAGTTGCTTGAGGACTAACCCAACGATTTTAATCTCAATATTTACTATGGGAATAAAACCTTAATTGCGTTTGTATTTGAGATACCATGGCTTTACATACGGTAATTGGAAAACTGGCAATCAGAATACCAGTAGGAATACTGGCAAGACTCAAACTACTGGAAAGAATGGAAGGAGTAGACGCAGGGTTATTGTCAGTAGTCCGATTTTAATTGTAGTAAAGGTCACTAAAGACGAACTTAACTTTTTTTATTTCTCATTTATGACCATCTATTACATCTCCAGGACTAATTAATTTCAATTCTAATTGCTTGCCTCAGGGCGATACAAAATATTTTGTTCTCCCTCATGCATAGAGCAAATTCAACCTGACTTAAATTGAGTGCATACGAATTTCCCATCGAAAAGAACAAAACAGAATTTGTACACGGTACGAGCTCAGGATAGAAAACTGAAAAAGTAATTGCTTACGCTGAAGAATTGACTCATCAACCCTGGATGGATTCACATTCCGCCTCATTAAATCCAAAATAAACACGAGACGGAATCGAGAAACAGGAAAAGAAATTGTCCCCGCTTTCGAATCCGAAGACGATGTTAAGTGTCGGCCCTTGATCATCTTTCGGGGCCACCTGGATTACTTTTTTGTTCGCTGACAAAATGTCGACGGTTTTTGGACGTTACATCCTCTGTATCTTTATCACCCGCACATCCTCTTTTTGCTTTTCTATTTTTTCTCCCTTTTTTGCCTCAGTCGTTTTTTCGGGCTCTCTGCAGTGCGCATCAATATTAATCAACCCCTAAAGCAGCAAGTTTCTCTGCCTGCGCACAGCAAAATACTGCAGTATCTATTACTGCAAATACATATATATATAAAGAAAAAAAAACCTTTTCACTGGCTGAATAAGAATAAAAGTACTGTTAAACTTTTTTTTCCAAATAACCACCGTACTTTCAAATAATGCTGTCCAGTAATCCCTTGCTGATATGGGTATTTGGGACCAGAACCACCTGAGATATGCCAAAATCTGCCATGTTGCTCTTTCCATTTTTAATATTTGCTCTGCCAATCGTAGCAATTGCTGACCGTGGCATAATGGATCACAGCCGCTCTGGTGCTGTTCATTTTAAGCAGAAAGAGCAGGAAAAAAGGCCGCCACACATCATGTAGATTTGCTCTTTTGACCCCCTACTCTCAGGAGTAGTTAACTGGGGGATAATGATATGCGGCCAAAAGGGTCAGTTCATTTTCAGTGGGCTTCACCTGCCCAAAGCGAAAAAAAATGTGCTCTGCTGGCAAGCTACTTTCAGCACATGTCAACCAGAGATAATGGATTGTGGTCACAATAATGCATTTCATTTTAAGCGGTCCAGAACAGCACACAAACCAACAAAAGTGACTTTCAACGTGCCACACTTGCAGAATTAAGAGTTCAGGGATAATGGGTTGCGGCCAAAAGGGTCAGTTCATTTTCAGTGGGCCGCTTTGGCGCGCTTCACCTGCCCAAAGCGAAAAAAATGTGCTCTGCTGGCAAGCTACTCTCAGCACATGTCAACCAGAGATAATGGATTGTGGTCACAATAATGCATTTCATTTTAAGCGGTCCAGAACAGCACACAAACCAACAAAAGTGACTTTCAACGTGCCACACTTGCAGAATTAAGAGTTCAGGGATAATGGGTTGCGGCCAAAAGGGTCAGTTCATTTTCAGTGGGCCGCTTTGGCGCGCTTCACCTGCCCAAAGCGAAAAAAATGTGCTCTGCTGGCAAGCTACTCTCAGCACATGTCAACCAGAGATAATGGATTGTGGTCACAATAATGCATTTCATTTTAAGCAGTCCAGAACAGCACACCTACCAACAAAATTGACCTTTAACGTGCCACACTTGCAGAATTAAGAGTTCAGGGATAATGGACGGCAGCCAAATGAGTGCAGTTTGTTTTAGGCGGAAATACAATAACTGCAAAAAAAGGGCTGTCAGGCCGGACAAAAGCGCTCTCTCCTGGGCCCTGCTCGCAGCAATATGTGATCGGGGATAACGAATTCACAAGTGCAGTTCACTTTTTGTTGGACAGAAAGAGCAAAAAGGAGCTGCTAGCCCACACAAAAAGCACCCTTTGAGATCCAGTAGCTACACACACATATATATTAAAGAAGGAGGGTGCTGGGTTTGTATTTTGATGATTTTATTTCTTTATATATATATTTTTTTTTTAACAACATCTCATCTCAGCGGTGCGCCTGTTAATGGTTAGCAAGGGTGTAGACAAGCCCCAGGCTAAGAAAAAAAAAAGCAACAGTTGAAGTCAAAACAATCAATATCAGACCAACCGCTCGCCCCCTGCTGGCTGTCAACTGTTTATTTGCCCTGCCTTTAATCAACGTTTTGTTATCGCTCTCTTCCTCATCCAATTAAATAAAAATCGAGCTCGAAATGTAAATGTAATGTTCCCCGTGTATGGAAATTCTCGTGAAAAATGGCGCAAATGACCGGTATGTACTGAAACATGCTTAGAAGCAAAATCCTTTATCGGGCACTCAATGAAGAATAACGATTGGAGTAACGTACGGTCATCTATTATGCATTTCAATACGATGAATAAAAAATACATGATTAGAGCATCCATCATGTGGCACCTTAATGTCTTTACTTTCACGAGCCGTCTTCAATCAGCTTTCAAAGGATTTTCTTTTACATTTCATGAGGAATTCATCTGTTGGCTTCCACTGATGACTAATTACTGTAATCCCTCGTTTATCACGGTTAACGGGGACCAGAATCCCCGCGATATGCGAAAATCCACAAAGTAGCCCCTAACCCATTTTTACCGTGGGCTTGCAGGAAAGGGATAACAGATTTAAGCCACACGGGTGCTGTTCGTCTTAGGTGACAAGAACGGGTTAAAAAGAGCTGGCACGCACGACATAAATTTGCTCTCTAGGCCAGGGGTGTCAAACTAAATTTAACTCGGGGGGCCACACGATAGAACAAACATTCTGTCGGGGGCCGGACTAGTAGATTAAAGAGAAAGAAAAAGAGAGATAAAGAAATAAGAGAAAGAGGGAGGGAAAAGGACAGAGGGCGGGACAAAGAAAGAAAAAGAGAGAGAGGGAGAGAGCGTGAGAAACAAAAGATAAACAGTTGTGAGAGAGGGGGAAAAGAAAGGGAGAGGAAGAAAGCATTCCAAAAAGAAATAGAAAGACAGAAGGAGAGAAGAGGGGAAAGAAAACGCGAAGGGTAGAAAGAGAAAAGAGAGAAAAGGAAAAAAGGAAGTTAGAGCAAAAGAAGTGAAAAAGACACAGAGAGAGAAAGAGACAAAGACAGAGAGTGGGAGAAAAGGGGTGGGAGAGAAAGAGAGACAGAGAGACATTGAGAGAGAAAGAAATACAAGTACAGTGTCTTTGTTCAAGGCACCTTTCTTTGGCAACATCAAGTTGACATATTTCAACCTGCAGCTTGTTTTTCTCTTGCGCTTCTCTGAGTGTTGTCTCGCGGGCCGGATTTAATCCCTTAGTGGGCCGGATCCGGCCCGCGGGACGCCTGTTTGACACCTGTGCTCTAGGCTAACATTCTCAGCAAAAGTCAATGAGGAATAATGTATCGCGGGCAAAACACTGCAGTTCGTTTTAGGAAGGGCACAATGACACACGTCGACAGCCCGAATCTAAAGTGAAAGCTCTCTGCTCGCCCTGCTCCCAGCAATAGTTGACCAGGGATAATGGATCGTGGGCACAGCTGTAAACTTCATTTTAGGTGGGCCAAAACGGCCTCCCGACAAAAGTGCCTTGTGCCAGTCCCCACTTGCAGAAATATGGGATTGAGGATAATGGATTGTAAAAGCACGAGTGCAGTTCGTTTAATGTGAAAATAAAAGCAATAAAAAACAGCCGCCAAGACTGGCAAATGTGTTTTCTGTCATGTCCCGCTTGCAGCCAAATGCGATTGGGAATAATGGAGATGCGGCCGCACGAGTGGCGTGCGCCCCGCGCTCAGTAAAAGTCGACCGGGGAAACTGGATCTCTGCCACAATTGTGCATTTTATTTTAGGGTGGCCAGAATACTATGCCTACCATTGAAAGTGGCTCTGCCGCTCTCTGCTCGCAGCAATATGTGATCGGGGATATTGGGTTAAGTGCACTTCACCTTTCGGTGGACAAAACAGCAAAAAAAAGCCACCAGGCCCCACAGGATTGCTTTAATTAATAGTTCACCAGGGATAATGGATCTCAGCCACAACCATGCATTTCATTTTAGGCAGGCCAGAACCGATTAAAGTGGCTCTGCTGGTCTCCACTCAATATGTGATCTGGGATAAGGGATTGCGACCTGACGAGTGTAGTTGCCCTTTTCGGTGGACACACTCGCAAAAAAAAGCACCTAGCCTGCCAAAAATGTTGATAGTTGACAAGGGATAATGGACCTCAGCTACAACTGTGAATTTCATTTTAGGTACGCCAGAACGGCACAACGCCCAATTAAAGTGGCTTTGCCAGTGTCCACTCTCAGCAATACGCGATCGGGGATATTGGATTGCGACCAGACAAGTGCAGTTCACTTTTTACTGGACAAAACAACAGAAAAAATGACTAGACCCCACAAATATGCACTCTGCAGCCTACGTTATTCTGCGTTGTCTTCTAAATTGGCGGCGCAAACATTTCTTTTGACTTCCGAGGGAATTTTTCCTCCGTCGTATCGATGAAGATTAACGAGCCTGTTTCCGAAGAAGCCATGCAAGCCCGAGTCTTGACATTACCTTCACTATGTTTCACAGATTAGCCTTTCCATCACTTTGCTAAAGGTTAATCTTTGCCTCATCAGACCATAAAACTCGCCTCCGTGTCTTTTTTGGGGGGTCTTCCTGATGAGTGTTTTTTGCTTTTTTTCAAGTGCGACATACGGTGTTGGTGACCTTCAAATTAGTCCCTTGAAGGTTGTTGTCGATGCCAGCACTAACAATTGTTTCGGGGACTGATAGGTCAGTTGTCTATGAATGTCGCATTATATTTAATAACATAGAAAATTAAGGATGCACAATGAATGCTTTTTCCTACCGATACTGAGAACAGATACCAAATACTATGGGTTTTTATACAGCATATTTTAAATGTTTTTCCCGGGTCCAAGTATATATTTTTATATAAATGTTGTAATTTATGGTATCATTTTCATGACATTAAGTAAAAAATATATCATTGAAAATAATTTGCTATGTGAGATTATTTTGCTAATTTTAAGTATTATTTTCTCATTTTACTACATAAAATATTTAAAAATGTAGTAAGATAAGAAAAATACCAATTATGAAAATATTTGTTAAAAAATACTATATATTTAATGGTCGTATTTTATATTTTTTTCAAGTCACATGATTTGAAATGGGGCAGCACGGCGGCGCAGTGGTTAGCGCTTGTGCGGCACAGTTCATGTCATGGGAACCTGTCGTGGGTTCAAATCCAGCTCCAGACTTCCTGTGCGGAGTTTGTATGTTCTCCCCGTGCTTGCGTGGGTTTCCTCCGGGCACTCCGGTTTCCTCCCACGTTCCAAAAACATGCATTTCAGGTGGATTGGCCGGTCCAAATTGTCCCTAGGTGTGAATGAGCGAATGAGTTGTCTGTCCCTGTGTGCCCTGCGATTGGATGGCAACCAGTTCAGGGTGTCCCCTGCCCACTGCCCGGAGATGGCTGGGATGGGCTCCAGCCCCCCCCCCCCCCCCCCCCCCCCCCCCCCGCGACCCTAATGAGGATAAGCGGTACGGCTAATGAGATGAGATGAGATGATTTGAAATGAGCAAAAAATATTTGAAAATTTGCAAATTCTAGCTTGTTTTTATTTTTTGTTGTTGTAAAAGAATAAATGGTAACTAAAACGGGAGGAAAAGAAACTACTACTTGAGATTAACTTGCTCGTTTTAAGGATTATTTTCCTCATTTACTAAAAATTTGAAAAGTAATGATACTAAAAAATAATAGTTATAATAAATAAAAGGTAAAAGACGAAAGGAAAGAGTAGAAAGAAGAAAATGGGAAACAGAAAGAAAACTTTTAAAAAGGGAGAGAAAAAGGAGAAACAATGAAAAGAAAAAGGGAAAAATAATACTTGAAATGAGCAAGAATTATTTAGAGTGGACCGTTTTTACTATGTTCGATTTTTTTCTGTTGTGCAAAGAAAGAAAAACACCAGAAGGTGCCAGATGATACACACTGTCCCTTCAAAAATACCAAGCCTGGTCCATTTTCCCTTTGAAATTCAGCCCCATTTTAAAACTATTAGCTCACCGAAAATATCGCTTTCTTGTAATCCGCGCTTGACCTGGCACGTCTGTAAAAAAAATCGTGGCTTGTCTCTAATGTGGCGTTCGAGTCCTTCGGACGTTCCGCTACGCACTATGCTGAGCTGAGGCCGAATTAAGTCGATGTGGGGAAGGAAAAAAAAATGAGGGAGCCATGGAGGGAACGAGGGAGGAGGCGGGTTAGCATGATGGAGCTGATAGCGCAAATCATTTAGCGGCGCAATTTGTTGACAAGGATCTGAGAACGTCTCAATGTGTCGCTTTCCCCGTCATTTTGATGGATGACGGAAATCGGGCGACTCCGACGCCGTCCATCTGTCAAACCGCGTCCGATTCCAACGATTGCTGAGCAAAGCGCTAGCTGTTAGCGCTACGTCTGCTACAACCGGCTAATGCAATTTGTACATATGTGTATATAGCCTCATTTACAGCAACCCGCACTCCAGTGATCTATTAGCACATTTTGTTTGCTAGTTGCGTTCGAAGGCAGATGGAAAAAAAACCCTCGTGCAATGATTGGTTAGAGAAGCTATAAAACTGGCTTTCCTTTGAGCTAGGCGAGTATTTGTTGGTGGGATTATACTTTCAGAATGGGCAGAAAAATAGAACTTTCAAGTGTAACCAGGCAGTCTATTCTTGTTCTAAACATGAAGGCTATTCCATGCAAGAAAATGCCAAGAAACCGAAGATCTCCAACAAGGGTGTGTACTACTCCCTTTAGAGAGAAACACAAAGAGGCTCTAACCAGAGTAGAAGGGCCTCCTGCACCGCTTAGAAAGAGGACAAGTACATTAGTCTCTAGTTTGAGAAATAGACTCACCCATTATCTGCCTGAGATTGGTGCTCAAACAAGGAATTGCTTGAGAACAGATTTTTTTTTCCAAGTAAAGTAATGGTATTTTTTTTCTTATTTTCTTACGCATTCCAAAATACCCCAAATTATTAATAAAACAACACCTTCACACCATTCTCGTATTTCAATATGAAGAGCCACCCCACATGATACAAATTTGCTCTTTCTGCTCCTGATTTTAGCAATTGTTGACTAGGGATAATGGGTCTTGGCAAAAACAGTGCAGTTCAATTCAGGCAAGCCGCAATGGTACGCATCAGCGGCCTAAATTGTAGAAAAAAACACTCTGCCAGCCCTGCTCTCAGCAATAGTTGACCAGGGATAACGGATCGCGACCATAACTGTAGATTCCGTTTTTGGTGGGCCACAATAGCATGTATTATCGGCGTGGACCAAAAAGAAAATTGCACTCGGTCAGCCCTGCTCTCAGCAAGAGTCAAACAAGGATAATGGATCGCGACCACAACTGTAAAAAAAGTGTCTTCTGGTACCTTCTTACAGCAATATGGGATTGGGGATAATGGATTGCGGTAGCTCCTTTTAAGCGTAAAGTACAGAAAAAAGATGGCCACTCGTCTCAATTTTGTTATGTATGGAAATGTTCAATGTTTTACCCCAACAAAAAGTAAAATTCAAGTTTACGTAGTTTACATATTTTATTTTGAAGAAGGTTCTCAAAGAGGAAGTGATGTCAAATCGGGAGCCATATTGGTTCAGTCTATTATAAGTGTTCTCATTGAGACATGGGACCATCATTATCAACAGCCATCTGCTTCCGTTCCCTGACCCCAATTGTCTGTAAAATTCTAAAGCTACTGTTGAATAATTGTGGCACAGCAGATAAGTGGTTAGCACGTCAGTCATGGGTTCTAATCCAGCCTCCAGACTCCCTGTGCAGAGTTTGCATGTTCTCCCTGTCCTTTTGTGGGTTTCCTCCGGGCCCTCCGGTTCCTCTTAAATTCCAAAAACATGCTTGTCAGGTTAATTGGCCGGTCCAAATTGTCCCTAGGTGTTAACGAATGAGTGATTTGTCCGTCATTGTGTGCCAGGAACCTGGCTGGCAACCAGTTCAGGTTGTTCCCGGCCCACTGCCCGAAGATAGCTCGGACGGGCTCCAGCACCCCTGTGACCCTAGTGTGAATAAGCTGCAGAGGATGATCAATGGATGGTGTTACTGTTGAAGTAGGCTTCTCAGATATATAGAAGACTTGGCTGACCCTCGAAGTTGCTGTTACCGTCCCTGCTTTGGCGTATTCCTATCTACAAGCACTATTGCACACATTATCCAGTTTGAACAGGTTAAGACCATTGAGTCTCATATAGTCACAAGAGGCTGTCTCATATTTACTCTAATTGTTATCGTATGATTCAGTTTTACTCTGTTCTGGATTAAAGTGGAGCCTAGACGCTAATCTTGATTTAGCACGTTTTCCGAAGAGGAGACTTTTTGTTCGAATACCACAGCAAAAAAAAATCACGGATTTTTTTCGAGGATAAACACATATTATAATAACCGTAGCGATTCATTTTGCCTCTGTCGGGGTTTGCAAAAACACAGAGCAATTTTTTTTTTGGTGTCCAACGGCGATGAAGAGAACGTCTAATTTAGCTGCAGGTCGGAAGACACGGGCAAAGAAAGCGTATTGACGAGCTTCCTTGTTTGACTTAAGCCGACTTGCCTCAGGCCACAAAGTCCAACCGGGTATCGACTGCATCAAGATGAGCGCAGAAGGCAAAATCCAAGCGATGGCTAACAAAAGGGAACAAAATTGAGAAGTTGTTTATTATTAATTGAGCTTGATTTGAGGGGCATCATATAGATTTATTTTTTTATCAATATACAGTACAGTTCGTAATATCTAAATTTATTTTTGAGCACTTTTGACACAATAAATGCAACTTATGGTACAAAAATCTTGACATAAATTAAAATATATCCATCACTCCCCACAACCGCCATCCCAGGATATCCTATACACAAGGATTGTGTGAGAAAGATGAGAAAGGTGAGAGATACAACTGCGTATTCATCGCCAACTAATATATTTAATCAATTGAGTCGAATAAAATCAAAACTACCGTCGATAAAATATTTATAGTAAAATTGATATGATTGGAATATTATATTACCATTATTTCAAAGATATTTCCATCAAATAAAATCTGAATTGATGTAAACAGTTATTTATAATAAAATAGTTGTTTATTTGAAATATCATTTTGTAATGTTATATTTCTAGTAAATTATTAAAATACTGCAGTCAATTATCATTGTAAAAATATTCAGTCAAACTAAATCCGAATTAATGTAAAAATATTTCAAACACAATTTTATTCATACAATTAAAATATATATTTTTTTAATTTCAAAAGTTATGTTGTAATTTGTTTTGTTTACTATTATTAGATTATTAAGGTATATAAGTATTTAAAAAAAATGCAGTCATATAAAATCATAATATGAAAATATTCAAAGTAAAATAATCATTTATTTTAAACATAATTGTATAATTTAATGTTATTATATTAAAATGATAGTCCATTACTATCATTTTAAATGTATTTAGTAAAATAAAATCCTAATTATTAAACAAATATTTATAGTTAAATTTATTTTAAAAATAGAAAACTATTGAGTGCTTTATGGTAATAAGAAGGTTAAAGGGTGCGGGTATCAAAGAACAGCAACATGATTGAACTGGTGTTATTTGCCATTAAAAAAATGCAAACTGTCAATTATTATTGTAAAACTATTCAGTTGAACCAAATCCAGATTAATGTAAACATATTTCAAACACAATTTTATTCATACAATTGAAATATGTTTTTTATTTCAAAGGTTATGTTGTAATTTGTTTTGTTTACTATTATTAGATTATTAAGGTATATAAGTATTTTAAAAAATGCAGTCATGTAAAATCATAATATGAAAATATTCAAAGTAAAATAATCATTTATTTTAAATATAATTGTATAATTTAATGTTAGTATATTACTATGATAGTCCATTACTATCATTTCAAATGTATTTAGTAAAATAAAATCCCAATTATTAAACTAATATTTATAGTTAAATTTAATTTTAAAAATAGAAAACTATTGAGTGCTTTATGGTAATAAGAAGGTTAAAGGGTGCGGGTATCAAAGAGCAGCAACATGATTGAACTGGTGTTATTTGCCATTAAAAAAATGCAAACTGTCAATTATTATTGTAAAACTATTCAGTTGAACCAAATCCAGATTAATGTAAACATATTTCAAACACAATTTTATTCATACAATTGAAATGTTTTTTATTTCAAAGGTTATGTTGTAATTTGTTTTGTTTACTATTATTAGATTTGTAAGGTATATAAGTATTTTAAAAAATGCAGTCATGTAAAATCATAATATGAAAATATTCAAAGTAAAATAATCATTTACTTTAAATATAATTGTATAATCTAATGTTAGTATATTACTATGATAGTCCATTACTATCATTTCAAATGTATTTAGTAAAATAAAATCCCAATTATTAAACTAATATTTATAGTTAAATTTAATTTTAAAAATAGAAAACTATTGAGTGCTTTATGGTAATAAGAAGGTTAAAGGATGCGGGTATCAAAGAGCAGCAACATGATTGAACTGGTGTTATTTGCCATTGAAATAATGCAAACTGGCCTACAGGCTTCCAATGTGGTCCTTTGGGGTTATCTGGCCCCCGCGGGCGCCACTTTGGTGACCACGAGTAGAAAAAAAAAATAGTCGGAGAACCGTCTAAGAAGCCGCGGTAGTGGGCGAGCCGTCGGCAAACTACTTTGTTATGCTAGGCGCCATCAATCTCTATGCATAAGAATGGCCAACTTCAATACTGCCATCGATCGCAGGAAAACCTTTGAAAAGGGTTGAGGTCAAAGTCTCATCCTTCCTCAAAAAGTTGCCCGCATTGATTATTACAGTTTTTAAGAGCTATATTCCATTACGGTTTAAAGCGCTAAGGAAGGACTGCGGCTGGATTGTAGTGACGACATCGGGAGTCGTTGGAAATTTCTGCGCGGACGACAATTCTCGTACGATGATTTAGGGGCGGGGTAAACCTGAATGCTGAAATGAAATCTGCATCTATATCAATGAAGACTTCCCAAAGCGCTTTCCAATGTGCTTCACATTTCTCAATAGCAGCCCTGCAGCCATGAAAGGCGCTAACCTGCTTATTGGGCGCATTAGGGGTTCAGTGTCTTACCCAAGGACACTTTGACATGTAACACAGAGGGGCCGGGATTCGAACTGCGATCTCTTGATCACAAGACGAGCGCTCTACCTCCTGAGCCACTGCCGCAAACGCATACATGCAAACCTTCTGATACCTGAGTGTCAAAACGTAAATATAAGTTGTTTTTTTAATATATTTTTTTGTTTTTAAAAAGTATTGAAAAGGGTTTGTCACTGTGTATCAGCCTGCATCAAGCCCCTGGGAATGAGGTCAGTCTTATAAGTCATCATCAGATGGCTGGAGTAGGTTTGATCAGTTATTCGTCCAGTTATTTGTCGAGGAAGCTCCACTTCCTAGTGTTGCTTCCTGTACTCAGCGATTGACAGTGTGCAATGTAAATGGTCTGCATTTCTATAGCGCTTTTCAAGTCAATGAAGACCTCCCAAAGCACTCTACACTGTGCTTCATACTTACCCATTCACACACACACACACTCACACACCAATAGGGAGACAGCCATGCAAGGCGCCTACCTGCTTATTGGGGGCATTAGGGATTCAGTGTCTTGCCCAAGGACACTTGGACCTACAACACGGAGGATCCAAGAAGCGAACCTGCGACCTCTTGATCCCAAGACAAGTGCTTTACCTCCTGAGCGACTGCCTGTTAACCCGTTAACAGATTTTTTTATTTCTAAAAAAGGATTACAAAGAAGTAAGTGCAGAGAGGGATGACGTTTCGTGCACGTCCGCGATCACTATGGTGACCGAAATCGTGTGATGAGGTCACTGGAAATATCGGACGCTGAAACGTTCTTGCAATAAATTGTTATTTTGGAAGCATGGTCGCCTTGTGTTAATGGGAAGCATTGTTTAGATATTGGAGGTACTACAAATGACAAAAGCAAATCACCAAATGGTGTCAAAATGGAAAAATGACTGTCATTGGCTCTTTCCATTTGAGAGAAACATCTGGCATTAAAAGGCTAAAAAGAAGTAGGTGTTACCAACATGCTATTTTTATGCGCAGAACACAATCTGTCTCCAGAAAATTCCGAAAAAACAAAAACAAATGTTTTTTTAAAACCGCAAGAGTCAAACTTTACCGCAACTGAAATCGGATGCCATCATCGGACCAGTTTATCCACGCATGAAGCACCCGTTAACTAGCTCAGGAGGTAGTGCCCCCGTCTTGGGATCAAGAGACCGCAGGTTCGATTCCCGGCTCCTCCGTGTTATATGTCGAAGTGTCCTTGGGCAAGACACTGCATCCCTGTATAATGCCTTGCATGGCTGCATGGCCGCTATTGGTGTGTGAGTGTGTGTGTGAATGGGTAAGTGTGAAGCACATTGTAAAGCGCTTTGGGAGGTCTTCATTGACTTGAAAAGCACTATAGAAATGCAGACCAGTTACCATTTGGGTCAAGAATATTTGTTGTTGTTAGAATTTGAAAAAATAGTAGATATTAAAAAACAATTGTTAAAAGGTTTAAAGGGGAGAAAAGTGATAGTCCAACACATAAAACAGGGGTAGCTTAAGAGAGTTGCCCGGCTAGTTGCGTTTTAGGTTCTCCCTTTACTATCAATGCAAGTCTTGGCAACCAGTTCAAGGTGTCCCCTGCCCACTGCCCGATGATTGCTGGGATGGGCTCCAGCACCCCCGCGACCCTACTGAGGATAAGCGGTGCAGCTAATGAGATGAGATTTATAATGTAATCCAAACTTTTTGTTTCAATGACCATTCTTCTTTTCCTCCTGGCAGGGTAACCAAGAGGCCCCGGCTCCCCCCGAAGCGATGGCCCAGCCGTTCCCGCCGGCCCAGTACCCTCCGCCACCGCAAAACGGAATGGCCCCTGAGTACGCGGGGCCCCACGCTCACCCGCCCGCCGACTTTTCGGGCCCCAACGCGGTGGCCGAACACGCCCTGACGCTTTACACGCCGGCGCACACACAGGCCGAGCAGCCCCACAACGACAGCAACGTCCCCCCACTCACAGGCAACACGGTCGCGGTGAGGAAATCATGCTAAATGCTAAGCTAACCACTCATTGACAACACTGTTGCGATGATGAATTATGCAAAATGCTAAGCTAACATACAGTCTGGAATAGTTAGCATATCATAACCAATTTGACCAAATATCAGGCAACGGATTGGTTTAGATCTGGGGTTAAATAGCTACTTATTTTTACTGATAAGCCGATTTTACAAAAATATAACTCGTTATTAGTATGTAGTTACTATGTAATTACAAGTCATATACAAATCAAAATGTATTCGTATAAAACTTTTCAGTCACCAAAATGCAACTCATAGTGCTGTATAAAAACATTAAAGCCCAAGTGTGTAATATCTGACCACTAGATGGCACTGTACTGTCTAATGTGAATTAAAACCAGTGCCAAGGGCATAGCAGCAAGATGCCAGACAACCATGGCAGCGACTTTTATCTTCATTATCTAAAATAAATACACATTTCTTGACCAGTGATTTTTCTGGTCACTGGAAATCAATGTTGTTGTTTTTTACTGAACCATGGTTTTATTACACCACTAGGAAGCACTAAATTTTACACACTGTCCCTTAAATGTACAATGAAATCATCACTCTCCACCCATCAAATACACTGACGCCAAATACACACACAAAATAAATATAATTAGACCCAGCGTGGTAAAATGACAACATATTTAATGTTCCATATAATTCATGTGGCATAAAATTAAATATCTTGCCTAGTTACATCAATCAAGAAACCAAATATTTTGTGATTTATGACCTATTACATACACTTCTGATGTATTTATGTCTAACACTGGAAAATATAGTAAAACAGAGGTCAGTTGTTTCTAAAAAAAAAAAAAAAAAATCTGCATCAAATATCTAGCCTAGCTAGGAGCTCACATCAATCAAGAAACTAAATGTTTTGTGATTTATGACTATTTACATACACTTCTGACGTATTTATGTCTAACACTGGAAAATATAGTAAAACAGAGGTCAGTTGTTTCTAAAAAAAATTCAGCCTCAAATATCTTGCCTAGTAAGGAGCTTACTTCAATAAAGAAACCAAATATTTTGTGATTTATGACATTTTATATTCAATTCTGACGTGCGTCTGTGTAACACTGTAAAATATAGTAAAACAGAGGTCAGTTGTTTCTAAAAAAAATTCAGCCTCAAATATCTTGCCTAGTAAGGAGCTTACATCAATAAAGAAACCAAATATTTTGTGATTTATGACATTTTATATTCAATTCTGACGTCCGTCTGTGTAACACTGTAAAATATAGTAAAACAGAGGTCATTTGTTTCTAAAAAAAAATTCAGCCTCAAATATCTTGCCTAGTAAGGAGCTTACATCAATAAAGAAACCAAATATTTTGTGATTTATGACATTTTATATTCAATTCTGACGTGCGTCTGTGTAACACTGTAAAATATAGTAAAACAGAGGTCATTTGTTTCTAAAAAAAAATTCAGCCTCAAATATCTTGCCTAGTAAGGAGCTTACATCAATAAAGAAACCAAATATTTTGTGATTTATGACATTTTATATTCAATTCTGACGTGCGTCTGTGTAACACTGTAAAATATAGTAAAACAGAGGTCATTTGTTTCTAAAAAAAAAATCAGCCTCAAATATCTTGCCTAGTAAGGAGCTTACATCAATAAAGAAACCAAATATTTTGTGATTTATGACATTTTATATTCAATTCTGACGTGCGTCTGTGTAACACTGTAAAATATAGTAAAACAGAGGTCAGTTGTTTCTAAAAAATTGCTGCATCAAATATCTTGCATAGTTAGGATCTTACATCAATCAAGAAACCAAATATTTTGTGATTTATGACCTTTGACATACACTTCTGGCGTATTCATGTGTAACACTTTAAAATATAGTCAGAGGTCAGTTGTTTCTAAAAAAAATTGCTGCATCAAATATCTTGCCTAGGTAGGAGCTTAAAACAATCAAGAAACCAAATATTGTGTGATTTATGACATTTTATATACACTTCATACGTGCGTATGTGTAAAACTGTAAAATATAGTAAAACTGAGGTCAGTTGTTTCTAAAAAAAAATTGCTGCATTAAATATATTGCCTAGTTAGGAGCTCACAACAATCAATAAACCAAATATTGTGTGATTTATGACCTTTTGCATACATTTCAGACCTATGTATGCGTGACACTGTAAAATTTCATAAAACAGAGGTCAGTTGTTTTTTTTTTTTTTTTTTATGTTTTGCTGCATCAAATATATTGCCTATTTAGGATCTCACACCAATCAAGAGACCAAATATTTTGTGATTTATGACCTAATACATACACTTCTGACGTATGTATGTATGTCTAACACTATCAATTTAGTAAAACAGAGGTTACTTGTTTTTTTGCGTCCCAAAAAAATCATATTATCGAATATCTTACCCAGCTCAGCACCGATCCAAACCTAGGTGAGTATCGAAACCGGATATCTGCTGATTTATGACCTTTTGCACTCACTTCTGATGCATTTTATTGTCTTGCGTAACTAAATTGCTCGAGTCGATCGCTTTGTATTTCGACTAATTCAAACGGACAATTTCTTTGAGTGCTAGCATCCACTTAGCCGTCCTAAATAGAACTGCAGGGGAGCAGATCAGCAAGTTTGGAGCTGAAGTCTGGAGTGAAAACATCCGTTCCATCAAGCTTTGGCAGTTTTTTTTTTCTTTCTTTTCTCCCCGATAAATAAAATATGTTGCCGGGGTGGTATAGAACCCGTCTATGAGCGCTGACGTCTTGCGGGGCCAAGCTTGTTTACAGGAATCGCAACGTCGCTCCAGGCCCCACCTGTTCTTTTCCGGTTCCCTCCAAGAAAACCGACGGGTCAGTCCGAAGATTCGTGACTCGAATAGTCAGCTTTTCTTTCTTTTTTTTTTAATGTGCTTTTTGTGATATGTGCAATGTCAGCAAGCAATCCTTGACCCCAAATGGTTTGTTTTTCTTTCAGTTTTGCTTGCTTAAAGATGCTTTCTCAGGGGAAGCCGTGTGGAGAGAATGTTCTCCTCACCACACTTACAAGGTAGACGACTGCTTGATCTGAATGCAAGTTTTTTTTGTTTTGTTTTTTTTCTTAAAATCAAAAGATTCATTCATACGCGGCACTCACCTTTGAAGCCGGTCGGGTTTTAGGATAATTGAGCCGAAATGCTTTTGTAGTGGTGGGTGGTACACGGCCGAGCCTGCGGGGAGTCGACGGAGGCTTTCTTGTTGACTCTACTGCCGCCTTTTCGAAAGTCTCTCTCAACTGCAACTTAAAAAGTCAAAAGTATTCCGTCCTGAGGGATCCTGGGGTAACGTAAGGAAGTCGATGAAAGGCAGTAAATAAGCCTGAGAATGACATCTCATTTAGTATTTTCGATTTTTTCTTTAATTAAATCGAGCCCTTAAATACTTTCGAAGTCACCTCATGTTTATGTGTATAGCCCTCAATCACAAGAAGTCTCATAGGACTCTACAAACTACAGTCTACTATTACTCCATCCCCTGATCTGGAACATACATGAGGGAAAGGAAAAACTCAAAAACATCAGGTCATGTTTTTCTGTGGCGCCCTTAATCACAAGGAGTCTCAAAGGGCTGTACAGACCACAGACTATTGCAAACTACAGACTATTATGACACCATCCCCTGATCTAAAACCTACATGAGGGCAGGAAAAACCCCAAAAACCTCAATATGAACAAAATGAAGAAACACCCGTCCAACTCGAAGTCACCTCATGTTTATGTGTATAGCCCTCAATCACAAGAAGTCTCATAGGACTCTACAACCTATAGTCTACTATTACTCCATCCCCTGATCTGGAACATACATGAGGGAAAGGAACAACTCAAAAACATCAGGTCATGTTTTTCTGTGACGCCCTTAATAACAAGGAGTCTCAAAGGGCTGTACAGACCACAGACTATTGCAAACTACAGACTAATATGATCTAAAACCTACATGAGGGCAGGAAAAACCCCAAAAACCTCAATTTGAACAAAATGAAGAAACACCGTCTAACTACAAAACTCTAAAACCTCAGCATGAGGAGAACGAACAGACAGTACAAAGACATCATCCACATGAATGAATGAATGAAGACTTTATTTATTTATTTTATAAAATAAAAACAAAAATAATGTTGACATACCATGTTCGAAAAGGGGTAGTAAGAAGGAGATGCTTATTTTCCCTACCCCTTCATCTCCCTTATTAATTACATTTTACAGATAGTTCCTATTTTGTGTCTAAATATAACAAAACTTCACGGATATAAGTACATATTACATAGGTCGGATATCAATGATTATAATAACAATAGTCACATATTTTAAATACTAATCATCGTAGTACCCATCTATTCACGTTATAATGTTACTAGTCACTAAATATTAATGATAATAACAATAGCAATAATAAAAGTTATGATATAAAAATAGTAACAAAAAAAACATCAATTTGCTATGCAATATTTTCAATCTCTAGTATCACGCGTACCCCATTTTCTTAATCTCTGTATCTGCCAGTAATGCTTTTTGTATTTAAATTTGAACACGTGAATATTTGGACATTGTTTGATCTCGTCTTGTAAATTGTTCCAAAGTTTGACTCCACACACAGACACACACATACTTTTCCTGGTGGTTCTCACTTTTGGGATTTTGAATTTACTACATCGCCTTAAGTTATAACTTCCCTCTTTCCGAGTGAATAAGTTTTGGATGTTTTCTGGCACTATGTTTTTGTTGACCTTAAATAGCAGCTGTGAACTGAAAAATTTTATTAAATCATCCAATTTTAATAATTTGGAATAAAATATTAGTATGATCCAGATATCCTACCCTGTGTATGGTTCTAATTGCACGTTTTTGGAGTGAACTTTTGTAATTATTGCCCCAGACTTCTGAATAGAAGAATAGAATAGAATAGAATTTACTTTTATTGTCATTCTTTGTAACCATGCACACAGAACGAAATGTTCTGCACAATATGTTAAGTATGGCAGAACTAGAAAACAATATCATAAATACAACGCATTATAGTTTAAAAGGAATTTGGCTTTATTCATTATTGAAATGCTTTTAGATACCTTAGTTTGTATGTGTCTGGTGTGTGTTTTCCAGCTTCATTTACTCTCTATTATGAAATATAGGTAATAACATATTTTCCGGTTGACAGGTTCCTGAGGTCTTGTTATTCAAAAGTTATAGAATGGAAGGTGTTTTAAGCCTAGATTTAAACATTTTTACTGAGGTTGCAGTTTGAATTTCAGACGGCAGAGCATGGAAAACGCGCTCGAACCTGCGGATTTCTTCTTGGTTCTTGGGATCACTAATAGACTAGCATTTTCTAAGCGAAACAATTGTCTAAATTATAAAAAAAAGATGTACTGTTTCTGTCCCCGAAATCCAGCATGAAACACTAATGCCATCAAGTGTCATAAAGAGACAAATTTATGACTCAATGTCCAAGTGTTAAGTATTTATTTTTAAACAAAATAACTTTATAAATTACAATTAAAAGACATGTAATACTTAGCAAAAACGCCGAATAAAATGGATGATTCATTGTGAAACATATTTATCATGAACCATTTTATAAATTTGACAAGATCTGATACCATAATTATTTGATTGGCGTATTTGTCAACTTTCACTTTTAGCTATATTTACAGCACATATAATAGTTAATTAATTTGACAAACTAGCGTTATGGTAACAGCTTATCACTCCATCTTCCACGTCAGCTTGCTTTTTATGCTCTATGTCAATCACAAATACACGGTTGATTGATAGACGAACTAATGTTATGATAAGAGCTAATATATCACTCAGCACTCAAAATGCTTCCCGAGAAAGAGTCAATTACACTTTTGAAAATCTCAATATTATCAGCAGCTTGATTCTGGGCTGCAGAGTGTGGATTTTGGAAAGCTTTTAGTTCAGTGGCTCCGCCCCTGGTTGCTTCTCCGATTGGGCGGTGCGAAGGTCTTTGGGTGTTGGGGGGTTGGACTAAGTGAGAGAATAACTCTGCTTTAAAGCAAAGCTCTCTTACCCAGTTTTAAGTATATTTAATGGGCTACTTCTTAATCACACAGGTGTTTTTCTACCGCGGACGTTTTAAAATATCGATGGTATCAGCTGTTTTCGTTCACAGGCATGTCGAGACACAGAAGTTAGCAGAGCTGCCGCTCTTTACGCTGCTCTAACCTTCTTCTTGGTTCTGGGGCTCTGCACTTGGTCGCTTATCCAATCAAGGTGCGGGGTAGGTAGGGTTTGAGGAGATGGAGAAGAGCAGGAGAGAGGGAAAGCAAGGCTTGGCTGCATCTGAGCCTAAATATTTAATAGACCTGAGGAATCAATCAAAATGCCGATACCGATGTCCATCAAGTACCCAAATTTTTTTGCTGGCGGCCCGATGATCGGTCGACCTCTCATCCGTGTACTTTGCAGACGAGTGGAATTTGTAACCCACTCTTTCTTTGTTTCCACCCCGTTGTGCCGAATCGACGTGCCACAGTTAGGCGCACATTCCCGCTGAGCTAGGATCCGCTATCACCTGTTCATCGAAAACATTGTAAATACACAGCTGGGATGTAATTGGCTTTGCGGGCAGGTGGAGTTGTTTAGGGCCACTTTGGGAACCGGAGGGGATTAAGGGTGTGCATGCGTGGAATTCTAAGGCTTAAATTGATAGAAGAAAAGCTTGTGTCTTATGTATCCCACACACACTCCCTTCCTAAATGCAATATCGGATTCGGTGGCACCGTTTCCCCGGTGACAGCCAAGCAAGTTTGGTCTGCTCGCCTACGATAATGTTAATGTAATTATTGCCTCACGCCGGCTGGCTGCTCACACCGTCGGGATGGCTGAGGCGACTCGCGCAACTTTTCAGCAACAAGACAAGAAAAAAAAACTTACCGTAGTTTCTGGACTATAGGTCGCTCAGGAGTATAAGTCACACCAGCCAATAATTGCATAAATAAGAAGGAAAATGTCACAGACCAGAAACGGACACAGGACCCAATAGCGCTTGTTTTCTCAGTTTTTATTAATAAAGAGGGCGAGCAGGGCTTGCTTCCACGATCCGATGGTTGACGGACAAGAGGAGCAGGAGATGCGGAAGTGGCACTTCCGTGTCTAGCGAGGAGGGTCAATGACAGGCGAAAATTACAAGTTTCTAGCCGGGACTGGAGAGCAAGGGCGGTGTCAAGTTCGGAAACGAGGTCGGCAACAGGAGGCAGGCAGGTAACAGGGCAAAACAGATCGCATAACAGGCAGGCAGAACGCGGCAGAGTCCGGTTCGGAAATAGGTTGGCAACGAGGATCAGGCAGAGAAAACCAGGGCAGGAACAGAGTCTGACGTAAGAGTTTACCGAGCCGGGGGCAACGGTTCGCATAACGATCTGACAGGGATCTCTTGGAAGTTGGGGGTTTAAAAGGAGTACATCAGCCAATCAGCTGTCCGAGCTGTTGGCGCCAATTAAGAGGTCGCAGGTCCTCTGAATCGGCAATCATGACCAAAAAAGTATACCAGTCTGGAGTATAAGTCACAGGGGTATTTAGTAATAATATCAAACAGCAAACACATGCATGACATCTTGGAATCCAATTCAAAAGAAGAATAAAGAAAATATATGTTCTAAATGTTTGTCTCCCGATTGAAAATGTGGTGTTAGTTCGTCAAGTAAATATTTTCAACTTGCTTAAAAGTGATTTTGATACAGGGTGGAAATGCTCTTTCCTTTTCTGTTCGATTGCATTTCCCCAAAAATGAGATACAAAATAAATGTAGGGACGTTTGCATGAGTGACTAGGGGGGCATTTAACGCGTTGTCATTTTTTTGGCACAACACAGTAAGGTTGAAAGTATTAAGAATAGAATAGAATATACCTTTATTGTCATTGTTACAAAATGGGTTGAACATATTGTGACAACGAAATTGGACGTGGCACTCCAGGTTCACATTTAACAGTAAGAATAAAAGAAAACAAAGAAGATAACGGAACAAAAAAGCTAAATGTTATAATTATAATTAAATCAGGCCTAGAGCGCCCTCTTGCAATCTAAAATTAATCACAGGTGGAAACAATTTCAAACTCAATGATATAATCATGTGTTAATAATTTCACCAGAGTATAAGTCTCACTCCGACCTTGGGAAAAAAAACGTGACTTTCACTCCAAAATATATGGTAGAATGAAGTTGTAGGATGGCGTTCGAGTGCAGTAAAAACTTCGTCTGGTCTGCTGAAAGATAGATACTTTATTCATCCCCGTAGGGAAATTCACACTTCCAGCAGTATCCTTTTGTTGTTTAGTAACCGATTAACAGGATGGCCTCGGGGTGCTGTGTTGTAGTTTAACAACAGCGGAGTGGATGACGTCACACGCTAGGCCAAAAGTTTGACGTCCCTGCAGCAGATGGAAATCTTTGTGCCCAGGGATACACCAACTCGTGTTCACGTAGATAGCTAGTCCACCTCTTTTCTGCTTCTTGTGTCTGCCTGGCTTAACAGCGCTGAAGCCGTGTAGCTCTGGGTAGCTCCACGTTAGCGTCCGGGATGCTAGACATTAGCCACGTTTCCTTAAAACATAGCAAACTGCACTCCCTGTACGCTTTGATGTTTTTCACCAGCACAGCCAGTTCGTGGTAGAGAGTTCACATTTACAATGATTGCGGACGGTACCGAAGACTTATAACGCCGCTAGCCGCTTAGCTAGCTCAGACTCTGTATCCACGATAGGGCCCCTTCATCACGCCGGGACGAGAATTCTTCAGGGCAAGGAGTTGATTCCTCAAATAAACATTTTTGTGCGTTAAAACCCATAACGATAGGATAGAAAGTAATCCAAAGTGTAGTTATCAAACGGGACAAAAAACACCGAAGATAGAAGCAGACACTTAAAACAATAAATCACCAAAAGAGCAAAATAACACAGAGCTGCTGGAAAGGCTGCCGCTCGCGGTGGCGCCTTTGATGATATAGAGAAAATTTAGCTTTTTTTACTTGGGTTTATTAAAGTTTGCGTGCGTCGTTTGAACTGTCTTAAAAAATTGAAGGTTAAGTATTTTCTCTGTTAAGTTTGTGTTACCAATGCCCAACTGAGTTCAAAAAGCCATGATCCTTTATTTTCCATTGCACCTATCTGCTTTTATCTTACTTTTATCTGTTGGGGTTGGAACAAACCCCCCAATGATATAAAAAAAGAAGAGTTTCTTTGAGCGCGTCGGAGGAATGCAAGCATATCATGTGTTACTAAAAGCACAATTAAGTCCGCCATCTGGTGGTAGTTGCTTATATTACTACCAAAAATTCTGGTTATTGTGCACCTTCGTGGTCCAACATGAAACAATAATGACCTCCTGTGTCTGACTATATGTTTTATATTTCTTTCTTTTATATATTCTGGTAGTGTTATAAAGTACTATAAAATCAAAGATAGAATTACATTAACTTAAGATCCATTTAGGTCCATTTCTTTTTGTTTCTTTGCTCCGTTAGTGTCAATTTTTTCGTCCAGTCGGCACTTTAAAACTCCTGACTGCACTCCCCTCGTGTTAAATGTCCGAAAGCGTCAGAAATGTGCCCACAAAGTCGGCAGGCAGGATGAAACCCAGACAGCTGATTGCGGCATTAGCTCGCCTAGCTATTCAGCTTTTTTGTGTCTACGTGCGAGAACGAGTGATGTAATGCCATTATCCCGACTTCCTCGCTTTTCCATTTTTACCGTTCCCACCGCAGTCAGCACTTAGCTCGCGTCTTGCATTTCTGAACACTTCCTCCTCTACAGGCCAATCACGCTCGCGCTAATTCCCCCTCCTCATTCGGGTTTTTTTTTTTCCTCTGGACCACTCTCCGGTTTGTCCGTCTATCGCTAGCAATGCTGCTACCTTCAGCACTTCTCGCTCATTGATCAGCGGCCGAATAAGCTGACATCGTCTTTCTGTATCAGGCTTTTGCCTGTCTTCTTTCTTTTTCCACTGTCATCCAAAATGATGGTTAGTTTTGTGAAATTTGTTTAGAAATAAACAACAAAAACTGGTCAAAGATACTTTTTGATTATTTGAAACCGCTTTAAGCCATTATTTTAATCGAGGAGAATGTACAAGAAAAAAACAAATAACAGCATTGAAGATAGAGTAATGGGGGGACTCCGTGAGTTTATGATCAACAACGGTTCAACATTGTCAGCTGACGGGGCTAAGCCAAAATCTAGTTTTTAAATTATCCTTCATTTGTTTTCGGAAAAAAAAATTGTTTTGCAAATCAAAAATAACTGGACACAAGATGGAGCCTTGGGGGACTCCGTGAGTTTATGATCAACAACAGGTCAACATTGTCAGCTGACGGGGCTAAGCCAAAATATAATTTTTAAATTGTTCTTCATTTTTTTCCGTAAACTATTTTAGTTTTGCAAATCAAAAATAAACAGGACCCAAGATGGAGGCTTGGGGGACTCCGTGAGTTTATGATCAACAACAGCTCAACATTGTCAGCTGACCTTTTTAGTTTTGCAAATCAAAAATAACAGGACCCAAGATGGAGCCTTGGGGGACTCCGTGAGTTCATGATCAACAACGGGTCAACATTGTCAGCTAATCGGGCTAAGCCAAAATATAGTTTTTTAATTATTCTTCATATTTTTTCGTAAAATATTTTAGTTTTGCAAATCAAAAATAACAGGACCCAAGATGGAACCTTGGGGGACTCCGGGAGTATATTATGAACAATGTGTTTTTAGCTGACTGAGCTAATTTAATACGAAATATTTCAAATTATGACTTTGTTTTGGGTGATTTATTTCAGTTTTGCTCTTTTAGTACTTCGGCCAAGCATTTTTGTTTTTTGGGGGGGATTTTGTACCCCAAAATGTTCATGAATAAAAGAACATATGCATTATGTAATTCATATATTCTTATATTTTCACATTTTAGAACAGACAAATGTATTACTTACACCAATAGGAAGGTCTTTTTTAATAATACTAGCAAAGAAATGACAATAAACTTGATTTTACGATATATATTTTGCTGATGTTTTTGTTCATTCATTCATGTAAATTCTTTATTTATATATTGAACCATTTATATATCTATGTATTTAATAAACTATTTATTTATTCATCCATTCCATGTATATATTTTTTTGTTTGTTTGTTTATGTATCCATTCATGTATTTACCGTGAATGATTTCTTTATTTATGTCTATTTATTCATATATTTATTTACTTATATATTGGACTATTTATTTATTGAGCTATTCATTATCATTTCTTTATTTGTATTCACATATTCATTTGTTTTTTTATTCATTTAATTGTTTTGTTTTTTTTAACTTTTTACATATTTTTAACTATTTTTTTGTATTTGTTTCTTAATTTTATGAAGGTCGATATCTACATATTATTATCATTAGTATTGTTATTATTATTTTTATTATCATTATTATTATTATTATTATTATTAATATAATATTGTGTTTTTATGAGATGAGGAAAGAAATGTTTTTCGAGTTTTGTACAATCAATCCGACAACATTTTTTTAAGGGCTGGAACATTTTTTTAAGGGCTGTATCCCACCTGCAAAACAAAACCGACTCAAATCCTTTGGTACACCCTATGAAGTTAGGATCTTGTTATTTTCTCCAAATTTGAAGGAAAAAACAAATGTTTTTTTAAACCACAACTTGGGCAACGATTCACAGCGGACTGAATGCATTGCATGTTCTCACCTCGATGCCTTGCATTGTGAAATGATGATTGTTGAGCCACAAAGAGATGACTTGTTTGCAGTAAATCACTGGAATAGTTGCACCAGTGCATGATGATCCACACTACAACGTGAGACTTGCCTTTTCTTGCATCCGAGAAGACTTACCCCAACAATTTTTGACTTTCGGCTTTTTGTGTTGTTTTTCGGCAGCAGGTGGACGACGTGGCACAGACGGAAGCTTCTCAGCATCTTCACCTGCAGGCCGGCGACTCTTCGGAGAAACAACAGCCCAAAAGATTACACGTCTCCAACATACCTTTTCGTTTCCGAGATCCCGACCTGCGGCAAATGTTTGGGGTAAGATGCACAATTGTATAATGGCTTATGACATAAATCTGTTCTGAGGTGGGGATCGCCAGGTGAAATTGCTGTATGGTGGGGATAGATACTCCTAAAGCGTTTCGAACAACGGTTCAGCAGAAAAAGAACATTAAAATGATCAAATAGCCGAGCAGTTACAACAAATATGTAATATACGTGTAATATACGTGTAATGGATGGATGAAGGTCTTTAAAAGTCTTAAATCTGGCTTGTTGGAACCTGCAGATTAATTGAAAACCGCCTAGTAGAAAAAAGCAAACTTGTGTAAGTACAGTGGAAGCTCGGTTCTCGACCATAATCCGTTCCAGAACCCTGTTCGAAAACCGATTTGTTCAATCACCGAAATCATTTTTCCCATTAAAAATAATGTAAATCGTTTTAATCCGTTCCAACACCCTGAATGTTTAACGTAAACATAAAGCTAACCTAGGCTAATCGAACGTTCGCGTTATCATAATCTTCCGTAGGAAAGATTACGCCAACATGAACGTGTAAAAATAAAAAAATCAGGTCGTTTACAAGTCATTTAGCCCCCGGGTCTCCACAACAAGTGGTGAGGGGTTCATTGGAAAGGGGGCTCCGTTCCAACACCCTGAATGTTGGGCTCCGTTCCAACACCCTGAATGTTTACCTTTAATGTTTAACGTGAACATAAAGCTAACACAGGCTAATCGTACGTTTGCGTTATCGTAATCTTCCGTACGAAAGATTATGCTAACATGAACGTGTAAAAAAAAAAAGGATAAAGAATAAAATTATGAATAGGATTTCTTACCTTTGTGGTGGTCAGCAGAAGGCGCAGGCAAGATCAGACACTCGCACACCTCCTTCATATTTTGCTATTATTTCTTTCTTAAATGCAATAGTTGTACGCACTACTTTTCATTTTTCACCTGTACCAACTTTGCTGCTTTCACTGACTTTCTTCGGAGGCCTACTTAGGGGCTAAAACACTTGGTACACCTATATCAAAAGCAAAACGAAGCACGTCCGCACGCGATAACAGTTGGTCAGGAAAAGAGCCATCTACACCCGTACGCCGCTCAGCATCGCATCCTAGCGTATGCACTCACGCCATACCGGCGTTCGAACTCCGATTTTTTTGACTGAACAGCGAAGCAAGAATTTCTCAAAATTTTTGGTCGGACTCTGATTTGTTCGAACTGAGAGGCGTTCGAAAACCGAGGTTTCACTGTATAGGATTTAATGACATTATTGAAAAAATGAAATTGTATCTACTTTTGGTATGATATGACTGGTACAGTGGAGTTAGTGGGTGGATGCAGAGGGAGGGAGATGGTGGAAGAAAGGTAAAACCGATTTTAGATATCCTGCTTGCAAGGATTGTCACCACCTTAGATAATTTCCATCCATCCATCCATTATCTGACCGCTTAACCTCAGTAAGGTCGCGGGGGTGCTGGAGCACATCCCAGCTATCTTCGGGCGGTGGGCAGGGGACACCCTGAACTGGTTGCCAGAGACAGACAACTCACTTGCTCATTCACACCTAGGGACAATTTGGACCGGCCAATTAACCTGAAATGCATGTTTTTAGAATGTTTGGGGAAACTATAGTGCACAGAGGAAAACCACGGAAGCACGGGGAGAACATGAAAATTCCACACAGGAAGGTTCGATCTCATGACATCAGAACTGTGCCGCTCACACGCTAACCACTACGCTGCCGTGCTGTCCCCTTAGATAACTCTTTAATTGCCTTTTCATTTTCAATAATTGACCCGATCAACGATTGGTTACAATTTGTGTGGCTTCTTCATATTTATTTTCAAATTGCAAGCTTCCTTTCCATGGTTATCATGTTTTCATGTCTCCATTTTGCATCATTGCATTGTAAGGTGAAAACAGCATAGGACAGAAATGCAGTAACCTAGGTCCTATTGCGCTTGCATGGATTTTAATAGTAGTAGTTTGTGTGACTAAGCTCATAACTCAATTTACAAATCCAGTGCTTCTAGACCTTTTTGAATCAAGGTGTCTTTTCAAAATAATTCACAAGACACACCACCTGTATGAAATATTTAAAAAGCTTTATTTTGATATGGTTATCTTTTTTATACAGAATATTGTTCCCCCCATTGAAAGAATATTACTTTTGGCAAAGGTGATTCCGATAAATAGTTCTGTCACTAATTTTATTGCCATTTTTTAATTTCATTTTTATTAGTTTGCGCTTTAGTTTTACTACATTTTCACCTTGTTTTTTTTTATTATGAAATAAAAAAGAACTGATTTGCAATAGTGTGCCACGTTTTTATTCAAAGTAATCTTTCTAGTAAAATATGGAAAATAACGATTCCATCAAACACGAACGTTGATTATAAAGCAGTCCCCGTAATCGACTCATAAGTGAATTACAAAAGCCGACATATGTCCTTTGAGCTAGTTTGCAAGCTTCCAGTCATCAAGCTAAATAATTCACGCCCTTACCTTTGCATGCCCCTTAACCCAAATTAGGCTGGCCTTATGAATCTTTTATCTCGCATGTCTGTCCTTAAGTGGTCCTCTGAAAGTCAAAGCGGGAGGTAGCGAATCTATCGTATGCTCTACTTGTCTTCACACGTGCGAATGAAACATTTTTAGGGTAGTATTTGGAGGAGGGCAAAACGTTCCTATGTTGGTACCCTCACTTATAGTCACGATCTGTGGATTGGGACCAAAAGAACAAGATCTTTTAGCGATTAAGTGAGAAGTTGGGTTATCTGCGAGGGACTCAGAATAGAACCTGTGCCCCTTCGCGTTAAGAGGAGTCGGATGGGGTAGCTCCAGCGTCTGTTCCAAAGGCCTCCAAGACGCTGTCCTGGGGAGGTATTCTGAGAATGTCCCATGGCAAGAGGACAAACCAGGACATGGTGCAGAGACTATGTCTCTAGGATGGCCCGGGAAAACAGGACTACTCCTTGGAGAGGTGTTCCAGGCATGCACACTGGCAAGAGGACTACCCAGGACAGGCAGACTATAGTCCCGTTTCCACCAAGTAGCCCATTCCTGGCATACCAAGTACTCCTTAACCAGAAACTTGAAGTTCCATGCAAGTGCCATATGTGCATGTCCACTGCGTCCTCTGGTCCTAAATAAGCCATTCAAAATAGTCGAATGACGTCGAAAAACGAGATGTTGTCTTCCTAATGTCCAGTTTGTGGCAGTAACAAAATAAAAGCAAAACGAGGGATGGGGTCTTTCTTGCGATAGGCTTTGCCACGATGCAAGTAGTGAGAAGCCCAACAATGAAATCAACCAATCAGTTTTCCGCCACTGAACTCATCAGGTTTCTCAACTGAAGAATCGAGTGGCTAGGTGGTACTCCATAGGCACTTGGGTGAATCTTTCCAAGGAACAGAATTGTTTGATGGAAAACACACCCAAAATAGTATAATACATGTAAAACTCCTCCAAAAGTTCCTGCGGTGGGTGAAAATGGGTCTTGTATTCCAAGGCTGGCCTGGGAACACCTCGAGATCCAGATGTATGAGCATGAAAAAGTCTCTGGGATATGGAGGTCTTGACTTCTTTGCTGAGGCTGGGAACGACTGGATGGACGGTATCAAGTGGTGAAACTTTCGATTCAACTTAAGATTTTGACGCTGTACATAGTGGTTACAAGCAGCCAAAAATGAGTTTCCTCTGCTCGGTTTCTGGCTTCTCCCTTGGAGATAGAGTGAGAAGCTGTTCCTCTGGGTGCAAAGGAACTACCGTTCCGGACTATAGAGCTCACCTGATTATAAGCCGCACCCACGACATTTTAAGAGGAAAACCGATTTTGTACCTACACAAGCTGCACCGGTATATAAGCCGCATGCGCCCAAGAATGTAACACAAACACAAAATTAACCCAGACACGACATTAAGTCCCGCGATTGAAACTGAATGTCCTTCATTGAAGTACACAGTCCAAAAATCACAGCCGGCAAAATGAACGGAAAATTATACCGGTACTTAAGGTTTTATGCAGACCTGCAGAGTCCGGGTCCCGTTGAAAGTAATCCAAGGAAAAAAGTGTATATTTTCAAAAGTAAGGGTGGGAAAAATATATATCCACTATTGTCCGCCGTGTCCACAAACACTCACCTTTACCGGTCCCCACATCCCGTCAGCCCGCGTTTGTTACGCCCCTTCTTTTTAATTCGTCCGTCCAAAACATATCAGAATAAGTATCCAAAATAAATACAAGTAAATACATTACAAAAATATACAGTTGCAAATACATATTATACATGGTTACACATATTTACAAAGAAAGACTGTACACCGAGAGAGTTTTCAAAGCTTTAATAATAATACTATAACTTTCATCCCAAACGGTGCCTGTGACAGGTAGCAACACGCTAGCAACACGCTCGCAACACAGTAAACGGGTCTGTTAAAAAAACATACCGTACTTGTAAAAATCACGGTAAACCGTCCTCATCTTCCTCCTTAGAACTGAAGCCATCAGTCTTCCTCAGTGTCAGAAAAAACCTTGTCATATAGACGTCGTCCCACGCTCCCATCCACTCCTGATTCTGTGCCTTCCTCTCCGTCACGCAGCAGACCGGCTTTTCGGAACCCGTTGGTGATGGTGGATTTTTTGATGCTGCCCCACGCTGTCAGGATCCCCTGGCAGACTTGCGAAAAAGTTGCCTTTTGCATGCGGCCAGTTTTAGTGAAGTTGCAGTCTTCCTCGGCGCATATATTCCACCGGTCTAAATCTTACCTTTTGTACTCGAGCGCCGCTGGCGGCCGTTGGAAAAATTACATAAATTGGCCGCATCACTGAATAAGCCGCAGGGTTGAAAGTTTGGGGAAAAAGTAGCGGCTTATAGTCCGGAATTTACGGTAGATGATGTTGATTGGGTAACTTGTCTGGATGCTCTCTGACACCTTCCCGGAGAAGTCTCCCAGACACGTCACACCGGCAAGAGGACTACCTAGGACTACTGCTGGCATGAGAATACCTCTGGATCATGTCGAAATAGCCTGACAAAGCGACCGGGGACAGGAAGGTCTGGTTTTCCCTGCTGAGATTGAAATGCTTAGATGGATAGTTTCCAAAACCACTCAGGACACGCAACCTTTGACCGATGTTTTCCGCATCCGTATAACACAAACCCGCATATTATTACAGCAACCAAACCCGGCACGATTATGAATCATTAATGAGAGGTCGGCATTTCGCATCTCTGACTCCCACGCCCACCTTCCTCTCTCGAAAACATCTGCTCCTGTGGATTCTACCGCCGCTTCCCGAGCCGTGCAGTTCTTGATGTCAGGAGGAGGCACGGCAACGGAAGGCCCCGTCAGTAGAGACGCAATTAATGGGATTCTTCAGCGAGGTTAAAAGGGAGTTTATCCTCATTAGGTGTATACGGGGTGACAGCAGCATTGAGGGGTGCCGGAGTGTGTGTGTTTGGATTTGTGTATTCTCCAGCAGCGCCGGTTCTCCGTATTTCCTCCCGGCAGTCTCCAGTCACTTAACCAATTCTCCCAGGCACTGAACACTAGACCACAATTAACCAATGATGGCATCAGACTGTTTGAAAGGAACTGTAGACTGGTGAAGGAGAATGGGGAGAGACAGTCCCGTTGAGTAGAAAGTCACAAACAGTTACGAAAGGAAAGGATAGGAATTACCTGTAAAATCGGTGCCACGGAACGGTACACAAATCCTATTCAACGGGAAAGTAGGAAGTTCTTTGTACAGATTGTTATTATATTTATTTTATTTTTTGGGATTCCATCCTGACAATCCAGCAGACCACTATAATCAGTATCTCACTGTGGCAAGAAGTGGTACTCTTCCATAGGAATTTGTAATACTTACCGACAATATACGGAATTCCTTCCCACAATGCCTTTCATTCTTTTTGTTCAGTTGAGAATCTTGTATGCCTTGTGAAGACCTTTAGAGTGCAATAACATACTATATTTATTAGCTATGAGTCCTAAGACTTGCAGGAATGCCAAAGAGAGAAGCAATTATTGATTCTTCCCATTGTTTAATAAAATACCAGGTTACATTGAATTCAGAATCAACATGTATATTCAACAATTGAGAAAAAAGGAAGAAACCTATGATGATCCTGTTGCCTTGACAGTCTAAACACATTTCAAAATAATTCCTTCAGCCTATTTATTATTTGCAAATTAGTATATATTCCATCAATTGTACTGAACAACAATAACAGTGCTAACCATGCAAACAAAGCTCGCAGATGTCAAGAAATATGAAGAAAACACCTGCATCGTACCCAATCAACTACCTGGATTCTTATTTAGGGTAAAGAGACTACTAAAGCAAAGATGTTTTCTAAGGGCATAGCAATCTTCATAAGTGGAAGTTTTAAAATCAATTTCAACTTAAATCCACCACCTTCTCTCCCCATTGCATCCAACCGCAAACTCCCCTTTACCAGCTCAATTCCTGTCACACCAAAGAAAGATCAAATTTCATTTTTCCTCTACATGTATATTAATTTGTAATGTTAGATGTGCATATAAAATCAATGTACATATAAGTTGTTCTTAATATATACTATTTTGCTACTAATGTTTAACAGTTTTTCCATGAACGCATGAGCTGGTAAGTTTCTATCCTCCACCATTCGACAATTAATGTTGTATCCCAAGGGTCTACTGTATAACGTAACTAGGGCCATCAATATTTGTCATTTCTTAATAAACTGGAAGTTATACGTATGTTGGAAATATAGACAAGAACAGTCAGTCCTGCTGAGTGGTTGCTTAGCTGCAGAATTTTTCCCCGAGCTGGCAAAGGTGGTTACCGTAAAATATGTCTGGGTGTACCCCCTCACTTTCATAGATTTCAAGTCAAGTCATGTTTATTTATGACGCCCTTAATCACAAGGAGTCTCAAAGGGCGCCACAGACCACAGATTATTTATTACAAACTACAGACTATTATGACACCATCCCCTGATCTAAAACTTACACGAGGGCAAGGAAAAACTCAAAAACCTTAACATAAGTAAAATGAAGAAACTTGGAGAAGGGACCAAATATGAGGTAATCCCTTTTCCAGGATGACCAGGCTGCAACGGATGTTGCAATAACAAATAATACACAAAAATTGGCAACATAAAATATGAGTCATTCAAAAACTATAGAATAGAAGTGTATTTCAAGCCTAGATTTAAACAGTTCCACTGAGGTTGCAGATCCAATCTCAGGCAATGATCCAATTGTAAACAGAAACATCTTAGTCCAACTTTCCGAATGCATTGGTTAGGTAAGCTCTCTTATTTTCAGATCACTAGTGCATGTATATGCTTTTGAGTAATCAAATTACTTGTGTTCATGCAGTTTCCCTAATCTGGGACATTTTTATGCAAAGAATTGTGGGACTTGTAGTCTAGAGATGAATGGAACACTCAAACTCTGGCTGACTCGCTAGAAAAGCCTCTCGTGAATTGGTTGATATTTCTGCAATATTTCCGTTTTATTTCCTGCCCCTACAGTGAAAATCGCCATGGAGTCTTTTCTACATAGTGGATAAAACAGTTGCATGCATCCATATATAGTGTAAGCGTTGGATTTTGCAAATCTTGTAGACACGTGAAACACAGCAATGGAGCTCCCATTTGGAGAATACGTTGCAGGAAATGATGTCACTATGGTCACAGTGAGGTGTCACGGCGGGTGGGTGGTTATCGCAGAGGGTCAGGGTTCAAGTCCAGCTACCGCAGCCTCCCCGTGTGGAGTTTGCATGTTCTCCCCGTCCTGTTTCCTCCCACATTCCAAAAACCTGCATTTGGCCAGTCCAAATTGTCCCTCGTTGTGTATGAGCAAGTCAGTTGTTTAGCTGGCAACCAGCTCAGGGTGTCCCCTGCCCACTGCCCGAGTATAGATGAGATGGGCTCCAGCACCCCCGCGACCCTACTGAGGATAAGCGGTGCAGAAAATGAATGGATGGATAGTCACAGTGATTGTTATTCGTCTCCAAAATATATATCAAATGCATTTTTTCTTTTATTAAAAAAAGTTAACATTAGAGATTTCAGGAAAAAACTGAAGAACTCCCATTCACCTAAATTGCGATGTGTGAGCAAGCAGACACAAATCTATTACAGTTCCACTCCAGGAGCGCCGCGATGCAAACAAAGGCAATAAGCGCGGCATTACGGCAAATGGAATTCTGACTCATCACGGCCAAAGTTGTAATAGAAAAGCATTATGAGAGCATTAAACTGAGCCGCATAAAGCGGTTCAATCAAAGGCGAGTCCCCGGACTTGTTTGTGATGTTATAAAGTAAACATAACATCCAAATGCAAAATATAACGTCGTGATTTTCAATCGAACATCATCATTAAGAAAGCATGAGATGCATTTGTAATCACGTGAAAACATTTGGGAGGATATCATCGGGTCAGGGAAGCTGATTTTTTCATTGAAATGGTCACTGCACATATACTGTACAGTCATGGTTTAAAGAATTATTTACAACCTCTTTATTAATTCAGTCATTTATAACTTTTTCAATCATATACAGTATATTGTCATAATTAAGTTCTTGATTTATTCATTTATTGCATCGTAATTATTTGACTTCTTGATTTATTACTCCATCCAGTCGACATTATCCAGCTTCCTCCATTGTTGCAGTTGTGTTTTATTCTGTAGTCAGAAAATGACTTTGAAAGTTATCAGTTCTTGTTAAAACAAATCTAAAAATTGGGGGGCAGTTTTGCAGTGGAAAATTTCCCCGACCACTCGTTTATGTTCCGTTTTCCTTAAAGTTTAGGTTTTGTTTTGACCCATGGACCACCCTCTCAGAATTAAAGGGATTGTCAGTCTTTTTTACTTAGCGCTTTTGAATTTTATGGCTGTTTTAATGTCTTCAGTAACGTAATCCGAATACTATAATATTACATTAATAACGTAACTTGATTACTTTCAATTGCGTTTAGGGTTACTCCAATACCAAATATGCTCATAATAAAAATAATCTAAATGTGAAAAATATGACAACATTTTGCTTAACATAAATGAAAAATGTAACTGTGGGGGGGACCTGAGAGTAAGCACACTGACTCGTCTGTGTGGAATGAATGAGACGGCTGAGAGAGAGGTACAAACATACATGGAGAAAGCAAACAAAACTAATGCGAACAAGAATAAGTCTAAAAGTGGTAAAACCAACGCACACTGGACTTTCAAATTGTCCCTAAGTGTGCAATAAAAATATCTCATCTCATTGGCTACACCGCTTATCCTCAGTAGGGTCGCGGGGGTGCTGGAGCCCATCCCAGCAATCATCGGGCAGTGGGCAGGGGACACCCCGAACCGATTGCCAGCCAATCGCAGGGCACATGGGGACAGACAACTCACTCACTCATTCACACCTAGGGACAATTTGGACGCAATAAAAATATAATTTTCATAAAATTGTACTCCTGGAAATGAATCTCTTTCAAAATATTACTGTAATTGAATTACTTTTTTCTCTTACTGTAATAGAATACAAGTTTCCCCCCAATTACATTACGTCGTTACATTTATTCCATTACTCCCCAAGCCTGTACATAAGTAATGAATTTGTGATCATACCGATCAATAACTAATGTTTTTTCCTGATAAATATATCACTTGTACAAGGAAAAGATCGTTAAATAGTTAAATGATTTAAAACTAGATTAAATATATCATAAGGGTCACAAAACTGTCCATTTTGGGTACGATTGAGCAGTGACGTGCGGCCATGGGAATAAATTATTAGTGTTAAATGGTTATACAGATTCTGTGTTAAATTCTTTCTTTTTTAACATAACAATTTTTGTTTTTGTTTAAAATTGCCGAATTTTCACATAATACAAATATCATCAATAAAATGATTATGTAGCATTTATTCAGATCAGGGGTCAGTCTGTAGTTTGCACTAGTCAGTGCAACCCTTTAAGACTCCTTGTGATTAAGGGCTATACGAATACACATGACTTGACTTGACTACCTCATTTGTGCCTGGAATATTCTGTAATAAAAACCTCAACCGAACTGCTCTTGATTTGCCCAGTCTTTCATCCTATAACCCGGATTTAAACAAATGAAATGAAATGATCTGCATTTATATAGCGCTCTTCAAGTCAATGACTTCCCAAAGCGCTTTACATTGTGCTTCACATTTCCCAATAGCGGCCGTGCTGCCATGTAAGGCGCTAACCTGCTTATCAGGGTATTGGGGGTTCAGTGTCTTACCCAAGGACACTTTGACATGTAACACGGACAATACGAAGAAAACGCATTTCCCCTCAACAGCAGGAGTCTTGGACGAAAAAAAAGGCTGCCATGCATTTCCTTGAAACCTTACGAGTTGAGATGCAGGACTACCGTCCCTTGAGAATTGGCCGTGTTTAATTAATAAACAGGCACTTAGTGAGGCGACCGCAAGAGGGTCCTTACTGTCGCCATCCCAGAGGTAGAGACCGTAAATGAGTCATTAGATACTCAACACACATTTACAGCATGTGAGTGTGGATTTGTGGTAATAGCGTTTTAATGACACCTACACCTGCCTAATCACCTGTTCAGGAGCCTTCCGGCATTCCAGGTAACCCAGCAATCTCAGCACGGGAATTCTTTTAAATGCCTTCTGTCCAAAACCCCCTTCTCATTTTCCTTGCCAATTATCCCACAAGGCTCCATTCTCAGCTTTCTCGACATCCGCCGAAATCGCCTAATTTACGCTAGCATATCATCGGAGTTGCCCGAAATGGGTTTTGCAATTATTGAATACGGTCTGTTGAGGAGGTTCAGAAGTATTGTCTGGTTGGAGAGGAACATGTACGTGTCCGGTTAGGCAGTCTGAGATGCTTGGTGATGGAAAGACCCTGGAAGGTTTTATTTTTTTGTCAAAAATGGTGCCGATGTCAATGCTGATGTTGTCGCTCAAGGAAATGGCAACAATTTCGTAGGGTTTAAAAAGCTTTTAGCTCGCCCCCCTTTTTAGGAAGTGGTGAGGGTCCAGGATCTGATGGTTGAAGGATTTTATACATTTGACTATAAGGGATTTTATACGATTGAATACAAATTACATTTATTGAGTACAATGAAGATTTTCAATGACAGGTCATGCCGCTCCAAATGCAGAATATTTTGATACTATGACGGAGGACGGCAGGCTATGTTTTGAGAACAAGGCCCTGATGACATAGAACCGCTCGGCGTTGTTATGAGTTTTTCCAGACATCGAGGCGAGGTGGTGGAGGCGTGCAGCCCACGTGGGGGCTTCCCTGGTACGCCCATGGGAGGAGCCGGCACACCAGCTTGCGGAAAAACGTGGGCCGAGAGAAGAAAGCAGGAGAACGAGAGAGAAAAAGGCTTCCCAGAGACTCCGACACTAATTCCACTAATTCGGCCATATTCAATGGAGTTTACTTAGTTAAATTGTTTAAGGAAATTAAATCTGCCCCTGTGTGGAAATGCTGGTCCCTTGTCCATCTTTTCCATCAAGAAACGAGCGCACATTGTTAGGTGAATGTAGGTTGTGTTTGATTAATGGAGTCAAATAACTAATTCGAACAATTTGGTAAACGGTACATTTTAATATTTATTTCTTAACATGGTCTAAATGGAACATGTCTGGGTTCTGATCACGTTTCTGAGACCTCACCATGATTTGTTGCCTCTGTCAATTACCAAATAGGTCAATACTAAAGGAAGAACTTTGAGTCTTAAGATTATTTTTGGTGGTTCCATGACTCTGAAAAACTAAAAGCAGAGATGAGGGACATGTTGGGGATTAGAAGTGAGTGCAGTGTGAAAAGGGGTAAAGGTTTGATGTTCTACTTTAAATTTCAGCCAGCGGTTTTGGGTGTCAGAAACCCGTGACAATCGTTCCAAGACTTTAATGTCAGCCTTCCGGGGTGGCAAGTTACAACGGTGTTTTCCGACCGATGCTTGCGGTTGGCAATCAATTCCAAGGTAGCTCTTTATTGTTCTCCTCAAATTGATGTACAACAATTCACTATAGCTCCGTCAAAAGAGACCGGCGGCCTGATGCCACTGTCAAACCTTAGTACTGGTTATAGTGGCCGAGAGCTTGACCGTTTTCTTTTTTTTCGGACTGTAAAGATTTTCTTCAGAAACTTTGCAAAGTATTGCCAAGCTTGGAGGTCCTGGTTTTACTTAACCTCTGATATAAGTAGCGGTGTGACACTGATTTTGCATCATCTTTCAGTTCTTGGTTATTTTTGACCTGTCTTAAAAGCTTGGAACCACGTCCCTTGGAGCGCGTTACTCTGCGCTGGTCCTGAAATGGATAAAAAGAACATGTTGGAGTCATCGTCTGTAAGAAGTATTTGGAGTTGAGAAAGATGACGTCATTAGGGAAATTGAAATAGTGCCAAAAGCAGGACTGGTTAGAGAAGGCTAATCCAAAAAAGACGTTGTGTCAAGGTCCAGCACGCTACCGTCCTCCAAAGGACATCAACAAGCAGAATAGAACTGTAGGACCCCAGAACAGTTCCTCATCACCTGCACCTGACTCTAATCAGAACCCAGGTTTAAAGAATTTTTCAGATTGTTGTTTGCCTTTGATGTTCCGGATACCTGGGTATACCTGTTCTCCATTCTTTCTGGACTTCCTGGACTTTGCAAACCGTTTTTTCCATCCGATTTTCTCTCCCTTCTACGTTTTGTTGATTCACTGTTACCCAAAATAAACTAATTTAGTTAGTGTGTCTGCACTTGGGTTTGCCTCAACAGAATACAAAACCTTTGTTAGCATATGATAGCGCTTTAAAATGAGTCTTTAAAGAAACTATCCTATAATTTTAAGCCCTTTAAAACGAAAGTATTTGCATTGTAGTTGATACATGCCCAGTGGTTTTCACAAGGTGGTAAGAGTCAAACAAGTGTGCTTGGATCATCACATATAGGACATTGGTGTGGACCCTATCGCAGACACACATGCTTTTTGAGAAAAAGTTAACCGGAGCAAATTTAATTAACAGAACCTTTTCCTCATTTAGGAGGAACGGAGAAAATGATAAACAAAACATAGTCCAGAAAAAAATCAATGGATCCATCAACGGGTATTGAAGGGTCACATAAGCAAGCAGGAATATCAAAAAGGCAAGCTACAATCTGACAGCTTCTGCTGTCGGCACAGTCCTTAGATACCCCTGCCTTGATTAGAATCAGGTGCATGTAATGATGATCCGGGTTTAGGCTCCTCCAGTCTGGCTGTATGTTGGGACCCTCTGGAGGAAGGTGGTGTGTTGGATCCTCACACAATATGTCCAAATAAAAGTGGATTAACCTGATTAACTTTTCTTTAAATTGCATTCCCGCCCACTGCCCGAAGATAGCTGTGATGGGCTCCAGCACCCCCGGGACCCTACTGAGGATAAGCGGTGCAGATAATGGATGGATGAAGGTCTTTAAAAGTCTTAAATCTGGCTTGTTGGAACCTGAAGAATAATTTAAAACCGCCTAGTAGAAAAAAGCAAACTTGTGTAAGTACAGTGGAACCTCGGTTCTCGACCATAATCCGTTCCAGAACCCTGTTCGAAAACGGATTTGTTCGATCACCGAAATCATTTTTCCCATTAAAAATAATGTAAATTGTTTTAATCCGTGCCAACACCCTGAATGTTTACCTTGAATGTTTAACGTAAACTGAAGCTAACCCAGGCTAATCGTATGTCCGCGTTATCGTAATCTTCCGTACGAAAGATTAAGCTAACGTGAAAGTTTAAAAATAAAAAATCAGGTCGTATACAAGTCATTTAGCACCCGGGTCTCCACAACAAGTGATGAGCGGTTCATTGGAAAGGGGGCTCCGTTCCAACACCCTGAATGTTGGGCTCCGTTCCAACACCCTGAATTTACCTTGAATGTTTAACGTAAACTTAAAGCTATCCCAGGCTAATCGTACGTTCGCGTTATCCAAATCTTCCGTACGAAAGATTACGCTAACATGAACGTGTAAAAATAAAAAAAAGGATAAAGAAAATAATTATGGATAGGATTTCTTACCTTTGTGGTGGTCAGCAGAAGGCGCAGGCAAGATCAGACACTCGCACACCTCCTTCATATTTTGCTATTATTTCTTTCTTAAATGCAATAGTTGTACGCACTACTTTTCTTTTTTCACCCGTAGCAACTTTGCTGCTTGCACCGACTTTCTTCAGAGGCATAATAAGAGGCTAAAACACCCGTAAGCCGCTAAGCATCGCACCCTAGCGTACGCACTCACTCATTACCGGCGTTCGAACTCTGATTTTTTTGACCGAACAGCAAAGCAAGAATTTCTCGAAATTTTTGGTCGGACTCCGATTTGTTAGAACTGAGAGGCGTTCGAAAAGCGAGGTTCCTCTGTAGTGTCTTAAAGGATTTTATTACAAAAATTGCCAAGAAGGTTGAGAAGACCAAAGTATGAGATCCAACCTCAAAAAATCTAGAAACCCCTTTACTGGATGCAGAAAATCTTCGACCAGGGTTTGACAAACTCCCATTAGCCGTATTCTCAGATGGTCCATCTGTCGTCATTCTGACCTTTCAAAAAACAATAACAATGACAAAAACGCACCTGAGGTAAATAAAATGCCCATTTTCAAATGTCGTCCTCAAAACAAAAGAAGAAGGCTTGGAGATCCAGATAAATGCCTCGTAATTGCGTAGTAGCGCTCCGCTGACTCCATCTGGCGAGCTCGTCCAAGCAACGCTAACTTGAAGACATTGATGGAGAAGCGTTGCTCAACAGCGCAGCACTGCACTTGAATGTGGATGGCACGTATATAAATTACGACAGGGAAACCTGCTGTTCGGATTGAAAACTCGGCAGCGTGTTCACTCGAGTGTCATACGCCCCGTTCGGATTATTTGTCAGCATTCCTTTGGCCAAATCGACTAACTTTTATAAAACGCTACGTTATACATAGCCTGTCAAAACAAAAGAATAGACTTTCATCCTCCTTGTTTTATAACCCTATCTTCTCTGTTCCTTATCTTCTTGGTTTCTTTACCTCACTGTGAATGTGTGAAACTGGAGTGTCATGCCCAATTTCGTTGTCACAATAGGTTAACCCATTTTGTAACTATGACAATAAAGGTATATTCTATTCTACTCTATTCTATTCTCATTTCATATTGAGTCCAAGGCTAAGTAGCTTGGTGCTACCTACGCTTACAAGCTAGCAACATTTTTCTTCTCAGTTTTTTGTTGGTCCTAAAGGTAGTTTCAAATTATCATACCTGTCAACCTCCAGGGCTCCATGCCCTTACAAACTGTCGTATTTTCCCTTACAAAATACAAAATAATCTTACACCATATTTTTTTTCAAATGTGTTTATGTAGTTTAACATGTTATATTGTGTTTCGTTATATCATATATATTGTTAAATAACATTTTGTTGTGAGATACTGAGTTGCTCGACATTATCTCATCTCATTAGCCGTACCGCTTATCCTCATTAGGGTCGCGGGGGGGCTGGAGCCCATCCCAGCTATATCCAGGCAGTGGGCAGGGGACACCCTCAACTGGTTGCCAGCCAATCGCAGGGCACACAGGGACAGACAACTCATTCGCTCATCCACACCTAGGGACAATTTGGACCGGCCAATTCACCTGAAATGCATGTTTTTGGAATGTGGGAGGAAACCGTAGTGCCCGGAGGAAACCCACGCGAGCATGGGGACCACATACAAACTCCGCACAGGAAGTCTGGAGCTGGATTTTTTGAACCCACGCAGGAGGTTCCCAAGACATGAACTGTGCCGCACAAGCGCTAACCACTGCGCCGCCGTGGTTTATTATTAAAAAAAGTTCAAAGATGAAGTAGCTTGGACATTCACTGTGGATGGAAAAATGCATGCAAATATGATTAAGTAGAATAATACATTTTCTTATTCAAATTATGAATTTATTTTCTGCATTAAATTATTGTTGGTAATATACTGATTAAAGGGATAACTGCAAACCTGTCTTTTTTCATTTTCTCCTTTTATACTTCCTTTTTTTTATTAACCTCTATATACAGCATCATAATTCGTAATATAATGCATCAAAGCAAGTGAGCCGTTTGAGAGCCGGCTCTTTAATGAGTTGAGCCGAAAAAGCCGGGTCTCTAAAAAGAGACGGACTTCCTTTCACTACACAACTACCACGGAATGATGCATGATGGAAAATCCCCAGGCAACAGACACATATGCACAGTAGCATCAAACCGCTCGTTTCGTTTGCAACGGAAAAAAAAGATACCGAGATAGAGGCTACCGCGGTGAACTCGTTTACTGTTTACCGTAAATTCCGGACTATAGAGCGCACCTGATTATAAGCCGCACCCACCACATTTTGAGAGGAAAACCGATTTTGTACATACACAACCCGCTACCGTATATAAGCCGCATGCTCCCACATTTAAACATGTAACACAAACACAAAATTAACCCAAACCCGACTTCAAGTACCGCGATTGAAACTAAATGTCCTTCATCAAAGTCCACAGTCCAAAAATCACAGCCGGCAAAATGAACGGAAAATGATACTTAAGGTTTGATGCAGACCTGCAGAGTCCGGGTCCCGTTGAAAGTAATCCAAGGAAAAAAGTGTATATTTCCAAAGGTAATGGTGGGAAAAATATATCAGATGAACACATTTACTCACGCAACTCCTTTTTCTTTAACCAACTTTTTACCCCCTCTTCTTTCCTTGTCTGTCCCTCACCTTTAGGGGTCCCCACTTAGACTCGGCACCCCGCGTTTGTTCCGCCCCTCATTTTTCCTTCATCCATGCAAAACATATCAGAATAAGTGTCTAAAATAAATACATTACAAAAAAATACAGTTGCAAGTACATATTATACATGGTTACACATATTTACAAAGAAAGACGGTACACCGAGAGAGTTTTCAAAGCTTTAATAATAATAATATAGCTTTGACAGGGCAGTTAATGGTAGCAACACTCGAGCGCCGCTGGCGGCCGTTAGAAAAATGACATAAATTGGCCGCATCACTGAATAGGCCGCAGGGTTGAAAGTTAGGGGAAAAAAGTAGCGGCTTATAGTCCGGAATTTACGGTATTTTAACATTTTGTTTTTTTGTAGCAAAACTTCTCAACATAACTTCTCTCTTCAGCTCTTATTTCTTGGTCCAGAAACGGACGGTGTTCGCAATTTTTACGAGGGGGACATTTTAATTGCAACTTTCTCACTTCTTCTCATTCATTTCCAAACTGTCGGTATGTGGCAGTTCCCATTTGACACAAAACGAAGCCATGTCCAAGGTTGTCGGTGTTGTTGATCTTCCGCTGGGAACTAGCAAAGAAAACGGCTGGACAAAATTGCTTTTTCGGTTTTCCGCAACTAGTTTTTTTGCCGGGGCGAGTCCGAGACACAGAACAACAACGTTGCCATCCGAAAGGATTTCTAAGAAACCCTAATTTCCGGAGGTGGAGCCGTGACCTTGCCTTAGCGCTGTTGTTCGGACCATCTTTATGTATTTATTGAAATCAACTCTGATTCAAGGTCTATTTATGCACAACGCAAGGCTGAGGATTACCATACCGGCCTGCAAGGTCGGCGATCAAAGAGAACTCGAGACGACACATTTTTGCTCCGATACGCTCGTAATGTGAGCAGGATCATTTAAAAAAAATTAGGCTTTTAACCGAATCAGATAAAAAAAAATATAAACATTTCAGGCCATGAATTGACTCTCAATGTGCTGTTTAAAATACTTAATGTACTATAATCCTAAAACATCAAAAACTGACACGCACAACGATTTAATTGAAATATAAACAATATGATGATATGGCAAGACACAGATTAACCATGTGAGGAAAGAGACCTGAGGTAGGCTCATGCACACTGATGACAGTGGCAACCGATAGCAATTTCTGTAGGTTGTCTTTGCAACCTTGTGAATCTAAATGGCAAATGGTCTGCATTTCTATAGCGCTTTTCAAGTCAATGAAGACCTCCCAAAGAGCTTTACAATGTGCTTCAACAATTCAAACAAGAGTACGTCATTATACTAAGCAAAAATCATCATTCAAGTAATCACAGTATATTTTTTTTTAAGTACTGTAAATTCCGGACTATAAGCTGCTACTTTTTTCCCAAATGTTCAGCCCTGCGGCTTATTCAGTGAAGCGGCTAATTTATGAAATTTTTCTAACGGCCACCAGCGGCGCAGGAGATTAAAAGGTAAGATTAAGACCAGTAGAATATGTGCGCCAAGAAAGACTGCCACCTCTAAATTTTAGCATATATTTTCTGTAAAGTTATGGTACGTTCCATTAATGAGAAAGATGCCCTTAATAGCGACAGTTATGAGGAGGAAAATGGGGACGATCTCCCGCCAATTTCACATATTCGAAATGCTTTTTATTAACAGGCACGTTTGATACATTGCGAGCGTGATCCTACTAGCGTGTTGGTACCTTTCACAGGCACGGTTTGGGATGAAAGTTATATTATTATTATTAAAGCTTTGAAAACTCTCTCGGTGTACCGTCTTTCTTCGTAAATATGTGTAACCATGTATAATATGTATTTGCAACTGTATATTTTTGTAATGTATTCATTTTAGAGATTTATTCTGTTGTGTTCTATGGATGAATCAAAAATAAGGGGCGGAGCAAACGCGGGCTGATGGGAAATGTGGTAAAGCTGAGTTACCAGTAGATCTGTCTGTTGTCGTAGCGGACAATAGTGAATATATATTGTTCCCACCCTTAACTTTGGAAATATACATTTTGTTTCCTTGGATTACTTTCAACGGGACCCCGACTGTACAAGTCTGCATCATACCTTAATTACGGGTATCATTTTCCATTTGTGATGTCAACTGCAGTTTTAGATTCGTGAACCATCTATGAAGTCGCGGAGTGGCATCCAGGCGTATGATCGCAACAAGGCTTTAGGGCTAGGACCTTAGCTTAGCCTTTTGGCTGAGAGTAAGTGTCCCGGCTCCTAGGCTTTGTAGCATATAATGAACTGACCGATAACGGATAATGGATAATGAATAACGAAGATAGATCAATAACCCATAAAAACCCCAAAACCCCCACAAATGAGGAACAAGCTTTACTTCTGGTGCCCGCGGCTTATACATGGGTGCGGCGTGTATAAGTACAAAAGTGTCAGATCACTCAAAAAGTGGTGGGCGCGGTTTATAATCAGGAGCGCTCTAGAGTCTGGAATTTACGGTAATGTCAAAAGAGGATTTGTTAGGAGCGTTCAGGTTGGTGTAGTTAACATGTTAACCTTAAGAGGGCACTCAAATACCACTCTGTTTCTCAAAAGCAGAAAAGTTACCGTATGTAATATCATTTGATTTTAACTATGCCTTTCCAATCTTATCAACCTTATTTTCCAATCTACAAGCTGCACTTTCTAAATTTTTGACCAATTTAGGGTTTTTCGGTGAAGGTTATGAGAAATCCTCCATTTTTCATTTAAGTGTGCTGGCAGGGAATGAGTTAATTCCGTTCCCCCATTTCTTTGTGTAAGCATATACATATAGCCCGATTCCGACCAAAACGGTTTTCTTCTCTAAGTGAACATTTGAGACACTTGTATCGTAATTGTGTTTTAAGATGATGGGCATCATTAAGATCAGTGGTGTGTGCCAATGCATCGCACAGCTATAGCATCTGCCTGGCTAATGTTCATTAACAGCATATAGCCTGTCGCATACGCCCGATTCCATTTTTATAGCTACCGTAGCGCTAACACGGCATTAAAAGGCATCCGGCTCAAATGGCTGTTTTAATAATCCAATTGTCAGGTCAGGCGGAGTTTGATCATTTAGAAAATGGAATTCCCAAAGGTTTTAGAACAGGGGTCTCAAACTTGCAACCCCGGAGGCAATTGCGGCACTCTGATATGAAAGGAAGAGTGTCTGATGTGACTGCAAGATGTCGTTGTACTCTGTTGTGGAACCAAAAAGAAGTGCTAAAAAGCACAAGGTATAATGCAAACTACGTGGACTCAAAGTGACCAAACAACACCGTATTACTATAAAAATGAAGAGAAATAAGAAGACAAAAAGGGTGAAAAAGGACCTTTAAAGAAAATACAAGGGGTAAAATGAATAGAGAAAAGGGGAAATATGGAAGAAAAAACAGACCAAAAGGATAAAACAAGAAAAAGTGAAAGGGATAAATAAAAAAAGAAGAGAAATAACAAGATTAAAAAGAAAAAAAATAAGAAATATGATAACAAAGACTGTCTTTTGTAAAGTTAAACAAGACTTTATAAATATTAATCGTTTATTGTCTATTTCTGTGTCAGCAAGCATTACATTAACGGATAATTTTCCATCATTGAGGTTTTTATTTGTTTTTGTTTTTTTGGACGGAAACATTTTAAGGCTGGAAAATGGGCCATAAACATCAGCAGAACTACTACCTTTGGGAGAGGGAGAGAGGGAGAGGGAGAAAGAGGGAGGGAGAGAGAGAGAGAGATACAAAGAAGAACAATGACAGGTGGATAATAGAAAAAAATAAAAGTAAGTGAGAGAGAGAAGCCCTACCCGAACGTAATGATTGACACTTTAAGCTGGACCTGGCCCAAAATAAGAAGAAAAAAAGATAAGAAATATGATAACAAAGACTCTCTTTTGTAATGAAATATAAGTTCAACAAGACTGTATAAATATTTATATCTTTTATATTTCTCTGTCTGCAAGGTTTACATTCACTGATAATTTTCCATCATTGACGGGTGTTTTTTTTTTTTTTTAAAAGGTTGACCAAAACATTTTAAGGCTGCAAACTGGACTATAAACATCAGCAGAAGTACTGCCTTTAAGTGTGTGTGAGAGAGAGAGAGAGAGAGAGAGAGACACAAAGAAGAGCAATGACTGGTGTATAATAAAAATACAAAAGTCAGCGAGGGAGAGAAAAGCCCAGCCCTACCCGAACTTAATGATTGACATTTCAGGCCGGACCTGGCCCAAAATAAGAAATATGATAGCAAAGACTGTCTTTTGGAGTAAAAAAAAAAGTTGACTGTTTAAATATTTACATCGTTTGTATTTCTCTGTCTGCAAGGGTTAACTGATAATTTTCCATCATTGACGGATTTTTTTTTTTTTTTGTTGACCGAAACAATTTAAGGAATGGAAAATGGGCCATAAACATCAGCAGAAGTACTGCCTTTAAGTGTGAGAGAGAGAGAGACACACAAAGAACAACAATGGCGGGTGTATAATAAAAATATAAAAGTCAGCAAGGGAGCGAGAAGCCCAACCCCACCCGAACATAATGATTGACGTTTCAGGCCTGACCTGGCCCAAATTCTCGGCCAGGCTCTGGCTTAAGATCTTACCTCTAATAGCTACGCATGCTTTTGCGGGCTTTAAATGTCTGTGTTTTAATGTCTCCTGTCTTGTCTTCAACAGCAATTTGGCAAGATTCTGGACGTGGAGATCATTTTTAACGAGCGAGGCTCCAAGGTATGCACATTTTCCTTTCCTTTTTCTGTTCTTCTCTCTCTTTGGGTAATTACATACTTATCAGATGCGATGGCCTTGGGGCAGCTTCAGCACCGCCCGCCATGTTAGAGACCCGCGCTCGACCGTCCGGTCTTATCTCGGCGCTAACGTCGGCCTTGTGCAAACACCCGCTTGTCTTGCCTAGTTAGCTCCCCGACCTATAGCAGCGGGAGATAACCGCAAATTGCGGGTCGGAAGCGTAAAGACTGAGCACGTCGAGTAAACAATTTCAGCCTCGCCGACTGCCAAGCTCGGAGAGCATTTGGGAGTTTGACAACCGTATTAGTACAATACGCTAGCGGAAAATACTGAAAGAAAGTATGTTTATGTTTATTCATGTTTTAGATACAAAAATAGATATAGATAAATAGGGGTTGGAATTGGGGGATTTTGGTCTCCTAATGACTATCGTTGACAGTCAAGTCTAGTTACTACTATGAAACTATATGTCAAATTTAGTGCTAAAAAGGACCTCAAACACCAATATTTTGCTTTTATTCTGAAAAGAAGAAATACTGCAAACTCCGTACAAAAATAATACCAAAAACAAAAAAATACTACTACTGAAATACATACATCTACAGGAACACTACAAAAATACTTATATAAATATACTACTACAGTGATTTGATACAAAAATACTACCACAGAAATAGAGATCATATAAAATTTGGACTCATTTTACAGGACAAGAATGATGAAAATGCCATACATCTTTTTCTATGTACAGCAAAACTTTTCATTCACAAAATCTTAAATGCACTCATGTGAAATGTAACAGAAAGACAGAAAAGAACAGAAAAACGCACACCATTTAAGTCCCAGAGCACTAAAACTTAAAGTAGATATTAAGAAAAGCCAAGCCAAATCAGATATGGACTATATTTGTAATAAAAACATAAAAAATGTTGTTTTATTAGAACTATAATTTATGTGACATGGCCGCTGATGGCTTGAGATCCTCATAAAGCAGTGGAGTTAATAAATTGTACAACATGATTGCTATTTAAGACTGTTTTTAAAAAGTAATCACCAGTCTATTTTCTAAGTCTTGTTTTCCAATTTCCAACGTTTATGATTTATTTTGCACTCTGCAAATATATTTAAAAAAGTGAAAATATTGAACAAAATGAAAGCAGAAATGAAGCAATCCTGCACTTAATTAAGCAGCATTTCCTTTAAATCAAAATGAAAAAGAATTAACAAAGGTGAAAAGGTTCCGGTCAGAATTTTGACGCAGAAATGAAAAAAAAAAATCTCACAGCTGTATTTGAATATATTATGGGTGGTCAACTCTACACGAGTGAGCAGGACACATCCGGAAAGGAGGTTATGGTACAAAACTTTCCGAAGGAAACTATAAATATATGGACACTCAAATTGTCCAAATTTGGTGATGTTGACGAGATTGGTGTTGCTGATATTGACATCGATCTGAGAAAAGACACTTAGTGTTGGTGGAACTCCTGCTCCTCAGCACTTTCCAAAAGTTCAGTTTCGATCTTCCAGTTGATTTAGTGTCCTTTACTAAATGTCTTTTCGATAAACCAAAATGAATAAAATCCAACAGCTGTAATTCGTATTAGAGTGGGAAAAACAGGGTCAACTCTGAACAAACCTACCAGGACACACCTCAAAAGGATTTTGTCATTTAATTAACTTTTTTTTAAAAAAAACTTGGGTTTGGACTTTTGATTTGTCCAAATTTGGTGTTGTTGGCGAGATTACTGTTCCTGATGTCCAAATCATTATATAAGCGCTATGTAATTGATGAGTTTTTTAAACGAAATAAACGCCTGGGCCCCGCTCAGTCTTCTAGCTAGCAGTTTTAAACCAAAAATTACAGTGTCGTGCTGGGAAAGACACTTGATGGTGCTAAAGCCCTCGCCCCTCTTTTTAAAAGTTTGGTGTTTACATGTTTTCTCTTTCAGTGTTATTTTTCACGAAGCTGATTTAATGAACGTGTTCAATCAACTAAAATAAAAAATGGAAAGGATGTTGTGTTACACAACACAAAAATGTTGCAGTCAAATTGTCCAAATTTGGTGTTGTTGGTGAGATTGGTGTTCTGAGGTCGATATAATGACACAAGTGTCGGATAACAAAAAAATATCTATTTTTTTTTTTTAAATAAATGCTGAATAAACTTTGGAGCTTCAGCTGGTATTCTTTCTGGCTAGTATTTTTAAAGCAACAATTACAGTGTCATGCCGAGAAAGACGCCCTTTAATGCCATAGTTCCTGCCCCTCACCACTTTCAGAAAGTATTATCTTCATGTTTTATCTGTTTCAATTTTACAAAACTAATTTGAAGAACTTGTTTTCTATTAAATGTATTTAATCAACTAAAATAAATTAATAATAAAAAAGGATGCTATGTTATATAATTGTCCTGAGGACACTTAATTGACTACTAAGTTTGGACACTAATTGTTCAAATTTGGTGTTGTTGACCAGATTGGTGTCCCTGATGTCGAAATAATGATATAAACATTATGGAAAACCAAAGTTTATTAACGAGTGCTGAATAAAAGTTGAGCTCCTCTTTGTTCGAGACAGCATTTCTAAACCAACAATTATAGTGTTGTGCTGAGAAAGACACTAGGTGGTGATAGAGCTCATACTACTCAGGATTTTCACAAAGTACACTGTGTTTTCATTTTTACGGTTTAATAAACTTTTTTTTTTAATACATGTATTTTCTCTTGTTCTACAATGTTTTTATTATTATTGTCCAAGAACAGTGGGGAATTAAAAACACATCTGATTATGAAAACTTGTTTATTTTCCTGCAAGTTTATTTTCCCGGACGCCCCTGAGTCGTGTTTCCTTCCCCGCGGGCCTCTCATCTCTTCTTTGTCTTTTTTTCCCCTCCCCTCTCTTCTTTTTTCTCTCGTTCTCACGCCCGTCTTCCATCTTGTTTTTGAACCCGGCGGCTGCAGGGCTTCGGGTTTGTAACGTTCGAAACGACCGCAGACGCGGACCGCGCACGGGAGAAACTAAATGGTACAATCGTAGAGGGACGCAAAATAGAGGTGCCCGTCCTCTTTTACGTTGTTTTTTTTTTTAAATCGCCCTCTCCAAACCCTTCCCCCTTTCCTCTTCCTCCTTGACTTTTCTATCTTTCCTTTTTCCTTCTGCCTGAAGTTTCCTGCAACACCTCCCCCCTCTCGCATTCATCTCGTGTCTCCCACCTGCCTGCTGCACCTTGAACGCTGCATGCTGAAGCCTGATCTGATCTGTAAGTGTTTGTGACAAAGACAGAGATGGAGCGGATCGACGCCGTTTGGACTGTTTTTCCCGTGTTTTGACACAAACAATGAATTACTACTTTGCCTCGTGCGGATTGTGGCATGTGTGTCTGTTTGGGCATGCGCACGAAAGAAAGTCGGTTTCTTTGCGGGCGGGAGTTTGAAAGTAAGATATTGAAGTTGAAATCAGTGTCAAGTCAAGTCCTGTTTATTTGTATAGCCCTTTATCACAAGTAGCCTCAAAGGGCTGCACAGACCACAGATGATTGCAAACCACAGACTTTTATTACACCATCCCCTGATCTAAAACCTATATGAGGGCAAGGAAAAACTCAAAAACCTCAGGATGAATCAAGTCATGTATATTTGTTGCGCCCTTAATCACAAGGAGTCTCAAACGGCTGCACAAACCACTGATTATTGCAAACTACAGACTATTATGACACCATCCCCTGATCTAAAACCTACATGAGGGCAGGAAAAACCCCAAATACCTCAACATGAACAAAATGAAGAAACACCCGTCCAACTACTTGTTAACACTTAATTTCTAAACAGCCAATCACATGGCGGCAACCTTTAGACATATAGACATGGTCAAGACAATCTCCTGCAGTTCAATCCGAGTATCAGTATGGGGAAGAAATGTGATTTGAATGACTTTGAACGTGGCATAGTTGATGGTGCCAGAAGAGCTGGTCTGAGTACCTCAGTAACTACTGATCTACTGGGATTTTCCCGCACAACCATCTCTAGGGTTTATGGAGAATGGAGAAAAAGAAAACACACCCAGTGAGAGGCAGTTTGGTGGGCAGAAATGCCTTGTTGATGCTACAGGTCAGAGGAGAATGGCCTGACTGGTTCGAGCTAAGAGAAAGACAACAGTGACTCAAATAATCACATGTTACAATCTAGATAGGCAGAAGAGCATCTATGTCAAGCTTTGAGACAGATGGTCTACAGCAGCAGAAGACCATGCCGGGTGCCATTCCTTTCAGCTAAGAACAGGAAACTGAGGCTACAATTTGCACAAGCTCATCGAAATTTGACAGAAGATTGTAAAAACGTTGCCAGGTCGTATGAGTCTCGATTTCTGCTGCGACATTCGGATGGTAGGGTGAGAATTTCGCGTCAAGAACATGAACGCAAGGATCCATCCTGCCTTGTATCAACGGTTCAGGCTGGTGGTGGTGGTGTAGTGGTGTGGGGAATATTTTCTTGGCACTCTTTGGGCCCCTTGGTACCAATTAAACATCGTTGAAACGGCACAGCCTACCTGAGTATTGTTGCTGACCATGCCCATCCCTTTATGACCACAATGTACCCAACTTCTGATGACTGATACTTTCAGCAGGATAATGGACCATGTCATAAAGCTGGAATCATCTCAGACTGGTTTCTGGACTGAAATGGTCTCCACAGTCACCAGATCTCAATCCAATAGAGCATCTTTGGGGTGTGGTGGATCAGGAGATTCGCATCATGGACGTGCAGCCGACACATCTGCGCCAACTGTGTGATGCCATTATGTCACTATGGGCCAAACTCTTTGAGGAATACTTATAGCACCTTGTTGAATCTATGCCACAAAGATTTGAGGGAGTTTTGAAGGCAAAAGGGGCGTCTAACCCGTTACTAGCATGGTATACCTAATAGTGGCAGGTGAGTGTAGATTGTTGACGTCCATTGCCATTAGAGGCAATAAATGTGTCAGAATTCCTTTACATCTATGGCTGTCAATTGGATATTTGATGTTCAAAGATGTAAATGACAGGAGAAAATGCAAAAAAAAAAGGGATTTTTTTTTGTGGAATTGATTGAAGTTAATTTAAATGGATTTCTGAGTACTATGGATGTCAGTCTCACTGAATGTGTCAAATTGCTCTGATGACAAAGAGGAAAAAACTACTTTTGTAGAACTTATTGATGTTAGTTAACTGGATTTCCGAAGTCTATACCCATCAGTAACACTAATTGTTTCGAAAAAATTTCAATGGCCGTCAATGGGATTGAAAGGGATTGTTGCTCATGAAAGCCTTGAATGACCTCAGATAAAGCAAGACATTCTGATTGGTCTGATTGAGGGTGAGTCAAATTGATCTGTTTTACGTCTATACCCGTCTGTGGCACTCCGTGTCTTAAAATACCTTGACGTCAATGGCCGGTAATGGGACTGAATGGCATCATTGATGTTCAGAGCTGTGAATGGCATCCGTTAGAACAAGAAATTTGAATTGTTGTTTAATGGATTGAGGGTAAATCAAACGGATGTTTGACGTCTATAGCCGTCAGTGGCACTTGGTCAAAATGATTGATGCCTATGCCCAACAATAATATATTTTAAACCATTTAAACCTGGGAATGACATCAGCTAAAGCTAGAAACTTTAGGTTGTTGTTTTTTGTCAGTGTTGAAAATCGCAAAAATTAAGACGAAGCGATCTGTTTTTGTTATAATTTATGTCCTGTATAATTTTCAGTCCCGTTGTAGCATATATCCTTTGTTATACTTATGTAAATTGTTTTTCTAGTAAAATAAAATATTGTACTTCAGACAACAAAATGCAAGTCAAGGTGCCGTATGAAAACAATCATACAACACAGGATTGTTGGAGAGTTCGGAGAGCAGGGAATTACAATAATGTAAATGAGAAGAGATTGTATTGTTTTTTTGTATTTTTTTCTCCGGTAACATAAAAATAAAGCTTAAAAAATATATATTTTTTAAATTATTATTTACTTATGTTCTAAAATTATTTTTTCATGAAAAAATGTTTTCCTATAATTTAGCAATTTATTGTATACTATTGTATAATTATTAAAGACAAAAATAAATCTTAGTGAGAAAACGATTTGCTGATTTGAAAGATTTCTTGTCTTTGTATTTCAATATATATTTTGACTTATTTTCCTTGTAAAATAAGACGAAGAATACATTACCATATCTCGTTATTACATCAAAAAATAAGAAATAAGAAAAAGCATGAAATGACCCTTTTTTATTAACGTTTTTTATTTCAACATAAAAATCAGATCTCTCGGGAAAATATGCTGATTTTAATGTTTTTTTCTTCTTCATTTATTTGCTAGAAAAAAGGCAAAAAGTGCTTAAAATGACAGACATGTTCTGCAAATGGGGACAAAAAGGAAAAAATATGCAGCAGTTTTTGTACTGATTGAGGATTGATTGTGAAAAGAGCGCGCGATGACCTTTTCTTCGGAAATTTCGCAAAGATGTAACGAGCGATCTTGGCCCAAGAATATTTTCTCTACCGTCATCTTTGTTTTTGCTTTGTTTTGATGCCTTGATTATTTACGTGCATCCGTTCTTTTGTTTATGTTTTTTGTTTGTTTCTTTGAGAGAATGTAAACGAAATGTAATCATTGACTGCATGTAGCCTGACTTTGACAGAAAACGGGGGGTAAAAGCATGGTGGTTACACCCGTGGTTACGAGAACGGACGTGTCGGTTTTGCTAACCTTTCCCTGACGCCGACAGGTTAACAACGCCACGGCGAGAGTCATGACCAACAAAAAAGTGGCCAACCCTTACGCCAATGGTAAGACTTTCCGTTGTAGCAACACAACGATAATAAAGGTGATTCTGAATTGTATTGTCAAATATGCTATGTGCACAACATACTACACCAGGGGTCTCCAACGGTGTGCCTGCGGACACCAGGTTGCACCCAAGGGACAGTTGTGGGCCTGTTCCAAAAATAGCTCTCCAGCAATGTTCCCTGTAATTTTCCACGGGTTTGAGCGTTCACACAAAGTCGGTGAGCCACGCTTGAAACAACAGTGAGCAACGGCAATACCAAATGTGGCAGCTAAATCATGATCAAACATGTCCAAAACTTGACATCATGTTACATTTTGCTGAGTTTCCGGCAATGCAAAAAACATTTTCACTTTTGAATGAATTGACTAATGTACTATTGCAAAGGTTGTACGGCCTACAAACGTCATTTGTTTTTACAACAATTCTTTCACAAGATTTCCATTTCTTTTTTATCCTGGTATGTTTTGTCACATAACACTAACATTTTCGGGGGCTTATTTAGTCGGTTGCACGATACACAACTGTATTTAATCACATTTTTTAGTGGAAGTACAATGTTGGCAACAAGGTTGACTTGGTATAATTGGAAATTATTTGAATGCAACACAAACTTTTTCTTCTTTTTCCCTGTTTTTTTCTATTTATTTTTTAATCCCTTTTTAAAAAATCTCATTGTGTTTATTATTTCCCAGCTGTTACTTTTTTCTTTTTGTTCGCTTTACTTTTTTTCCTTTGTTTATTTATTTTCTTTTTTCTGTTTTTTTTTTTTTTTTTTCAGAATTTGTCCTTCTTTTTTTTCTTCTTTTTGTTCATTTTTTTCTCAGCTTTTCACTACTTTTTAATTTTGGTATTTTTTTTCTTTTTTGTTCTATTCCCCTTTCCTTTAAGTCATTTTGTGCATAATTGTACATACTATTTGGTCATATAGGGATGAAAGAAGCAAAAACAATCTGAAGAGCCGTTTAGGACCCGAAAGAGCCGGTTCCTTTTAGTGAGCCGAGCCGAAGAAGCCGGTTCTCGAAAAACTCTAAAAACTCACACACACGCAGCTTAGAGGGAACATTGCGCTGGATAGATTTTCTTGTGCACTGAGAATGTGCGGGCAGTGCGTGTTTGCGCACGGGCAGCTTAGGGGTTGTTTTATAGGTTGACTGAGTCTCTTCAACCCAATTTTTAGTAATTAACATGGTAATAACACAGTAACAACATAGTTATAACATGATAAGTGGTTATTTTAGAATTTCAAATATTTTAATTCCAGTTCATGGGCTTCATGGACGAAAACATGTATTCAAGCGTGGATAATTATTTTCAAGCCATACATTCAAGGAATCAAATGAGTATATATTCATGTATTGAACAAATGTATCCTTTCGTCTCTTTATCGATTTCTTTTACAGGAAATACAACAAATTAAATTCCAATTAATTGGTTTAATAAAAGCGAATGAGCAAAAAATGTGCAGGTTTTTGTTTTTGCTATCTGGGCAACTTTTTAGTTGTGTAGCTAGGAATCTTCTTGGCTTTTTAGCTATCTTGCTAGTTTTATACGTTTTTGCATGCTATCTAGCTTACATTTTTACTTATTTTGCTAGTTAGCAAGCTAAATTTTGGCCTTTCCCCACGGGCAAAAATGCAAAGAATAAGTCTTGTATTACAATTTTTTTCAGTGGATTGTTTGGGATTTAAAGTTTAAATAGAGCAGTTTTGCATTAATTTGGCAGATGGGTAGGATAGGGTAGGGCAGGGAGAGTCCTGACAGCCTAATGAAAGAATCTGTCCTTGAGCCTGCTGGTTCTGGCTCTGAGACTCTTCAGTCGTTTCACAGACAGCAACTGGTTGAAGAGGCCTGCAATCCTGGTAGCTTTGTGGGTGAGGCAGGAGTTGTAGCTGTTGTTCATTGCACGATTTATCGCCAGTTTGTATTTTTATAATTAACTAACATGACTTTTGGATATTCATCAAAAGGAAAGAGGCCTAGTTTCTGTTTCCGTCACCTCCATGTCCCCCTTCCCTACTGAGTCCATTTTATTTTGTAATAATGTAATACTGAAATGTGTCACGGCCTATATATAGTCATGATTGTATGATTTCTTCATTTACAGCCTCTTCATTATTTCAGTCATTTATAACGTCTTCAATTATTTAGTCGCAATTCCTTATTCATTTATTCAGTCATTATTATTCAGCCTTCTCCATTATTTCAATTGCGTTTTACTTTGTAGCCATAAGCGACATCGAACAATATATCAGACTTGTTAGAACCACTTTAAACAAAGGGTCATTTTGCAGTGGAAATGTCAACCACTACTGTACTTAAAGTTGGGTTTTGTTTTCGTTTTATAAGTTTGGATTTGGTTTAAGCTTATGGAGCACCCTTTTTATTTGAAAGTGATCGGCCATTGCAAATTTGCACTGGTGAATTTCGACAATCGTTCTGCAGCTCATTTGCGCCCAGAATATTCTGTAGTAAAAACGTCCAGCCTTTATTTCGATATCTCACAACCCAGAGGAATACGAAAATGGCTTTTTTCTTTCATAGAAAGGAAACCGACGGCAAACACGCATCGTCCTTTTACTACAGTCGAAGGAATTGTATATTTGTCATGGGGGGGTGCAAAATCCTTATTTTTCAGAGAGAACGTTGTTTGAAATATCACACAAATAGTAAAGTGCAGGCGGAAGTCAAGGAAAAGCGCAGAGAAACAAAACGAATCTGGGGGAGCAAATGTTGGTGTAGGTATTAATTTCCTGAAGAGATTTGCTTTCGATTCACACAATTAAATATGTTTTTTAAATAGATCTGTATACTATATATTGTATTAGATTGTGGGTTAGGTTTAGTGGTTAGAGTTAAATGGTTATGGTGTATTAGAAAATATAATTATATTTTTTGTTAGTACATGTTTTTTTTTTTATCAATCTTCAAAAGTTACTTCATCATTTTCTAAACGTGTAAAACATTGCTCTCATGAAAAAAAATGAGTTTTCCCACGAGATTAGTAGTGTTTTTTTCCAGTATTGGAATCCAGTAAAATTATTAAATAAAGGAAAAACAAAATCTTGAGTTCAAAAGGGTTTTAAAATGACACTTTTTGTCACAAATGTATTGGGAAAAATCACAATAAAGAGACAAAAAATGAAAAGAAAATGACCGGATTAAATATTTTGAATCTCTTAAAAAAAAAAAAAAAATCCATTCCTGTGTTTTGCCATGCAAATCTTGAAAGTATAATATCTAATATATATATATATATATATATATATATATATATATATATATTACAATGTTCTATTTTATCATTTATAAAAATAGCATAATTTAAAATTGAAATAGTTTTAATTTAAAAAGACTATATTATTAGTTTAACATAATAATAATAATAATAATTTCCTTGTATTGTCATTCTGTGTAACAATGTACACAGAACGAAATGTCGATTACACCTGACCCGTTGTAGCGAGCCGATGCAGCCGCAGCCAACAGAGGGCGCCGCCGACCACTTTTTAAGTCTTAGGAATGACTCGGCCGAGGCGCGAACCACCGACCTCCCATGCCTGTGAAATTAAAAAAAAATAAAAAGCATACCAAATTAATAACTATATATATTGATATAGGATTATTTCCCCCCCCAAAAAATATATATATATAATTAAATTACTGTTAAGTATAAACTTAAGTAGACACTCAAAATAAGGAGAGAATACATCAATGGATTTCAAAGACAGGGGAAAAGAAAGATTTATTTGTATTAAATCTTCAAGGTTAGCAGATCAACCATAATGGGTGTGAAAAAGAACAGTGACATCATTAGCCAATAGAGACAATTGTGTAACTAGCGCATTATAATCAAAACAACGAACCATAGTGCAAAAAAATGTGCACAATAATAATAGATAAAATAAGAAGTACCCCTGGAATCTTCAGCAAACTTCTTTGCAGGTGTCTGATAATAAACAGAAAACATTTACTTATATCACAGCACAGAAACAAAGAAAATAAAACAATCAGCTCATTACTGTAATATACGATAAATGGTAAATGGACTGATTTATATAGTGCATTTCAAGTCACACTTTACAATGTATTTCACACTTACCCATTCACACACACTCATACACCAGCACCTATAAATAACATATCAATAAAATGTATCCATCCATCCATTGTCTTCACCGCTTATCCTCAGTAGGGTCGCGGGGGTGCTGGAGCCCATCCCAGCTGTCTTCGGGCAGTGGGCAGGGGACACCCTGAACTGGTTGCCAGCCAATCACAGATCGTAGACAGACAGCTCAGTCGCTCATTCCCACCTAGGGACAATTTGGACCGGCCAATTAACCTGAAATGCATGTTTTTGGAATGTGGGAGGCACGGGGAGAACATGCAAACTCCACAATGGGAGGTTGCGGTAGCTGGACTTGAACCCGAAACCTCTGCACCGTGGGGCTGTGCGCTAACCACCCATAAAGCGTCCCGCCCCTATAGAATTTAAGTGAAACCAAAATAAAATATTTTTTAATAAATCATGACTATTGGAATATTTACAAGATTTATGGTCTTTTCATTATCAGGTTGGAAGCTGAATCCTGTCGTCGGGGCAGTTTACAGTCCTGAATTTTACGCAGGTAAGAAAAGTCACTTTTTTAAAATAGTCGATTTATTTTTGATTGTTTTTCCTGCACGAGGAACTCGTGTGACTGTACTGGACTGACTTGCAGATGACGGAATCCCGTTTCAGTGAATGTGTGGCTGCATTTTTTTCTGCCGATTTTTGCTCTTTTGTCCCCCTCCATTCCCTTCGGCTTTCACGACGGCCCTTAAATAACCGTTGTGACAGAGTGAGGCCCCATCATTTTTTTTTACCCATCCCCCCCTTTCCATTTCAGACCCGGCAAGCCTCATATGCCAATACAGTGGAACCTCGGTTCTCAACCATAATCCGTTCCAGAACCCTGTCCGAAAAACCGATTTGTTTCATCACCGAAATCCTTTTTCCCATTACAAATAATGTAAATCGTTTTAATCCGTTCCAACACCCTGAATGTTTACCTTTAAGACACACATAACATAAATGTAACCCAGGCTAATCGTACGTTCGCGTTAGCGTAATCTTCCGTACGAAAGATTACGCTAACATGAACGTGTAAAAATAAAATAAAGGATAAAGGAAAGAATTATGAATAGGATTTTTTACCTTTGTGGTGGTCAGCAGAAGGCGCCGATGGATGGTGAGAGGGACGGAGGAGGAAGGAAAATGATTGTTTGGAAGGAGAGTCCCCTTCCATAAAAATTTCGGGGAGCTCCTCTGTCTGAGGGGTTCTCACACGTTCAAATCTCTTTGCTACGGATGACTCGGCTACAGGATGGTCTTTTCTCTCAAAATATCTATCCAATGACACTTGCTTCTGCCTTCTTTTTAGCACTTTTCGGAAGTGGTTCATGACAGTGTCGTTAAAGTCATGATGACTCTGGTGGCTGCAGCTTCATCGGTGTGGTGAAATTCTGTAACTCGGCCCATTTGCTACACATTTGTTTAATCTCGGACGTCCCCTAGTGTATTGGAGGTGCAATTGCACCTGAGAAAATTAAAAGGAGTAGAAAAATGTGATGTGAAACATCCATCCCGGCGTTCGAACCCCGATTTTTGTTCGAACAACGAAGCAACTCCGATTTGTTCCAACTGAGAGTCGTTCGAAAACCGAGGTTCCACTGTATTATCGGCCTTTCCGGTTTTACTACAGAGGGATTTGTATCTATATTTACAACTACCGATAAACAACAATTAAAAACTAAGATGAATTATTCGAGCTGAGTCAATGAGTTTCCTAAATTTATATGGCTGATATCGATATCGAAAATATCAATGCCTTACAAAAAGATTAGACCTCGCCTCCTATGAACCATTCTGGTGTCTCCTCTCAGTAGTTAGCAGTTATTGGTATCGGCCAATAGATGCTGGATTATTTTCAGTTGTCGGTATCGGTTAAAAAAGCAGTTCTAATATATATAAAAGTATGTATAAAAGTTAGCACAACTTGGTCGTGTCTGCTTTCTACCTATCAGTAATGGAATGTAGTCAAAAAAAGAAGCTGGAGCTGGATTATTTTCAATTATCTGAAAAAAAGCAGTTATAATATTGTGAGTAGCAAAACTTGGTCGTTTCTCCTCTCTATTTCTCAGTAATGTGCCTGTAGTCAAGAGAAGCAAAATAAGTTGGCAGTTATTGGTATCAGCCACTAGGAGCTGGATTATTTTTAGGTATTGGTAAGAAAACGAGGTTATAATCTTTTGTGGTCGTGTTTCCTCTCTACTTCTTCGTAATGTGCCTGTAATCAAGAGAAGCAAAAAAGTTAGCATTTATTAAAATCACCTACGAGAAACTGGATTATATTCAGTTATCGGCATTGGTAAGAAAGAGTAGTTATAATATTTTGTGCTGTGCGATTTGGTCGTGTCTCCTCTCTACCTCTTTGTGATGTGCCCATTGTCAAAAAAAGGGGGGAAAATGTGCAGTCATTGGTATCATCCACTAGAAGCTGGATTATTTTCAGTTACCGGTAAGAAAAAATAATTATAATATTGAGAGTAGCACGACTTGGTCGTGTGTCCTCCCTAATTCTCCATAATGTGCCTGCCGCCAAAAGAAGCAATAAAAGTTAGCAGTCAATGGTATCAGCCATTAGGACCTGGATTATTTTTAGGTATCGGTTGGAAAAAGAGGTTATAACATTTTGTGCAGCACGACTTGGTTGTGTCTCCTCTATACTTCTCCATAATGTGCCTGTAGTCAAGAGAAGCAAAATCATTTTGCGGTTATTGTTATCATCCAATAGGTGCTGGATTTTTTTCAGGTATCAATAAGAAAAAGCAGTTATATTATTTTGTGCAGCATGACTTGGTCGTGTCTCCTCTCTACTTTCCGTAATGTGCCTGTAGTCAAGAGAACCAAAAAAAGTTTGCAGTTATTAATAACGGCCACGAGAAGCTGGATTATATTCAGTTATTGGCATCGGTAGGAAAGAGTAGTTATAGTATTTTGTGTTGCACAATTTGGTTGTGTCTCCTCTCAACCTCTTTGTAATGTGCCCGTTGTCAAAAAAGGGGGGAAAGAATTGCTGTTATTGGTATCAGCCACTTGAAGCTGGATTATTTTCAGTTATCGGTAAGAAAAAGCAATTGTAATATTGTGAAGTAGCACGACTTGGTTGTGTCTTCTCTCTACCTATAGGAGTAAATAAATTATATATATATATATATATATATATATATATATATATATATACCTTAGGGGTGTCAAACTCATTTTAACTCGGGGGGCCTCACGATAGAACAAACATTCTGTCGGGGGCCGGATTAGTAGATTAAAGAGAAGGAAAAAGAGAGATAAAGAAATAAGAGAAAGAGGGAGGGAAAAAGAGAGAGCAGGACAAAGAAAGAGAAAAAGAAAGAGGGAGAGAGCGCGAGAAACAAAAGAGATAAAAAGAGAAGTCGTGAAAGACAGAAGGAGAGAAAAGAGAAAAGAAAGTGCAAAGGGTAGGAAGAGCGAAAGAGAAAAGAAAAAAAGGAAATTAGAGCAAAATAAGGGAAAAAAAGAGACACAGAGAGCGAGAGCGAAATAAATACTAGTACAGTGTCTTTGTGAGTGGCACCTGGCTTTGGCAACATCAAGTGGACATATTTCAACCTGCAGCTTGTTTTTCTCTTGCGCTTCTCCGGTTGTTGTCTCGCGGGCCGGATTCAATACAGTTATACTAACACTGTGATGCTAGAAGTCAGAAAATTGCACATTTGATAAACTTTTCGAGACCGCAATAGAATCACATTGGTATCGTTCGATATCATTGTCAGATTTGGGAGAACTGGTATCGAGCCGTACCTAAAAACTAGGTACTAATCGTAAAATGAAAAATACTGATGCGGAGTGTCATTGTGAGTGAAGCTAGTTTAATATTGGGCCAAAGTTGACCCAATATCAATATCCTGTGTCAACAACTTCAAGGTCTGACTGACTAACTGGTGTGAAAGAACCTGACTTTTCTGTACAGAACCTTGACTTCAGGCTATTTAGACTGTATGGCTCAAAAAAAAATAAAAATAATCAAAAACACGCTTCAGAATCTGGTAAAATCATTGGTTTATTTCCAGAGGTAACCCATTTGGAAGCAAGTTCGCTTTTGACCTTGGGCTATTTCGACTGCAAGACTCCCCCACAAAAATAAATTTGAAAATCTAAGACACATTTCAAAATATGACACCTGTTCTGAACACCCCCCCCCTTTTTTTTTTTTCTTTTTTTTTTAAAGCCAAACGATTTCGACTGATCGTAAAAGTGCTTTAAGCAAATTCACTTTTTTTTTACCCCTGGCTATCAAACCGAAAGACTCACCCCGAACCTCACAAAAAAAAAAAAATCAAAGACACGCTACGAGATAAGGTCAAATCAAAACAAGGGAAAATTGCTTATGATAGTGCATTATACTATTTTACTTTTTGAAATTCAGCTAATTAGACTGCAAGACTCCCAAAGAAAGAACCTAATCAAAGACACGCTTAAATGGTGGTAAAATTATTGTTTTCTCCAAAGCTAACCCATTTAGATTGCAAGAATTAAGAAAAAAAAAAGACACGCTATAAAATGTGGTAAAATTATACTATGTTCTCAAACCCGACCCATTCCGATTGCTAGTAGAAGAAGTATTAGCTAAATGTACATTCAGCATGTTCACTTTTTACTCATGGCTGCCACCTCTGGCCAAAATCAGAATTGCAGCATCGGTGTCATTGATTTATTTACATCACATAAAATCTCTCAGCTTATTGTTCCATAAATAAAACTCAAATATGTTTGAGATTTTTTTTTTTAATCCAGGAAGTTTAAACGAAAAATGGACTTTTATTGTCAGGTGTGTCAGAATTAAATGGACTGAAGGCCGAATAAGAAATTTGGGCCGAACTGATCGTATGTAAACAATGAAAGAAGCTGCTAATGGTAGGTGCTATTTAGAATGATAATTGTATTGTATTGTCATTAATATCAACTATCAGCTAACAATTATACTAATAATCGATTCATCTAACGATTGTTTTTTTTTTTAATTATTTATTGAATTATTTCATCTGATTTTTAAAAAAACACTTTAATTTTACTCTTCTTTATTCAAATATTAAAATGTTGTGGACGTATAAGAAAATAGTGCACAAAATAAGAAAATAGTGCACAAAACACAATAGTCTAAAATATAAAACAATTAAAAAAAATTCTGTTTTTCAAATCACAAACACAATACAAACAAATGTATGCTATACACCTGCAAAAGTGCAAAAACAACATCTTTGATGAGTAAGGGACTTGAGCTTTTGGAACAAGAATTTAATGGAGATCTGGAAACCAAGTAACATGATTTTCAACATTAACAAGCAAAAAGTAACCACTATCCCCTTTGCTCACTAAGTCACTCACTCTTTGAGAACTTTACATTGCCATGCAATAATAAATACTCCATTTTCTTCCATTCACTCAACTAAAATATATATTTTTTAATATGATTGGATTCAAATACCGAGCAAATATCTCCAGAGACCCTTCGGTTATCACGATGAATGGGAACCAGAACCAGGGTGGTGCCGCGCCTTCATAAAAGACCCTATGGGTAAAAATTACCTCGACATAATGTCATTCTGACTGAGAGTATACGAATGTAACAAAATAACAACTATAGATCTACAAATAATTTTTGTAATTATTCGAAAGTAAGACAAAATTGGAGGGCTTCTCCTTTCAGAGTTAGAAAGCGATTTAGAGAGCAGCTGGCTAGCTGCACGCTGGCATCGGATATCCACAAGTTAAGCCAGGTCTTTATGATGATTAAAATGCCACTGTCCTGAATGTAGGGGTTTCAGATAAGTTTTAGCTTCGGGTCATCCGTTTCATGGGTAATGGATCTGCCGTTGGTGAGATAAAGGTTCGGCATGGGTGGCTTGAATGACTGAATGCTCATTATTGTAATTATACTAAAATAAGACAAAATTGGAGGGCTTCCCTTTTCAGATTAAAAAGCTGATTCAGAGAGCAGCTGGCTAGCTGCACGCTAGCATCAGATATCCTCAGGTTAGGCCTGGTCTTCACGATGATTAAAATACAACTGTCCTCAATGTAGTGGTTTCACATAAGTTTTAGCTTTAGGTCATCCGTTTTATGGGTAATGGATCTGGCGTTGACGAGATACAGGCTCGGCAGGGGTGGCTTAAATGAATGAATGCTCATTATTGTAATTATACTAAAGTAAGACAAAATTGGAGGGCTTTTCTTTTTAAGAAAGTGATTTAAATAGCGGCTGGCTAGCTGCACGCTAGCATTGGAAATATTCAGGTTAAGCCAGGTAGGTCTTCATGATGATTAAAATACAACTGTCCTGAACTTAGTGGTTTCACATAAGTTTTAGCTTCAGGTCATCTGTTTCATGGGTAATGGATCTGGCATTGGTGAGATACATGCTCGTAATGGGTGAGTTGTTATTTCAGCCGCAGTAGGAGTCTGGACCTGCAGCCTCGCTATTGGCTTCTTTCCCGATGATGCCTCAGTTGCTTCCCGATAATAATCCACTGAGCACTTGATAGTGATTTCTTTGCCTCAGTGTCTGATTTAATTTATGATTTTTTTTTAAAATGATACCAACCACTCAAAGTTATCTTGTGCCATGCTCTGCTGATTGTTTTGGTGGCCACTTGTCCGCCTGACAACGGCCTATCACAGTCGTGCACACACACCGAAACAACTACTATGTGTATGATCCAAATAATGTCTCGAGACCATCTCAGGGGCTGTAGTAAGAACTTTCAGACTAGACGTGGCACCACACCTTTGACATATGTGTTTGGAATGATCGTCATAGAAGCAAAAGTAGGTGATATCAGGGCGTCTGTTGGAATAACTGTTGGGCAGCAAAGCAGGATGTAAAGCGAGGCCGTGCGGGCGATTAATCAGCCTTTATCAGACGGCTTTTCCCAGCACCCATCAGCTGAATCGGCCCCCATAAATCCTGGCCGCCTGACAGTGTACTCCATCTCCATTCCTGGGCTCGGCTACAGCTTTATTGTGCGCAAATCCCATTCGCCCCAATGACAGATGACCTCCGCCTGCGTGCGCGCTAGCGTTAGCACCTAAAAGTTTTACGCGTATAATCCGAAACATCAATGGTGTCCGTTACCGTCTAATTGCTGAATATTGAAAGTTGGAAACGAAGCTAATCAGCAACAAGGCTAGTTAGGAACCTCATACCTGGCACCGATACTCTCTCATCCCTTTGCATGAATCTGGCTTCGGTCACTGCTGGTTCACTGCTTCGTGGATTTCGAATTAAATTCTTTTTATAGTAATTAATATCAACGTATTGTGCTCTGAGTAGACAGCACACAACAAATGGTATCACTGGACAGGTTAGAGAGGGCTTTGTTTAAGATGAGAGCAAGGAGAGTGCGTAGAGATGTTAATCACCAAAGGGTGCTCTATGGATTGTTATGGCGTTGGGAGAGAATGTCGGGAAAGAATGTAATGGCAAGGCTGCTGGTTATGCTTACTGCTAATGCTAGGCTAACAATTTGTTAAGCCACCTCTCTGGAGCCTTTATCTCACCAACGCCAGATCCATTACCCATGAAACAGAAGACCTGGAGCTAAAACTAATGTCAAGTTTATTTGTATAGACCTTAATCACAAAAATGCACAGGATTATATTGACACCTTAGCCTGGTCTTAAGCCAACATGCAGGCAAGGAAAACCTCAGCGTGAGGAAAAAAGAAACCTTGAGAAGGGGCCTCACAAGTGGTCATCCCCCTTCCAGGATGACCAGGGTGGAATCGATTTAGCATTGTGTCACAGTTCACAAACATAGTAAACATCAATAAAAGAGAACACTAGGTAACATGTTAAAAACAATAGTATTTTAAGACCTGGCTTAACCTGAGGATTTCCGATGCTAGCGTGCAGCTAGCATGCAGCAGATGCAATAGCACAGGAAGCTTCTAGGCATCAGCCATTTAGCACATGTGACAAACGAAACAACGCGCAACATCATCAGAGGGCACAGTAGACCATGAAACTGATGACCTGGAGCTACAACTCGAGGGAAACCCCTACATTTTAATCACGGTGGAGAATCAGCTCCCCGATGCTAGCCTGCAACTAGCCAGCTGCTCTCTAAATCACTTTCTTACTCTGAAAGAGGAAGCCCTCTAATTTTGGTGTACATGCTATGAATAACCATTTTGGTGACCGAATTTTTCTTTGTTTTTTTTTCAGTGGCGGGGTTCCCGTACGCCAGCACAGGAGCGGCGGTGGCCTACCGAGGGGCCCATTTGCGAGGGAGGGGCCGAGCCGTGTACAACACGTTCCGCGCTGCACCCCCGCCACCCCCCATCCCGGCCTACGGAGCGTGAGTACGAGCAAAGTATTCAAACGCCGGAGATGGCTGAGTGGAAAACAAAAAGGCCACTTTCTAATAGAGCGGAAAATTGCTCTTTGATTCCGCAACGGACAAATTTCTCTCTTTTTTTCCAAACGTGTCACTCTTTATTCGGCTGTGAATGAACTGCCATGACCTGCCCGGCACACTTCATCGGGTCCACTTCGCAAAAAGATCCTGCCTTTGTGCTCGTGTGGGTGTTTTTGAGGAGTGGGGGTCTTTGCAGAAATTTGACTCTACTGTGAATTCAGAACTACAGAGCACACCTGATTAGAATAGAATAGAATATACCTTTATTGTCATTGTTACAAAATGGGTTAACATATTGTGACAACGAAATTGGGCATGACACTCTAGTTTCACACATTCACAGTGAGGTAAAAAAACAAGAAAATAAAGGAACAGAGAAGATAAGGTTATAAAACAAGGAGGATAAGGTTATAGTTATAATTAACACAAAATGTACACGAGAAATGTCGGCACGTAGGATGTTACATACAGTTTGGTATCGTAAGGGTTTGTGCAATATGCATTTGGTGCAAAAATAGTCATCATAGTGCAAAAAAAAGATGGTCAACATTTGCAAGGTGGGGTGGGGTGTGCGTAGATCAAGGTGTCTTTGAAAAAATTCAAATTGAATATGTATGTATGTGTTAACAATACCCAACTGGATTCAAAGAGCCTTTATGTAACCGCGGTGTACTTGTCCCACCAAAGATCCACATTCACGCTGGACTGAATGATGAGGTTTTTATTACAGTTTCTGCAAATGAAATGAGTCACAACACGTGATTAGCTTCTCTGCTGGCTTTGATCTCTTTGATCTCGTTGGCAGCTCGCTCTGTAGACGGCCCAAAGAATATCAAAGAGCTTTCTTTTCAATTTACATAAAATACATTTTAGAATATCACAATACATTTTACATCCATTTTTAACAAGATACTTTTAACAAGAGATCGTATAGTGTTTTTTTTTAATGTTTACAATGAATTCAACATATTTTTCTTTAGTCTGAATTTTAACCAACATCATCCTTTTTATATATATGAGAAAATAGAAATAAGAACAATAATGAGTATAAAAACGGGTTCAATTGACCTGCAAATGAAATGAGTCACAACACGTGATTAGCATCTCTGCTGGCTTTGATCTCTTTGATCTCTACAAGGGGAATTAACATTTTAGCACAACAGAAACAAAACGAAAATAAATCCAAACAGCCTGACAACATCAATCACATTACTCTGCATGTTGAGGGATTTGTCAGCTGTGGTTATAATGTTTAAAATTCACTTTTTTGTGGAGCACCAAAAGATGTGTCTTACCGTTGGCAGCTCGCTCTGTAGACTGCCAACAAAACCCCGCCTTCCGGTCACATGTCAAAAGCCAAAACAAACCCTACCCCATACCAGCAGGTGGCACTGTTGGACCCATCATTGCAGGACACTTACCAAAAACAATACACATATTTCAGCAGGAATCTCAATAAAACAAAAGTTATTATTACACCCATTTCATTTATACACAGTATATTTTCCACCGTGCCTATGAGCTTTTATCATTTACCCTCGGTGTTCCAGCCACAGAGGAAAGGAGGTTTTCTTCTATTCTAAGATGAAAATAGTGAAAGTAAGAAAAGGACTGTTTCAAATACATTCCAAATGCTAAAACAAACCCCCCAAAAAGGAAAAGTTTATTCGAGCGCATCAAATAATTTCACATATATGCAAAGGCCATACAAGCAGTTTGACAGAGGCTGCAATGATGATTTCAGCCAGAAGATGGCGGCAGACAATTAGAATGTTTTGAGCTCATGTGCGCCATCTTTAAATTTGACCAACCGGATGTCACTGTGTTGTGAAAAGCACAAGGAAGAATACAAACTATGGAGACCTCAAAGTGACCAAAATGCACTGTATTTCCTTGTTATTTCTTCACCTTGCCTTTGTAAATGAAAAAAAGAAAAAAAGCAAGGAAAAGGAAAAAAACATGTAAGCTTTAGAGAAAAAGAAGAATGAGTTGCGACCATACGAAGTACGAGACCAAATCTCTGCGTAACAACAAGTAAGAGGACGGTTTCAGATTTAAGACCATCCTTGTTGGTTCTTGGAAATGAGCGGGGGGTTTTTTTGTACGAGGGAATCTCTCCAAATCAATTATCATTAGAGCGGGAAACTTTTTTTTTGTGCTTGTCGAAAACTCCCATCATTTGCGGCACCTTCCCCTCCCCTGGTTTTTCCTATCATTAATTATCTGTGTTAATAAATTGTGTGTGCTATTTCAATCAGCCTGGTTCATTGAATCCATTTTCTTGGAATTAGTAATTCACATCAGAACTCAAAGAACTCAAAGTAATAATCTATTTTTTTAAGTGCAGGAAATTCTAGCATCTTTTAGAGAAAAAAAGGTGGCAATTTTTTTCTTTACTGATTGCAGTAAAAGAATAATTGGTTAAAATCCCAACAATTTTCAAAAATTAAAGCTAGAAAAATCCCGACATGATATTTTGAAATCAAAAGACAAGTCATTTTTGCATTGTTTTTTTTTCAACAGTGTGGTCTACCAGGATGGATTTTATGGAGCAGAAATATACGTAAGTGTCTTTATTTATAAGCATAGATTTATTTTTCTTTTTTTTTTTTTAAATCCATAACTTGTCTTTGTGCAGGGTGGATATGCAGCTTACAGATATGCTCAGCCAGCTGCTACTGCTGCAGCTGCGTATAGTGACAGGTATGTCTCGTTTTTGACATGTTTACAATTGTATTTATAATTATGCTTCTAATTAAGGGACGCGCAATAACTGTTTTTTTTCCCCTTACCGATAAATAAACCAATAAATCCTACTTCAGGAGATTGATACAGATAATTGCTTACCTGTTTTTAACTGCACGCTACAGAATAAAATTGGATTCAACAGAGAAAGTGAGTGATATTAAAAAAAAATTAACTCATTGCAGCTATATAATAATCAACCAAAAAAAATCCAATTATTTTCATGTGTATCTATATTTTGGTGCAGCGTGCAAGTGCTCCAATACTTAAAGTCACATACAGGGTTGGGTAGGGTTACTTTAACTGGATTACTTTCAGTTACTTTTGGATTACTCCAATACCAAATATGCTAATAGAAGACAAAATAAACTAAATATGAATAAAATTACAAAATTTTGTGCAGGCTTGGGGAGTAACAATACATGGAACGGCAAAAATGATGTTGGCAAGCTGTTTGGATTTATTTTGTTTCTGTCGCATGTTATTAAGTTTTGCCGGGGATCAAAGTGATCAAAGCCAGGAGAGAAAGCTTACCACATGTTGTGAGTCATCATTTTATTCATATTTAGTTTATTTGGTCTTTTATTGCATATTTGGTATTGGAGTAATCCAAAATTAATTGAAAGTAATCAAGTTCAAGTAACCCTACCCAACCCTGGTGAAATATGCCTTTGCTAAGAAAAAATATGAAAAAAAAATATTATTTTAGCGGTACACTTTCTGTACCCGGTCCAAACGCGGGGTTCGGCACTTGTAGAGATGGTGCCCTGTTCTGCAGACGTGGGCAGTGGACGTGGATTGCGGACAAAATGCCTGTCTTTCCTATAAAGTGCAGAAATCAACAGGGTGCTTTTTGAAGTGGGTGTGCGTAATGGAGGCTGATAAAGACACAGTGAAACACAGATTAACAGTTGTAGTGGAGGACAAAGAACAACCTTCCCGTTCGACGACGGCCGTGGTCAATGTGGCTGTAGCGGATAGTTTTCCTCTGGTGTTGTCCGAGTTGAGCAATTTTGAAAAGGAATACAACGATAAGACGTTTTTTTTTTTATTTAGTTTTGACACTGGATGTGGTTTCTTTCCTTTTTATCAAGTCGAGTCATGTTTATTTGTGACACCCTTAATCACAAGGAGTCTCAAAGGGCTGCACAGACCACAGATTATTGCAAACTACAGACTATTATCACACCAACCTACATGAGGGCAAGGAAAATCTCAAAACCTTAACATAGGGTAAATGAAAAAACCTTGAGAAGGGACCGCACACGAGGTAATCCCCCTTCCAGGACGACCAGGCTTCAATAGATGTTGCAATAACAAATAATACACAGATATTGTTTCCATGAAATATCGGTTATTCATAAACTAGAGAATAGAAGTGTTTTTTAAGCCTAGATTTTAATAGTTCCACTGAGGTTGCGGATCGAATCTCAGTGGGTAGAGCATTCCACAGCACGCTCTTAAACCTGCAGTTTTCTTCTTGGCTCTTGGGATCACTAGTAGACTAGCATTTTGAGAGCAAAGGCCCCATTAAATCTGATTATTCGACTAATCACTTCAAAAGTTGTTGACTAGTCTCCTTGGTGCTTATAATATCAGTTACAGTGTACATGTGTCGTCAGGAGCGCCTTTTAATCAAATCAGGCGGCACACTTCTGGTTATACCTTAATATCCGCCCCTGTATGCCTACGTGGACGGTTCTGGTACGCTTAAGCATGCATTTGGCTTTGAGGTATGCGGAACTATCGGGAAAAGCGACTTGATGTTTTCACGTCAAAATACTCCGAATGGAGTTTGTGACAGAACTTGATTCAGACGAAAAGAAAATGCACAAACTTTGGTGGTTGAGGAGAGATTTTGATTACTTTTTTTTGTCTTTGTCTTTTTAAAATCCATTTTGACAGTGGTGACAGCCACAGCGTGATCGTAGATACGGTGTTAGCTTAAGTAGCATTAGCATCTCCATTTCCACACAAACTCAATGCAATAGTGTTCTTTACCTCATAGCAGCTAAATATAGTATCAATCTTATTTATTATAATGTATTTACTTTTACCTTTCATCAAATGTCCTAATTTTGCATTTACTACTCGTTTGACATGGATATATTTAAACAGCAGGGGTAAATGGTAGTATTTCAGGGAACATTATTTTTTTCTTGAACATTTTATCTGAATCTCAAATTTTAAATCCAACATTTTTAAGTTTTTCATGAATATTCTGTAAAACTAAATCCAATTTTGGGAGTTAGATTTTTTTTCTTGAATACGCTTTTCAAGGTTTCTTCATTTTCCTCATGCTGAGGTTTTTTGAGTTTTCCCTTGCCCTCATGTAGGTTTTAGATCAGGGGATGTTGTTATAATAGTCCGGAGACTGTAATGGTCTACGCAACCTTTGAGACTCCTTGTGTTTAATGGCTTCACAAATAAACATGACTTGACTTGACTAGATCTTAATTGAGCAGTTTTTTCATCATTTTTAAGATTTTGTCTTGATAGACTACAAAAATGTTCCTAATTTTTGTCATTGTACATTTCTCCTTGATGTAAAGTTTTGAAGAGATTCGGTCAAGTCAATCTAAAAAAATATGAATTAAAAATAAGCTTTGACGGAATTCTCCTCAATTGCCCATTAAGAAAAAATGAAAGAGACAAAAACGTATGTTTTTCCAACATAAGTTTTGCAAGAAGACCTAAAACACTTCCCACCCATTTTTCCCTTTTTCATTATATAACTTAAATAGCCTTCAGAATAAACACATACCAGCTCATAGCCTAGATGGTAAGGCGCCCGCTTTGAGACTGGGAGGTCGGTGGTTCGCGCCCCGGCCGAGTCATTCCTAAGACTTAAAAAGTGGTCGGCGGCGCCCTCTGTTGGCTGCGGCTGCATCGGCTCGCTACAACGGGTCAGGTGCAATCGACATTTCGTTCTGTGTACATTGTTACACAGAATGACAATACAAGGAAATTATTATTATTATTATTATTATAAATATAGAAAAATTTCAAGAAGCACGAAAGAAAGAAAGAAAGAAAATTGAAACAGTCAAAAAATAGGTTTACGAAATAAAGAAAATTAAGAATACTTCTGGCAAAAGATTCTGCTCATTTTAGGCTTAAGCGTCATTATTTGTATGATATTTTATCCTGTTTCTTAAATAAGATAGGAAGTCTTTATATATGGAACATATTTTCTACCGATATAATAAAAAGAAAATGAGAACAAGATAAAGGTATGGTTGAATCGAATGTCTTTGCAAATGGTAGCCAAAACATTCCTAAATCAAATTCAACCAATAAAATTCACCACCAGAGTGGGTTTGAACTCCACAAATGAAGTGCTGGCCATTTTGATATCCCAATACCACAGAATTGTCGTTCTCTCGATTCAACTTAAGAGTAATTATTCAGTTGAAGTTTATAACCACTTTTGTAACTTGTAGCCAAAACCGTCCCAAATAAAATTCAATTGCAGTAATAAAACTGACCCCAATAAGGCGGTTGATTTGCACAAATGGATTAGAAACCATTCTTATAACCCGCTATCACAAAATGGTCCTTCTCTTGATTCAACTTGAGAGAATTTTATCCTTTTGGGGGTTATAGATCAGTTTGTAATTTGTAGCCAAAACATTCTCGGGTGAAATTAATAGCACTAATAAAACTGACCACTAGAGGGGTTGATTTTCACAAAAACAAGGTGATATCAGGTGAGTTTTTATATCCCAGAGTTCTTTTCTGTTAGAGGTTATAAACCTTTTGGTAACCTTTTGTCAAAACATTCCCGATTAAAATTAAATAGCACTCATAAAACAGACCACCAGAGCAGTTTGAACTGCACAACTAGCATACACGCCAGTTTTATATCCCAATACTACAATATTGCCATTCTCTTGATTCAAATTAAGAGTGATTATTCTGTTGGCTGATATAGACATGTATCAAACTCATAGCCTGTGGGCAAAATATGGACCGCCACGTCAACCAACCATACACATTTATAAGTGACATGAGGCCCTTCAAGGACGCTGATGTGGCCCTTGATGAAAATGAGTTTGACACCCCTGTTATAGACCATTTGGAAAGGAGAGGGGATGGGCACCACCAGGTTGTACTTTACCAAGACACACCACAGGAAATGCTGCCCATACAACCCTAGTGATTAAGGGATCCAACCAACCATACACATTTATAAGTGACATGAGGCCCTTCAAGGACGCTGATGTGGCCCTTGATGAAAATGAGTTTGACACCCCTGTTATAGACCATTTGGAAAGGAGAGGGGATGGGCACCACCAGGCTGTACTTTCCAAAGACACACCACAGGAAATGCTGCCCATCCAACCCTAGTGGTTAAGGGATCCAACCAACCATACACATTTATAAGTGGCATGAGGCCCTTCAAGGACGCTGATGTGGCCCTTGATGAAAATGAGTTTGACGCCCCTGTTATAGACTATTTGGACTGGAGAGGGATGGGCGCCACCAGGCTGTACTTGCTCAAGACACACCACAGGAAATAGTGCTTATACAACCCTAGTGGTTAAGGAATCCAACCAACCATATACATACACATTTATAAGTGACATCAGGCCCTTCAAAGACAGCCATTACACTGATGTGGCCTTTGATGAAAATGTGTTTCATTTTAATATACTGTAGACCATTTTGCCAGGAGAGGGATGTGCACCACCAGGGTGAACTTGCCCAAGACACACCCTATGAAATAGTGCCCCCATGACCCTTGCGGTTAAGGGATCCTACCAACCACATACAAAATACACATTTATAAGTGACCTGAGGCCCTTCAAGGACGCTGATGAGTTTGACACCACCGTTATTCACAATTTGGCCTGGAGGGAGATGGGCGCCACCAGGCTGTACTTGCCCATGACACAATACAGGAAATAGTGCCCCTACAATCCTTGTGGTTAAGGGATCCAACAAACCATATAAGTGACATGAGGCCCTTCAAAGACGCTGATGTGGCCCTTGATGTAAATGAGTTTGACACCACCGTTATTCACAATTTGGCCTGGAGGGGGATAGGCGCCACCAGGCTGTACTTGCCCAAGACACAATACAGGAAATAGTGCCCCTGCGACCCTTGTGGTTAAGGGATCCAACCAACCATATAAGTGACATGAGGCCCTTCAAGAACGCTGATGTGGCCCTTGATGAAAATGAGTTTGACAGCCCTGTTATAGCCATCTGGCCTGGAAAGGAATGGGCGCCACCACGCTGTATTTGCCCAAGACACACCACAGGAAATGGTGCCCATACAACCCTCGTGGTTAAGGGGTCCAAAAAAACACATTTGTAAGTGACATTAGGCCCTTTAAAGACAGCCATTACACAAATATGGCCCTCGATGAAAATGGGCTTCATTTTAATATAGACCATTTGGCCTGGGGATGGATAGGAACCACTAGGCTGTACTTGCCCAAGACACACCACATGAAAATGGTGCCTATACAACCCTAGTGGTTAAGGGGTCCAACCAACCACAATTATAAGTGACATCAGGCCCTTCAAAGACAGCCATTACGCTGATGTGGCCTTAGATGAAAATGAGTTTGACACCCGTTACAGACCATTTGGCCTGTAGAGGGATGAGCGCCACCAGGCTGTATTTGCCCAAGACACACCACAGGAAATGGTGCCCATACAACCCTAGAGGTTAAAGGGTCCAACATCAGGCCCTTTAAAGACAGCCACTACACAGATATGGCCTTCGATGAAAATGTGCTTCATTATATGATGGACCATTTGGCCTGGAGAGGGATGGGCACCACCAGGCTGTACTTGCCCAAGACACACCACATGAAAATGGTGCCTATACAACCCTAGTGGTTAAGGGGTCCAACCAACCACAATTATAAGTGAAAGGGGGCCCTTCAAGGATGCTGATGTGGCCCTTGATGAAAATCAGTTTGACACCCCTGTTACAGACCATTTGGCCTGGAGCGGGATAGGCGTTACCAGGCTGTAATTGCCCAAGACACACCACAGGAAAGGGTTCCTCTACGACCCGTGTGGTTAAGGGACAACGCCCACCCACTCACCAGCTAAATACAACAATTTTGCCATTCTTTTAATTCAATTCTGTTGGAGGTTGAAAACCATTTTCTAACCTGTAGCTAAAACCTTCTCAAGTAAAATTGGATTGCAGTCACAAAAGTGACCACCAGAGGGTGTTCAAACTGCCTTTTCGAAATCCCGTCGTTCTCTTAAGAGTAATTCCACCGCGGGAGGTCATAAACCACTCTGAAATCGCGCCGATCGAGTCGTCCCCTTCGCCGTCGGCGGCGCTCTCCCAACCTCCCTTCGAAGATAGAGCATGTCAGGCGCCGATAAGGAATGTTCACAGCGGGAGGCTGCAGACCCCTGATAATGCGACGGAGGTGAGAAGTGAGTCTCTAAAGACGGATAGTGGAGAGCCCCCCTTCCTCCGCCACCCCTGGGCTTTCCTTTCATGCTCTGGGCTTACATATTTCCCGGTTGTCATCGGCGGCTTGTTTATTCGGCGTGACGCGAGCGTTCGTGTATTCTATTTCCACGCGCGCTTGATTTAGAGCCAAGTCTGAGCAGCGAGGTGGAATTGAGAGGAGACGGGTCAGAGGGTGGGAGGCGCTTTTATTTATTGTCAGATAAGAGCGCTCTTAAATAGAGCAGATGGCCTGAGACTTTCTTTGGACTTTCCGTGTCTGGAAAAAGAAGCTAAGCGCAATGGAGTCGTGATAAAGGCAGAAAACCCACGTATGCGACCCTGTTACCTCGTTTTGATTCCATAACTACGGTGGCCTAGAAGTGCAAAACACTTTAACATTTTAGAAAACAGTTTGTTATTGGGGCGGCACGGCGGATGAGTGGTTAGCGCGTCCGCAGCACAGTTCTGAGGTCATGAGATCAAACATTCCTGTGCAGAGTTTGCATGGTCTCCCCATGCTTGTCTGGGTTTCCTCCTGGCACTCAGGTTTCCACCCACATTCTGAAAACATGCATTTCAGGTTAATTGGCTGGTCCAAATTGTCTCCAAGTGTGGATTAGCGAGTGAATGGTTGTGTGTCTCAGTGTGCCCTGAGACTGGCTGGCAACCGGTTCTGGGTGTCCCCTGCCCACTGCTCTATGACAGCTGAGATGGGCTCAGGCACCTCCGCGACCCTACTGAGGATAAGCGGTGCGGATAATGGATGAATTTCTTATTGTGTACATTTTAGATAAGACCTTTTCAGACGCTCCCCTACTTACGACCATTCGACTTACGAAAAACAGTACGATGATTTTTTTGGGGACGTCGAAAAATATCCGCTGTGAGTTGGATTTTGTATTGTGTGCACCTTATCCGTGTACAGGACAGTACTGTAGTACTTCTTTCTGCCGCTACCGGCGTGTGGTGGCGCTGTGAGAGGTCACCCAGCATCCACACCAACGAAGAAATACGCTTCCTCCTAGTTCGTGTGTAAACATTCTCTACGGTATCTCCGTAGAATTTTGACCTTTTTATTGTTTAAAATCTCATCCATCCATTCGACATGGTTGGTGTAAAGTGTAAAGAGACGAGCTGTTTCTTTTAAAATGAAAGTCGAATAAGAAAGATTGATACGGTTGAGAAATTGGGTGGATTGCTTTTTTTTCGGCCACTTTCTACAACAGAGGAGGAAGTCGCCTAACTCTTGATGCTCATCTTCCAAAAGTAAATTAAACTTCACTTTATTTATCTTTATATGTGTATATTATGAAATGTTTATTTTTTAGTATAAAATGATACAGGTTACTTATAAAAGCCTTAAACATACTTATATAAACCTTAAACATACAAAATATAGAACTTAAGCAACTTTCGCACAAATTCAACTGACGAACGATCGTCCAGAACTCGTTCGTAAGTGGGGCAGTGTTTGTATATTTTTAGGAACCCTTTTAAATTTTAGAAAACACTTTTACATTCCAGGAAACACTTTTACATATCATAAAACCAAATTACATGTTTTGAAACAAATGTTACACAATGTAAAATTGTTTTGCACCTCTCATCCACCGGTAAATACATTTTCAGAAGTGTAGTCCCTGAGGGCCAAAACGTAAAAATACTTTTTTTGTTATATATTATCTTTGAAAACTATTATTAAGGGTTCGATGCAGCTTATCAGTAAGTATCTGTTCTCTGGGAATGATTTCAGTAGGAAAAATTACTGTCTTTTGTTGTGTTGTGTTGAGGTTCAAATCGGCTTAGCAAAGAAATAGCTTTATATCTTATTAGTTTAGATCTATTAAAATGTCCTATCTTATTAGATGATTACAATTATTTACATCATCCATATTTTACTCATTCAGAGCCTTTAGGTTATAGACTTTTTAATTGGGAAGTCGGTTAACAAGTTAATGTGTATAAACATTGAAGTTTATTTCGCGATCTACGCTGCGGGCCACTGAAAAATGGCCGGTGGACCATTGTTTGGTCACTGCATTGAATGGAGAAATATCACTGACTTTTTTTTATCTCAAATTTAATATCTAAAACAGCATTAAATAACAGATGAGATTTTTGGCACGTGTTTTTAAAGCAGCAGTGCCCCTAGTGGTTAAAAAAAACGTATATATTTTAATCTAAATTTGCATTTTTTTAAATAATAATAATAATAATAATAATAATAATTTCCTTTGTATTGTCATTCTTTGTAAGAACGAAATGTCAATACACCTGACCAGTTGTAGCGAGCCGATGCAGCCGCAGCCAACAGAGGGCGCCGCCATTTTACCAATGTTATAAGTCTTAGGTATGACTCGGCTGTAGGTCAAGAAATTTGTGTTTATTTTACATAACATGGGGCTCACCTACTGGTGTCAGACAACTTGCTGCTACGGGTGCTCCCAAATACCAAAAATCTCCCAAAATGTTGACCAAAAAAATATAAAGAACTCGTTTTGAGTACCACTTTTTGTATATTTCCTTGTGCTTTAAGTGCTCGTTTTTAGTTGCAAGACCCAATACAGAAACATCTAATCAAAAAATACAAACTGTCCCTCCAAATTATGTTTTGAATCAAGGCATTGATATTAAAAATGAAAACCTGATTCTGAGAATAATTTTGAAGCGTTAATGCATTTTTTCAGCTCTAGCTCATATAAATATAAATCTCACATGACGAGTGAAAAGGCCGCCTCCGCTTCCTTTGATTTATGACCGTATTCATTGACATCACATATTTGCCGACATTAGCGTATTTCATCAGACCGTGCAAAATATCGATCCCGACCTTTGAGTTATGGCCGCCGCCAAAACCCGTTCACAAACGACGCTTTAAAGCATTTTCCACAATGTTTCCAAAGATTCGCTTCAATTCTTTATTGATTCATGTAGCCGCCATTCTCAAGCGCTCCCTTCCTTTCACTTTTGTCTTTAGTAAAGTTCGTACAGGTGCTTAAAACCCTTAAAGATTGAATTTTAATCTTTTATTTTCAAGGTTTGATATCCGGTTGCGTTTTGAGTGAAGTGCTTGTAAATGTTTGACATTTTTACCCCATTTCCGAACAAGTCTGCTTAAAAATGACGCCAACACTGCTCTCTGGTGGCCTCTTTGCCGTTGCATTTCTTCTTCCCTCGTGATTAAAGCCAGCTTGAATTAGTTTGTATGGCATTGTCATACGGCGGCGCAGTGGTTAGCGCGTGCGCGGCACAGTTTTGAGGTCATGAGATTGAACCTCCTGTGTTGCGTTTGCATGTTCTCCCCGTGCTTGCGTGGGTTTCCTCCCACATTCCAAAAACATGCATTTCAGGTTAATTGGCCGGTCCAAATTGTCCCTAGGTGTGAATGAGCGAGTGAATTGTCTGTCCCTGCGTGCCCTGCAACTGGCTGCGAACCAGTTCAGGGTGTCCCCCGCCCACTGCCAGAAGATAACTGGGATGGGCTCCAGCACCCCCGCGACCCTACTGAGGATAAGCGGTGCAGATAATGGATGGATGGCATTGTCCAATGAAGCGTCATCGCCCCCTGGGGATCAGGTGCGACATTATGGACATTTAGAATGGACCATGCATAAATTAAGGTCATATTTCCCAGTTGTAAATTAAAATGGGAAGAACTTCCTGCAACTGAAAATGTAAGCTACAAATCTCTTACCTGACGCCTGTATGGGAATAGATTTGTCTCCAAAAATATTTTTACATGTGTTGACAAACACATGCAGCACGGCGGCGCAGTGGTTAGCGCTTGTGCGGCACAGTTCATGTCATGGGAACCTGTCGTGGGTTCAAATCCAGCTCCAGACTTCCTGTGCGGAGTTTGTATGTTCTTTCCGTGCTTGCGTGGGTTTCCTCCGGGCACTCCGGTTTCCTCCCACGTTCCAAAAACATGCATTTCAGGTGAATTGGCCGGTCCAAATTGTCCCTAGGTGTGAATGAGCGAATGAGTTGTCTGTCCCTGTGTGCCCTGCGATTGGCTGGCAACCAGTTCAGGGTGTCCCCTGCCCACTGCCCGGAGATGGCTGGAATGGGCTCCAGCCCCCCCGCGACCCTAATGAGGATAAGCGGTACGGCTAATGAGATGAGATGAGATGACAAACACATTTGCCATTTACTCAAGATCTAAAAAAAAAAATCATGTCTTTCTTTCAACGGTACAGGAGAAATTGGAATACTGGCTTTGAAAACCTTTAAAAAGTGTTTGAATTTGGCCAAGAAGAAGAAATACAAACCCTGCTTTAGGTTTCTCCCTTAAAAAAACAAAGTTCAGGAAAACCTAATTCACCCACGCAGGCTCTTATCTTTGTCCTGCAGTCGTATTCTTTGCATTGGTTTTAAACGAAGCAAACAAACGAGAGAGGTGAATCCGTATAAAGTAGTCGAGTCGCGTCGGAGGAAAAACTAAGAGAAGAGGAGCGATGGGCTTTCGGGCTGGGGGGGATTAGTTCCGAGCCAGTGCCGGTGAATAGACTGGAAATAAATCTCGGCGCACAGACGGAAGACGAGTCTTCGGGGTTTGCGAGTCCGAAAGGAGGTGAAGACAATGAGAGTAAGGGGATTGGACTCCCGACTTGTGTCTTTTATCGTTGCGCTGGGCCGAGAGGAGTCTCCGCGATACCGGTCGCGATATTGTCGGGCTGGGATTAAGACGTTTGGGAGGGGTCAAATTGAACACTCGAGAGGAGATTAGAACCCGGGATACGACATTTTTCTGTTGTGAGCAATGTTCCCTGTAATTTTCCGCGGGTCTGAGCGTTCACACAAAGTCGGTGAGCAACGCTTGAAACAACAGTGAGCAACGGCAATCCCAAGTGTGGCAACTAGGTCATTATCAAACATGTCCAAAACTTGACATCAAGTTACATTTTGCTGAGTTTCCGGCAATGCAAAATGATTTTTCTCTTTTGAATGAATTGCCTCATTTACTATTGCAAAGGTTGTACGGCCTACAAACGTCGTTTGTTCTTACAATTCTTTCACAAGATATCCATTTCTTTTTATTTCCTGATATATTTTGTCGCATAATATTAACATTTTTGGGGGCTTATTTAGTCGGTTGTAAGATACAGAACTGTACTTAATCACATTTTTTAGTGGAAGTACAATGTTGGCAACAAGATTCACTTGATATAATTGGAAATTATTTGAATTTTTTGTTACTTTTTTTCTTTTTATTCTCTATTTACTTTTTTCCTACATTTTTCTTTTCTTGTTTTCTGGCCTTTTTTCTAAATGTTTCCTTCTTTTTTTCTCTTCCTTTTGTTTCTTTTTTTCCTCAGCTTTTCACTACTTTTTCATTTTGGAATTTTTTTCTTTTTTGTTCTATTCCCCCCTTCCATTAAGTCATGTTGTGCAAAATTTTACATAATATTTGGTCATGTTGGGATTAAAGAAGCAAAGGGCCGTTTAGGACCCGAAAGAGCCGGTTCCTTTTCGTGAGCCGAGCCAAAGAAGCCGGTTCGCTACTAACTTAATTCAACTTCGTTCTACTTCGACTCGACTTCAAAATACCGCATTTAGGACACAACGTCAGGGGAACCCGTGTATTTTTACCTTCATGCACTGTAACTTTGACTTAAGTCGCTTCTTAATTAGTAATTTTGAGCCCTCATTTTTGTGCGCTGGCTAGATTTCCTTGTGCGCTGAGAATGTGCGAGCAGTGCGCAATTGCGCACGCGTGCAGCTTAGAGGAAACACTGGTTGTGAGGTTGGGATCATCCATCTATCCATTATCCGCACCGCTTATCCTCAGTAGGGTCACGGGGGTGCTGGAGCCCATCCCAGGGAAAGCACCAGGGCCTGGATGGGGAAAACGCTCTCAAGTCTGCAGATTTCTTCTTGGCTCTTGGAGTCACAAGTAGACCGGCATTTTCAGAACAGAGACTCCTTGCAGGAACATAGGGGGAAATCTAACTGGAGAGATAAGAGGGGGCAAGTCCATGCAAACATTTGTATCTTAGAGTGTTTTCATTTACTGACAATTGAACACTGTGTTTGGGTTTAAATTGTCTCTTTTTTGTTCTGGTCAAAATAAGAAGCAAAGAACTAAAGCAAAAACATATTAAAGGCAGGGATGCATCGTTTGAGACGTCTTTAAAAAGTGAAAAGTGAAATATTTTCTCTGTTAACAATGCCCAAACTGAGTTCAATGAGCCTTTGGTAAGTTTCTTTCCACCACACCTAACTGCTTTCGTCTTCTAGCACTCCTCCCGGACCTGGAACGTATTAAGAAGCAGGAAAGGTGGTGTGGGGCAAGAGTGGTAATGAGTGATTGCACGCTCATTCTCAGATTTTTTTTTTGTTAGTGTAGCCTGAAAATGGTAAAAGTAAGAAAAGGCCTATTTCAACTATAGGATGATCGCCAACCCAAACCCCCAAATGACATGAAAAAAAAAGAGTTTATTAGTACAATATGCACGATAGGGCGCAACGTGTGAAAGGGAGGAGTCTGGTTCTATTTCTGTATTTAACACTACACAGGGCGCATCCCTCGATAGGGTGCGGGAGCCCTCTGCAAACATTTTTATGTTAGTAAGAGAAAAAGGCAGATAAAAAGTCTTTTAAAATCTTGAATTGAACTTGCCTTAAGCTGTAGGAACCACGGTACAGTATCTTGAAGCTACGGACACCATCTTTAAAATTCTTCGGCGTATTATCGATATCTCTCTGCGGATAATCTCCGTCTCCGTCTATTTCCAACCCCTGGGCCATTCCTCAGCGCGTTATAAACGGTTATAGATCTCCCCTTTGCGCCACCGTTAAAATCGACGAGCCATAATGCCGCACATCCCTCGCTTATTGTCATTAGCAGGCGCCCGCTATCCATTATCCCGCTCCACCTCATCAAAGCCAACATCCGCAAGTTCTCCCTTTGCGCTCAAGAAGAAACAATTAACGTTCTCCCGGCTGATAAAATCGCCCCGCTTTGATTTGCGGCGGTCCAAAAGATCCCATCCGCTTTTATGTCAGGCTAGCAAGTCATAATGTCGGAATGTACGGCCTGGTTAGCAAGACGCTCCATCAAGCTATTAGTTTCCCGCCGGGAGTATGTTCGCAGTATGGCCGCTCTAAATCTGAAAGCAATAGCTTTCCAAATGTTTATACGTTGTGTTAAGACTCATTTAGATAGAAAAAGCAGCCTAGCCGCTGTAGTTGGTTGTAAACTTTTCGGGTTCCAGATTTCTAGAACTTTTCAGGTAATTGTTAGTAATTAAAATGACTTTTTACCTTGTATCACGACCCAAATATAATTATTAGTTGGATATTTGGGTTATGGATGCCCTGGGAAGGAATATACAGAGAGCATTTGGTTATCGCTGGTTCCCTGCAGACTTTGATATTGAATATATTGAGTGTCATTAATATCAACATATGCATTGTCTTCTGAGCAGACCGAACACAGCAAATGCCATCCTGGGGGCAGGTTAGGGAGGCCTTGGTGTGTTGGTGGGCGTCACTGTCTGATTGTGTTACTGTGATACTCTGGCGAGCTTGGGAAGTGACTGAGGTGATCCGGTAGAGGAGGCTGCAAGTTTGGTTTACTGCTACGGCTAGGCTAACAACTCTCTTAAGCCAGCCTTTATCTCACAAACGCCAGATCCATTACCAATGAAACGGTTTTCCTGAAGGTTTAGCTCGTGGAAAACTGCTACATTTGGGACGGTTGTATTGTAATTACCGCAAAGACCTGGCTCGACTCGATACCGGATGCTAGCGTGTAGCTAGCCAGCCACTTTCTAAATCGCTTTCTTGCACTGAAAGGAGAAGCCCTCCAATTTTGTTGGACTTTTCTATAATTAAGACAAAGACCATGTATTCAACTACAATTCTGTATTTTTTTTAGTAGATGTATAGTTGTTATTTGATTACAGTCGTATACTGTCAGTCGGTAAGGTTGTCATCTTGGGGTAAATTTGCCCACCAGGGGCTTCAATGAAGGTGCGTTGCTACTTTGTGGATTTTCACTTTCCATGGGGGTTTTTTGTCTGGTCCTCATTACTTTATCATGATATTGATTAAACATTTTACCCAAAATGTTTGATGTCATACAGAGACTTCTCAAAAGTTTGTATTCCAATTTTGTAGTTCAAGCGCCCTCTGGTGGTCAGATATTGGAGTGCAATTTAATTGTTTTGACCAAAAACGTAAACATTATCTGAAGCCTTCTAATCCTATATATCGCTGTTTTACGAACAAAAAATTTGTATAGATATACATAAAATCTATTGTACAGAGTGAGGTATTAGGACCTGGGGGAAGACCCGTCATGCTAGCTAAAAACTGCTAAATTGATATTTTCATTTACTTAAAATTGACCACTGTGTTTGAATTTAAATTCTGTACATCTATATTTTACTAACAATGCTCAACTGAGTTCAACGAGCCTTTGTAATGTTTCTATCTGCTATCATTCTTACTTTTGGCACTGCTGTTCCGGGACCTGCAATAAATTAGAAAGCAGGAAAGGGGTTTGTGGGGGGAAGAAGGGTAAGGAGTGATTGTACACTCCTCTTTTTTTTGTTAGTGTAGCCTGAAATGGTAAAAGTAAGAAAAGGCCTGTTTTAACTAAAGTATAATTGCCAACCCAAACCCCAAAAAATGAAAAAAAAAGAAGAGTTTATTATATTTTTACGACCATACTACACAGGGCGCACCCCTCGATAGGGGTCGGGGGCCCTCTACTTTCGGCAGCTTTCCAAAAGCTCGAACGACAGTCCCACCAAAGCATTGTTTTGTCTTCATGTCAGCTGTTTTTGTTGAATAAATAGGTTACTGTCTTCAAGTTGAAAAATATAGTGAAATAAGAGTACTTCCGGGTTTCCTGCGTCACTCCCTGCTCTTTGATGTAGTTGTCGACAGTAGTTACACATAGGCTGAGAGGACAAGGGCCAGATCCGGCCCGCGGGCCGCCTTCTTGACACCTATGGTAGAGACAAACTCATTATGTGGTATTGATACTAATTGATTCAATAAATGCAACTATTAATTTCAAAATGTGACTGTTTTTCAATTATTGTCAGGGATGCCATTTTCCCAGTTTTATATCAAGTAAATTCAAACTCAATAGACCTTAAAGGGACAGTGTGTAATATTTAGTGCCCTCAAGTGGTACAAAATGTTTTCATTCAGTAAAAAAAAACATTGATTTGAATACTGGACAAGAATACATGGCCTATCACACCAATGTTGATTTGTATGTTACGAAAATATTATGGGTCGAAAAATTTTATTTATTTTACATATTGGAACCCTTACAGAGTAGTCAAGTGTTTGTTTGGCATCTTGCTGCTATGCTGTACCCTTGGCACTGTTTTTTTGTCCGCATGAGACAATGCAACGCCATCTAGTGGTTAAATATTACACACTGGGGCTTTAAAAAAAGACAACTACGATTTTTTTTTTGTAATCCATTTTTAGATGGAAACACTAAATTAGATAGCATAGCATCAGATGCTAAACACTATATATACTATTCCTGACACTTTGCGTTTTCTGGTCTCCAGTTACGGCAGAGTCTATGCAACAGCAGACCCGTATCACCATACGATCGGTCCTGCAGCCACATACACCGTGGGAACTATGGTGAGTCTACTTCCTGCCGATTGAAAAACGAAGCTTCATGAAGCTCCATGAAGCATTTGAAGGATTTGTGATGACTCTAAAGCAGGCGTGGGCAAATTTTGACTGATTCTTATTATTTGAATCTGGCGATACGGTCTCAAATCTGATACTTCGGCGATACGTGAGAAAACGAAATAATCGAAACCTATCCAAAGTATTCTCATTTGCATTTCTGAATAAATACCGTACGTGTACGTTAGATTTCATTTTATATTTGTTTATAAATAATTCTAATGTCATCCAATTGGTTTTAAAACACTCTGAATTCAATGAAAATATTTTGTACGTTTGTAGTTTTACAGTCACCTCAATTAAGAAGAAAATACGATGAATTTTGAACATGCAAGGAGAACAAGGGAGGTCTGTACAAACCTTCATAATGCACAAAATCCTGTTCTAAAAGTCTCCCCTGAGCCTTCTTTGTTAAGAACATCCTAGGTTCCATAAAGTAGACCAACCCTAACCAATCCGATTGGCCTCACTGCAATCATGGGTGAAGACCAATCACAAATGGAACAACCCTGGCAACATAAGCATTCGTCATTGCAAGGGTTTGACACTTAAATCGACAAATATATTTGAAAAAAAACACAAATTGATGATCTTATCAATAATCCATTAGTTAATGTAAATTATCTATTTTTAGTTTTTTGTGTGAAAGTCAATAAAGTACAAGAAAAGCAACAGAGCTAGCTTTTTAAATGCTAGCCCTAAGGGCAGCACACAATAACATTTCCTAAAAAAAATATTAAAAAATATATTGAAATAGCAAAAGAAGGTAAAAAGACACAGAGAGAAAGAGACAAAGAGAGACGGAGAGAGTGGAAAAGAGAGAGTGAGAGAAAAGGGAGCAAGAGAGAGAGAGAGAGAGAGAGATAGCGTGAGAAAAAAAAGATAAAAAGAGAAATAGTAAGAGAGAGGGAAAGAAAGAGTAAGAACAAAATACAAAGAGAAATGGAAAGAGAGGAGAGAAAAGAGGGAAAGGGAAGAGGGAGCAAAAGGAAGGTAAAAAGACAGAGAGAGACAAAGAGGAACAAAGAGAGACAGAGCGTGGGAGAGAGAGAGTTGGAGAGAGAGAAAAAGATAAAAAGAGAAATAGTAAGAGAGGGGGAAAGAAAGAGAAAGAACAAAATCCAAAGAGAAATGGAAAGAGAGAAGGAGAGAAAAGAGAGGGAAAAGGAAGAGGGAGCAAAAGAAGGTAAAAAAGACCAAGACAAAGAGGAACAAAGAGAGACAGAGAGACAGAGAGAGAGAGAGAGAGAGAGAGAGACAGAGAGAGAGAGAGAGAGAGAGAGAGAGAGAGAGAGAGACCAACCTTTTTGAATGTTAGCGTTGAGGTCATTACACATTAATACTTCAAGAAAAACATATTGTTATGGGGTGGGGGGACACTAAGGGACACTGGGGACAAGACAACATTTTTTCATTCAGTCATATTTTATTTAAAGCAATAAAGATGCAATAGGGCTAGCTTGTATAGCTTTTCTTTTTTTCTCGCGTGGAATTCAATGAATACAGACACATAAAGACACAAAAACACTGGGGACAAGACATTTATTTACCATTTTATAATTTTTCCTAATATTTATACCATGTTTGTTTGGCGACCCGGATCAAAAACCTCACCGGCCGTAGTTTGACCACCCCTGCTCTAGATGGTGCTCTTTGTTCAATATTGTGAAAATGGATTCAATTTCCGTTTCACGATACGTTTGGTGATACCTTGCATGAAGCTTCACGAAGCCCCGTTTTAACACTTAAATGATTCTATTGGGTTTTATGTTGAAATCCTTCCCTTTTAAATGAAGAGCCCCACGTTGAAGAGTTAGAAAACACCATAAGTGCTTCATGAAGCTTCATTTGACTCATTCCTCCGATTGTTTCGAAGTCAAACAACACCGCGAGTGCGTCGAATGGGAAGTATTTGAATACACCGGTACTCTGTTGCTTGATTAAGCGTCGAGAAAAGCCCTTGAGTGGCTGCTAACTTGTCACCGCCGTGAAATGTGTTTTCGCCGGCCGTGACCGAATTTTAATGTCCGATGTGAATCATTGCCACTTCAGTAAATGAAAAAGGGAAGCTGTTGTATACCCCGACTCCCCGGTCGCATAAATTGGCCTCCAGCTTATTTTTTTTTTTGGACTGAAATTTAGCTGAGACTGGGAATTTCTCCACACGTCATTCGTTTCCTGCTAAGGGGAGTCAAACGTTAATGATTGTTTTTAGCTAGCTTTGCAGCTAACATCAAAGATGAAAATGATTTTGGTATCGATCTTAGAGGAAACCGCAACTACTGGTTTATAATTGTTACTTTTTTGGACACGGGCCTTGCTGGAGGGTGTCATTGTTTCAGATTTATATGCCGGATTTTCTGGATTGTTTTGGAGAATTAGTCACACCAGCCAAGCGTAATATAGATTAAGAAAATTTAATTTGTAATGCAAAAAAAAAATGTCTCTCAAAGTGCTGTATAAAAACATTCAGCATACAACAATAAAATCCCCGCTCCCCTCCCCCAACCCGAAACACATCATACACAGACACACGCAATGGTTAAAATACATTAAAAACAAAATAAATAATAATAGGAATAAAATATGATTATTGCAAGGCACAGACTAACCATGTGAGGAAAGGTGCCCGAGGGAGGCTTATCCAGACTTATAGTGATGGCAGCTGATGGCCTCTGGATTTTCAGCCATTGAACCACACCCGACAAGAGTAGTACCCCCAAATGAGGGAACACTGCAATCTAAAAATAGAAATTAAAGCAACTGAAGGACAAAACATAAAAGTCAAGTCATGTTTATTTATATAGCCCTTTATTACAAAGAGTCTCAAAGGGCTGCACAGATAGGGAGACCAGAGAGTAGTGCATTACAGTAATCGAGACGGGAAGAAACAAACGCGTAAATTATAATCTCCGCATCTGAGACAGCATAGGAGGGATTTTAGCAATGTTGCGAAGATGGAAGAAAGCTGTTCTAGTAAAGTATGAAATAAAAGTATTATACAGTAAAAGATAAGAAGTTAAACTGATCTAAAAGTAAAAGCCGTATAAGTCACAATTGGGGTGGATATATGTTTGATAAAATCTAAAACCAAAAACAGATATATATATACCCATCTGATAATTGAAACAGGTGGATCCGCCTTTATTTGTTCCGAGTCGACTGTATTCCCGCCCATAACAGTTTAACCTTGCTGTATAAACTACCAAAACAAACTTTTTATAAAGGTGGGTGGAGCCTCTTCATCTAGTTTGGAGTAGGCCGTATTCCCTCCACTAATAGTTTACAAAATGCAAAGCAAAATACAAGGAGAAATACCTCGAAAATGGTTGATATAAATGGGGGAGCCTCTTCAACTGATTTAGAGTTGTCTGCATTCCCTCAAAGAACATTGCACAAAAGTACACAAAATTGTATTCAGTTTAGAGTGGTAAACCGGAAATAAACAGATACTCGAAATGTTTTTATAAAAATGGGTGGAGCCTCTTTGACTGGTTTGGATTCCCTCAAATGACTTTGCACAAAAATGCAAGTCAGTGTAATCTTGCCGAGCAAACTACCAAAACCAATTAAAAAGACTGTTATAGAGGTTGGTGGAGCCGCTTCGACTAGTTTACAGTAGGCTGCATTCCTTACAATAAAAGTGCACAAAACATAAAGCCAGTTTACCCTTTCAAAGCAATATGACAACACAAACACCAAAGATTTTTGTTAAAGTGGGTGGAGCCTCTTCGCCCGGTTCGGAGTCGACTGCATTCTCTCCAATGGCAGTCCACAAAAGCACAGAAAGATCAAGTCATTTTTATCTTGCAGAGATAAAAACCAATACAAACTCCAAATAATACTTTAGGAACAGGTGGAGCCTCTTCAATTGGTTCGGAGTCGGCTGCATTCCCTCCAATAACAGTGCACTAAAATAGTAAAGCTCAGGTCAGTTTTATCTTGCAGAGATAGATACCAATATAAACTCCAAATATTACGATAGGAACAGGTGGAGCCTCTTCAATTGGTTCGGAGTCGGCTGCATTCCCTCCAATAACTGCACAAAAGCACAGAAAGATCCAGTCATTTTTATCTTGCAGAGATAAAAAAACAACACAAACTCCAAATATTACTATAGGAACAGGTGGAGCCTCTTCAATTGGTTCAGAGTCGGCCGCATTCCCTCCAATAACAGTGCACAAAAACAGGAAAAAGTTAAGTCAGTTTTATCTAGCAGAGATAAATACCAATATAAACTCCCACTAAATACCAATATAAACTCCAAGTATTACAATAGGAACAGGTGGAGCCTCTTCAATTGGTTCAGAGTCGGCTGCATTCCCTCCAATAACTGCACAAAACACAGAAAATCAAGCCATTTTAATCAGGACCTATAGTCTAGAAAATATATTAATATTTGATTAAATATAAATCAACCACAAATCAACACAATCCATTTAACTATAATTGAATAATTTTACGACATAAACATATTCATATACTAAATTATAATATATTTCATTTTGTATGAGTAAATCCTGCTTCTTGAAATAAAAATAAATACATTTGGTGATTGGCTGGAAGAAATCACAGAGCATCCGCATTTGCGCTCAAGCGACCAAATTTGGGTTAGGCTTTTTGGTACCCTGAAAGACAAACCGAAAATAAATAAATAAATAAAATGCGGCAACGCTGACATGTGCCCGTCCCACCTCCCCCCAATGCGTCCCCCAAACTACCTCCCCTACCTCCCTCCCCTATAGTGCAGCTGCTAGCTAAAAGCCTTCATTAATTACAACCATTATTTCCTCTTCATTTACTTAATTAAAACAGTGGCCTGTGTTTTCCTCCTTATTACTTTAAACTTTCTTCCTTTTTTTTTTTTTTTGCCTTCAAATCCCTCCTCCCTTTTGCCCCGATTTCAAGCGGCCAACGATCCCATCTTCAAAATTAACGGAGCCCGTAAAAGTCAAGATCGAATTTGAATAAATATACGATGGAAAGTCGTAATGCGATATCAAAAATTGATTGTGGAAACGGATTATTCGTAGATAGGAAAGGAGACAGAACAGAATAAAATAGAGCCAAACGTTATTGATTTTTTTTTGTCCAAAATTAAATTAAATTTTTACATGTTTTGTAGATTTATTTTCCCCCTTTTTATATAGATTTTATTAAGCTCAGTAACTAAAATAATACAGTCGGGAAAATAAGTATTTGAACACCCTGCTATTTTGCTATTGCTCCCACTTAGAAATCATAGAGGGGTCTGAAATTGTCATCGTAGGTGCATGTCCACTGTGAGAGAGATAAACTAAAAAGAAAAATCCAGAAATCACAATGCAGGACTTTTTAACAATTTATGTGTGTGATACAGCTGCCAATAAGTATTTGAACACCTGAGTATCGTCTAGAATTCTAAGTCCGCTCTTTAGAAGTCCCCCTGCACTCCATGTATTATCCTGAATCAGATGTACCTGTTTGAGGTGGTTAGCTGCACAAAGACACCTGTCCACCCCATACCATCAGTAACACGTTAATTGGGAACATGGCGAAGACCAAAGAGCTGTCCAAAGACACCAGAGACAAAATTGTACACCTCCACAAGGCTGGAAAGGGCTACAGAGCAATTGCCAAGCAGCTTGGTGATAAAAGGTCCACTGTTGGAGCAATCATTTGAAAATGGAAGAAGCTAAACATGACGGTCAATCTCAATCGAAGTGGAGCCCCATGCAAGATAACACCTCGTGGGGTCTCGATGCATGGCACAAAAGGTTCCCCTGCACATGTCAAGGCCCGTTTTAAGTTTGCATATGACCATTTGGATGATACAGAGGAGTCATGAGAGAATATTTTTTTGTGATCAGACAAGACAGAAATAGAACTTTTTGGTCATAATTCCATGAAGCGTGTTTGGAGGAAGAAGAATGAAGAGTACAATTCGAAGAACACCATCCCTACTGTAAGTATGGGGGTGGTAGCATCATGCTTTGGTGGTTTACTGCACATGGGACAGGACGAGCGCACTGCATTAAATAGAAGATGACAGCAGCTGTGTATTGTGAGATTTTGGGGAACAACCTCCTTCTTTTAGTCGGGGCATTGAAGATGGGTCGTGGCTGGGTCTTCCAACACGACAACAACCAGAAGCACACAGCCAGGAAAACCAAGGAGTGGCTCCGTAGCATGGCCCAGCTAGTCTCCAGACCTGAACCCAATCGAAAATCTTTGGAGGGAGCTCAAACTCCGTGTTTTTCAGCGACAGCCCAGAAACCTGACTGATCTAGAGTAGATCTTTGTGGAGCAGTGGACCAATATCCTTCCTGCAGTGTGTGCAAACCTGGTGAAAAACTTACAAAGGCTACTGTACCAAATATTAACGTTCATTTTCTCAGGTGTGCAAATACTTATTTGCAGCTATATAACACAAATTGTTAAAAAATTGTGCATTGTGATTTCTGGGTTTTTCTTTTTAGTTTATCTCTCTCACAGTGGACATGCACCTATGATGAAAATTTCAGACCCCTCCATGATTTCTAAGTGGGAGGAATAGCAAAATAGCAGGGTGTTCAAATACTTATTTTCTTCACTGTATGTTTTTTTCGTTAGCTGAGTAATTGAGTTATGTCATTGCAAACTTTTTTCAGACATTTTCTGATTTTTACCCAATTTCTGACCAGCTCATTTAGATATACCACCAATTTATTTATACATGTGTATTTTTTGGGATTAATTTATTTTATTTTGGATATTTTTATCATATTAATTTAGATTGTTATAGTGCACAAATATCAATCTTATTTTTGACAATATTTAGCAAGTTTACAAGAAATAAATTATAATTGAATGATTTTTCATTTATGAAATGAGTTTTAATCAAACTTACGATTATTTTGAAACATTTGAATGTTTTTATTGAATATAATTCAATGCATTTGCATGAATTCAATCAGTTCAAATAATAAAATAAGTGTTTTTATCATTTGCAATCCTTTAATTTTAAAATCCATTCAATGTGTTTTTACTCATTTTGATTCATATCACTTCTAAAATTGATTATTTTAAAAATAAATTAAAAAAAGATAAATATTTTTTAAATAAATACAACTTTTAAATATTCAAAGAGAAATCCTATACAAGGGATTTAAATACTATAAGCACAATTTTTTTAGGGAGGCAACACAGGAAGGAAAAGGGGAAGATGGATTTGAATAATTCATAAAACGATTATGTTCCGTTTAAAAACTATAAAATACTGATTGGAGCTTTTGTTTTCATCTTTGATGTTGCAGGCTAGCCTTTACAGAGGAGGGTGCAGTCGCTTCACTCCCTACTAGGAAGGGGGGCACGGCCCCCTTTCCCCTTCCCCTGCAAAAACATATATTTCGGGAAAAAACTGCAAAAAAAAATCAGCATTCTTTTCATATGCAAATGTGTAGAAAAAATGGGAATGAACTGTTGTAGTTGTTGTAGAGATTTAGTGGTTTTGATTCGGGGAGGGGTCTTTTCTTGTTTGAGGGTGGAGCCTTGGGGGAACTTTTTGTCATTTTTTTCTTCACCATGCCCATATAAGGTGAAACCGGGGAAACAATGTTTGTCCTCGAGTATTATAAGACAGGGGTCTCAAACTCGATTTACTTGGGGACTGATGGAGCTTGGGTCTGGGGGAGGTTGGGCCAAATTGGGTTTTCCACAAGTAAGTTCTGTTAAGAATATTCCGCTGTTCTCAAATATCAGCTTTTTTCCATTTTCTACACGAAATAAGATTCAAAAAATAAATAAAAACATTAAGAAATCATGTGAAAATCGATCAATCAGTAATAAATTAATCCATGATCCGTATGGGCTGAACTTAAAGGGACAGTGTATTATTTAGCGCCTCCTAGTGGTAAAAAACAATTCACTGCTTAAAAAAATACAACAGTATGGATATAAATCAGAGGTGTCGAACGGATGATAGCACGAGGGGAACAGAGTTGTAGATTATAGAGAAAGAGAAGGAAAAAGGAAAAGAGAGAAGATGGGAGAGGGGAGATCAGATGAAAGAAAGAGATTAAGAAAAAGACAGAAAAACAAGTAAGAAAAAATGGAGAAAGGGAGAGAGAGAGAGAGAGAGAGAGAGAGAGAGAAATAAAGAGAGAGAAATAGAAAGTGTGATCAAGAAGGAGAGAATAGAGAACGGCACAACGAAAGAGAAAAAAGAGAGAGAGAAATAGAAAGCAAGAGATGTACAGAAAAGGAAGAAGAAAGAGAGAAAGAAAGGGCGAGAGAACTAGAGAGTGAGAGAAAGAAAGCAAAAGGGAAAAGAGAAAGACAAAAAGAAAGAGTCAAAGATAGAGAGGGGTAAAGAAAGAGAAAGGGACAAGAGAAAATGAGACACACAGAGAAATAGAAAGAGAGAAAAAAAAGAGGATAGAGAAAGACAGAGTGAAAAAAAGAGCAAGACGAAGAGACAAAGAGAGAAAGAATAAAAAGAGAGAAAGCGGGAGGTAAAGAAAGAGAGGATAAAAATAGAGATAGTGATAGAGTAGGTGAGAAAGAATCAAAAAAGAAAGAAAGAGGGAAAGAAAGGGAGAATAGAAATAAAGGAAGGGCGGGGTAGTAGAGAGAGAAAAAGAAGGAACAGATAGAAAGAGAGAGATAAAGAATATGAGAGACAGAGAAGTGAAAGTGAGAATAGTGATAAACAGGGAGCAGGAGTGAGAGAGAGTGTTTTCAGTCTGTCACTTTCAGTCTCCTTAGCTTATATTCTTCCGCTTACTTCGTAGCACTCATACAGCCACGTCTAGTGGTCAAATAATACACGATCTCCCTTTTACCTTCCCAGCAAGACGGGGGCCTCGAACTATAACCCCGGGGGCCGCAAGTTTGTGCCCCCTAGCGTAAGAGAAGAGCGAATCGAAAGCAGCAGGAAGTGATGTATGGCCTGTGGGGGTGTAACTGGAGGGGGGGGTCTTTGATGACATTGATCGTCGGCCTGCCTCCACGGGCAGGAGGGTTCCCATTACTTTGGAATTGCTTTACAGGCGCAAAGACATTTTTTTTTTCCACTGGGTGAACCCCCCCACCGCCCCCCCTCCCCGTCGTTTCCCATCATGCACGTGTTAAACCACGATGAAAAATATTCCTCCCGCGTAATGAACGAACGGAAGAGTGTTTTCTTAATGTTAATGGCGCATCAATCACCCGCCAGGCTTTCCTTTCGGTCTGCACGAATCGCGGATTGAAATGCGTGCGGCATTTTTAATCGGAGAGGATTTTGAGTGAGGGGCCGCCTGATCAATGTCTACTCATCCCTGACCTATTATTTAGGACCGGAGGGCCCCGGGGAAGACTCGGCGGGGCCCGATTGGCTGACGTTTTCGATTGACTTCGGACCGCTCCCTGCATTAATGAATGCATAGGAACTGATAATGGGATGGGCGTAGTGACTTTCCAAAATAAGGGCTATAAATACATTACTCATAGTAACCACATAGGGACTTCAAACAGACCTAGTGACTGCCTTGCAACTACAAAATGACAGTTTTAAAATATGTGTGATAAATACATTATCAGGTGCATAGTGAGTACATAAGAACTTCAAATGTCTTCAAATTGGACATAACGACTGTCTAGCGAAAGGGACTTGGTAGCGACTCCAAAGTAACTGCAAAGGGGCTTGAAATATTTTCAAAAGGAACATAGCTACTGCCTTTGGACTACAAAATGATTCCCCTTTTGAAATGAGGGCAATAATAAAAACATTATCAGCGGCATAGTAACCACATAGGAACTTCGAATAACTTTAAAAGGGACATAGTGACTGCCTTTGAGCGACAAAATGATTCTCCTCCGAATTAAGGGCAATAAATACATCATCAGGGGAATAGTAACCAATTAGGAACTTCAAATAACTTTAAAAGGGACATAGCGACTGCCAAGCGACTCCAAAATAACTGCACAGGAACTTTAAATATTTTCAAAAGGAACATAGCGAATGCCTTTGGACTACAAAATGATTCCCCTCCGAAATTTGGGCAATAAGTACATCTGGGGCATAGTCACCATGTATAAAGTTCCAAAACCTTTAAAAGGGACATAGCGACTGCCTTTGGACTAAATGATTTTCCTCCATAATAAGGACAATAAATACATTATCAGGGGCATAGTAACCACATAGGAACTTCGAATAACTTTAAAAGGGACATAGTGACTGCCTTTGGACTACAAAATGATTCCCCTCCGAAATTAGGGCAATAAATACATTATCAGGGGCATAGTAACCACATAGGAACTTCAAATAACTTCATAAAAGGGACACAGTGAATGCATTCGGGCTACAAAATGATTTTCCTTTGAAATAAGAAAAATAAAGACATCAAAGGCATATTAACCACATATAAACTTCAGATAACTTTAAAATGGACATAGTGACTGCCTTTGGACTACATAATGATTCCCCTCTGAAATTGGGGCAATAAATACATTATCAGGGGCATAGTAACCACATAGGAACTTCAAATAACTTTATAAAAGGGACACAGTGACTGCATTCGGGCTACAAAATGATTTTCCTTCGAAATAAGGAAAATAAAGATATCAAAGGCATAGTAACCACATAGAAACTTCAAATAACTCTAAAGGGGACATAGCGACTGCCTTTGGTCTATGAAATGATGATCCCCTTCAAAAATAAGGCCAATATATGAACTTCATCATCATCATGGTAGGACAGCAAAGAGCTTAGAAGCTGAACAGCAAATTAAAACATTGAAATATGAAGCATAGCGACTGCATTATGAAAATTAAATCAATGACTACATAAATGAAGGGTGAAAACATCAGTCACATCGTAACTATATAGAAACAAAGTCATAATCACTAGAGAAATTACATTGTCCATAAAAATAAATAAAAAAAATATCTACAAAGCACCATATTCAACATAACAACGACTAACGAGCTACTATTTGTATTATCATAAGGGGCATCTCAACTGCATAGTAACTGTAAGTCAAGTCATGTCAAGTTATGTTTATTTATATAGCCCTTAATCACAAGTTTGGAGGCTGAGCATTCCACAACACCGGGGTCAGAATGGAGAACGCTCTCAAACCTGCGGTTTTCTTCTTGGCTCTTGGGATCACTAATATAAGGGAAATCTAACTTCAAAAGGTATCAAATCTTATTATAAATAACATCACAAAGACATAGTTGGTGCATAGCAACTGATAAAAATGTCATCCTGTGTCGTAGCAAAGTTGACCGTGCAAAATAAACCTGACAAATATAGCATCACAAATGTAAAAGTAAGTCCATAAAAACTACATATAACACATACATATATGGAAGTAGCAACCAACATTATCACAAGGAGCATGAACCGAGTTTGTGTTATTTACAAAAGTAACATAGTAACTTCATAGCTAATTGAAATTCCTCATTACAATAATAAAATTATCATAATCAAAATAGAATCATGAAATACGCTAGTAGAGCATAGGGTGGAAAGTTATACAAATATATTGAATTTGATTCTGGCAATGACCTAAAAATGTAACATAGTAACTGTAGATCTGATGACGAAATCAGCATTACAAAACTATAAAAGAGTCACAATCAAAACACAATCATGAAACACGCAACTGCAGCATCAGGTGGAAACAAAGTATGAATATATGTAATATGTTTATGACCACCCCAAAAATCTCTGAGGATAAGCCGAGCAGAAAATGGATGGACGGATGACCCAAAATATATACCATAATAACTGCATAGCTAATCACAAAATCAGCTTTACAAAACTATAAAAGGATCAAAATTAAAACGCAATCATGAAACACACACCTGGAGCATGAGGTGTAAACGCAAATGACTATATGAACCCGAAAGTGTAACATAGTAACTGCACGGTTGACGACAAAATCTTCATTACAACTAACTAATACACAGTCATAACAATTTTCTCTTGGAATTCTGTACAAGGAAAACACCATCAGGTGGAAACATAGTATGAATTTATGAAATATGTTTATGACCACCCCAAAAATCTCTGAGGATAAGGCGAGCAGAAAATGGATGGACGGATGACCCAAAATATATGCCATAATAACTGCATAGCTAATCACAAAATCAGCATTACAAAACTATAGAAGGATCAAAATTAAAACACAATCATGAAGGGGGGTACCACATATGCGGTCCCGTCTCAAGGTTTCTTCATTTTCCTCATGTTGAGGTTTTTGAGTTTTTCCTTGCCCTCGTGTTGTTTCCAGATCAGGGGGTGGTGTAATAATAGTCTGAAATAATAGTAACCTGTGGAGCCCTTTGAGACTCTTTGTGATTAAGGGCTATACAAATAAAAATGACTTGACTTGACATACCTGGAGCATGAGGTGTAAACGCAAATGGCTAAATGAACCTGAAAGTGTAACATAGTAACTGCACGGCTGACGACAAAATCTTCATTACAACTAACTAACACACAGTCATAACACTTTTTCTCATGGAATTTTGTACAAGGAAAACACCATTAGGGGGAAACTTACACGAAGAACACATTAAATTTGTTTACGGCAGCGACCCAAAAATGGTACATAGTAACTGCATAGCTAATTTAAAATCCTCATTACAATAATAAAACTATCATAATTAAAATCCAATCATAAAATACGCTGCTAGAGCATAAGGTGGAAAGTTATATGAATATAATAAATTCATTTCTGGCAATGTCCTAAAAGTGTAACATAGTAACTGTTGATCTAATGACAAAATCAGCATTACAAAACTATAAAAGGGTCTAAATTAAAACACAATCATGAAACACACACCTGGAGCATGAGGTGTAAACGCAAATGACTATATGAACCCGAAAGTGTAACATATTACGGCAGCGACCCAAAAATGAAACATAGTAACTGCATAGCTCATTTAAATTCCTCATTACAATAATACAATTATCATAATCAAAATACAAACATGAAATACGCTGCTAGAGCATGAGGTGGAAAGTTATATGAATATAACAAATTCATTTCTGGCAATGTCCTAAAAGTGTAACATAGTAACTGTTGATCTAATGACAAAATCAGCATTACAAAACTATAAAAGGGTCTAAATTAAAACACAATCATGAAACACACACCTGGAGCATGAGGTGTAAACGCAAATGACTATATGAACCCGAAAGTGTAACATATTACGGCAGCGACCCAAAAATGAAACATAGTAACTGCATCGCTAATTTAAATTCCTCATTACAATAATACAATTATCATAATCAAAATACAAACATGAACTACGCTGCTAGAGCATGAGGTGGAAAGTTATATGAATATAATAAATTCATTTCTGGCAATGTCCTAAAAGTGTAACATAGTAACTGTTGATCTAATGACAAAATCAGCATTACAAAACTATAAAAGGGTCTAAATTAAAACACAATCATGAAACACACACCTGGAGCATGAGGTGTAAACGCAAATGACTATATGAACCCGAAAGTGTAACATATTACGGCAGCGACCCAAAAATGAAACATAGTAACTGCATCGCTCATTTAAATTCCTCATTACAATAATACAATTATCATAATCAAAATACAAACATGAAATACGCTGCTAGAGCATGAGGTGGAAAGTTGTATGAATATAATAAATTCATTTCTGGCAATGTCCTAAAAGTGTAACATAGTAACTGTTGATCTAATGACAAAATCAGCATTACAAAACTATAAAAGGGTCTAAATTAAAACACAATCATGAAACACACACCTGGAGCATGAGGTGTAAACGCAAATGACTATATGAACCCGAAAGTGTAACATATTACGGCAGCGACCCAAAAATGAAACATAGTAACTGCATCGCTAATTTAAATTCCTCATTACAATAATACAATTATCATAATCAAAATACAAACATGAAATACGCTGCTAGAGCATGAGGTGGAAAGTTATATGAATATAATAAATTCATTTCTGGCAATGACCTAAAAGTGTAACATAGTAACTGTTGATCTAATGATAAAATCAGCATTACAAAACTAATCATGAAACACACACCTGGAGCATGAGGTGTAAACGCAAATGACTATATGAACCCGAAAGTGTAACATATTACGGCAGCGACCCAAAAATGAAACATAGTAACTGCATCGCTAATTTAAATTCCTCATTACAATAATACAATTATCATAATCAAAATACAAACATGAAATACGCTGCTAGAGCATGAGGTGGAAAGTTATATGAATATAATAAATTCATTTCTGGCAATGACCTAAAAGTGTAACATAGTAACTGTTGATCTAATGACGAAATCAGCATTACAAATCTATAAAAGAGTCAAAATTAAAACACAATCATGAAACACACACCTGGAGCTTGAGATGTAAACGCAAATGACTATATGAACCCGAAAGTGTAACATAGTAACTGCACGGCTGATGACAAAATCTTCATTATAACTAACTAACACACAGTCATAACAATTTTCTCTTGGAATTTTGTACAAGGAAAACACCATCTGGTGGAAACATAGTATGAATACATGAAATATGTTTATGACCACTTATCTGCGAGGATAAGCCGAGCAGAAAATGGATGGATGACCCAAAATATATAGCATAATAACTGCATAGCAAATCACAAAATCAGCATTACAAAACTATAGAAGGATCAAAATTAAAACACAATCATGAAACACACACCTGGAGCATGAGGTGTAAACGCAAATGACTATATGAACCCAAAAGTGTAACATATTACGGCAGCGACCCAAAAATGAAACATAGTAACTGCATAGCTCATTTAAATTCCTCATTACAATAATACAATTATCATAATCAAAATACAAACATGAAATACGCTGATGAAAGTTATATGAATATAATAAATTCATTTCTGGCAATGTCCTAAAAGTGTAACATAGTAACTGTCGATCTAATGACAAAATCAGCATTACAAAACTATAAAAGGGTCAAAATCAAAACACAACCTTGAAACACTTAACTGCAGCATGTGGTGGAAACATAGTATGAATAAGAGACCACCCCAAAAATCTCTGCGAGGATAAGCCGAGCACAAAATGGATGGATGGATATATATACCATAATAACTGCATAGCAAATCACAAAATCCACCTTAAAAAACTATAGAAGGATCAAAATTAAAACACAATCATGAAACACACACACACATATGACACACACACTGGAGCATGAGGTGTAAACGCAAATGACTACATGAACCCGAAAGTGTAACATAGTAACTGCACGGCTGACGACAAAATCTTCATTCCAACTAACTAACACACAGTCATAACACTTTTTCTCATGGAACTTTGTACAAGGAAAACACCATCAGGTGGAAACTTACCCGAAAAACACATTAAATTCGGCAGCGAGACAAAAATGTAACATAGTAACTGCGTAGCAAACGCCTAGCGTAAAGCATAGCAAATACGCTTGTTTAATCGGACGCGACAAGCAGAAATGTGCACACGGGCACATTTTCAGGCTGGATAAGACCCCCGTGTAGAAGTCCCCCGCCCCCCCCCATGCAGTAAAACATCTGCGCCGTGCCGGCCTCGTCTGATGAGATCGTAAAGACGCGAGTCGCTAGCGCAGGAAGCGGCTAACAATATACGCCGCAGATTACAGATAAGAGAGTTCACTCAATAGGCACTGATCTCATTTCAAGATAGAGCAGACGGACTCGCCGGCCCGCAATTCCCACTCGCTCGCCTCGCTCGTCTTTTTTGCTGACTCTCCTGCTGTTCCCCCGGAATCGAACCGCCACAAAAATCCCTTGAGTTCAGCTTTATTGAATTTTAAAGGGACAGTGTGCGATATTGGACCACTGGATGTCACTGTGTAGTGCAACTGTAGACAAGTGTGACAGAGCACAAGGATGAATACAAACTACGGTTGGAAATTGGCCAGAAGAAGGGGGGAAAAAGAAAGAAAACGCAAGAAAATAGGGAAAAGAAAGAAAAATGAGACAACAGGAAAAAGAAAAACAAAAAAGTATACTCTATGTACTCTATATACTATATATATATATATATATATATATATATGTATGTGCATATATACTCTATGTACTATATATGTGTATATATACTCTATGTACTATGTATGTGTATATATACACTATGTACTATGTATGTGTATATATACACTATGTACTATGTATGTGTATATATACTCTATGTACTTATGTATGTGTATATATACCCTATGTACTATGTATGTGTATATATACCCTATGTACTATGTATGCATATATATACCCTATGTACTATGTATGCGTATATATAATCTATGTACTATATATATATATATATATATATATATATATATATATATGTAGAATACATTTAAATGAGGGCAACACGGCGGCGCAGTGGTTAGCGCTTGTGCTGCACAGTTCATGTCATGGGAACCTGTCGTGGGTTCAAATCCAGCTCCAGACTTTCTGTGCGGAGTTTGTATGTTCTCCCCGTGCTTGCGTGGGTTTCCTCCGGGCACTCCGGTTTCCTCCCACATTCCAAAAACATGCATTTCAGGTGAATTGGCCGCTCCAAATTGTCCCTAGGTGTGAATGAGCGAATGAGTTGTCTGTCCCTGTGTGCCCTGCGATTGGCTGGCAACCAGTTCAGGGTGTCCCCTGCCCACTGCCCGATGATTGCTGGGATGGGCTCCAGCCCCCCGCGACCCTACTGAGGATAAGCGGTACGGCTAATGAGATGAGATGAGATATATATGTAGAATACATTTAAATGAAGGTAGCAGATATTTCTTGCTCATTTTAACTATATATATTTGTTTTAATGTATTATTTTAATAATCAATAATATAGTAAATGAAAAGTATAAAAACTATATTATTTATCCAATAATAAAGTAACATAAAAATAAGAAAATGTAAATACTCACAAAAACGCCCAAATCATACATCTATATATAAAACATTAATATGAGGTACTTTACTGAATAATAGAGTATGAAAATATAGTAGATTTAAAAAGTATTTTGAAAATCTAAATAATGAGCCACTGTAATTAAACTGAGGAAAAAATACAAAAAATAAACGAGAGAGAGAGAGAGAGAGAGAGAGAGAGAGAGAGAGAGAGAGAGAGAGAGAGAGAGAGAGAGAGAGAGAGAGAGAGAGAGAGAGCTTTTTGAATGTTAGCCTTGAGAACAATGACGGTTGTATAATAAAAAAATAAAAGTCAGCGAGAGAGAGAAAAACACCCAGCCCCACCCAAACGTAATGATTGACATTTCAGGCCAGACCTGGCCTCAGAGAGAGAGAGAGAGAGAGATAAATTACATTTTGGCAGTGTAAATATTAAAATAATGGTGTTGTTTTTTTTGTTCCAAATATTCATAAACTATATCTTTGACCATTCATTGAATAATATAAATATGTTTTTCTGCACATACTGCGTCAAAGGTGCTTTTTTTTTTAACTCCGATAACCTAAAAACAGTTTGATATCATGAAAACTATCGGTAATAGTGATAAAACGTGTTATTCACTCAAATGTACTCGAGAAAATCAAGTGTAGTTACGCGTCTCTCGGATATCGATGTTTTTTGATACCATTTTGGTGTACTATTGTCTAAAATGTGACTATTTGTGTTGATGTACGAGCGTAGTTTAATGTATTTCCCCCCAAAATATCTTGTAAAACTGAATTTATCGATTTCTGTATATTGTGTTTTTTTTCAAGTATGTTCAATTGTATTCCATTACTGTACTCCACTTGTGTTATTTACTTTTGATAAGAGAATAAATATGTGTTTTTTAAGGTACTTATCGCTCCCTATTATTTTTTTATGTTGAAATATTAATCAATTCAATTTTATGATTTTCGAAAAAAATATATGTATTTTTGGGGAAATTTAAAATGTATCATTTTATTAATGTTTTTGTTGTTGTGTTTTTATTAGTAAAACTTTCAGTTTGGTTTTAACCAAATGCTAAAACTGGGGTTTTGGTTCTTGTTTTTGTTACCATTTGTTTTAGGGTTCCTGTTTTGATTTTTGTGTTAGTTTTGGTTCTTGTTTTAATCACTGTTTAGCTCCTGTTTTTTGTTTTGTGCAGTCATTATGTCCCTTTTGTTTTTTTAGGTTTTGGTTTTGATCCTATTTGTTGTTGTTTTGGGGGGGGGGGGGGTTCTAACTCTTTATGTTCCTGTTTCTGTTTTGGTTCTTGACTTGATTTCTGTTTTAGTTCTTGTTCTTTTTGCTGTTTTAGTTCCTGTTTTGGTTCTTGTTTTGGTTGTTGTTGGGCTCCTGTTATTGGTCCTGTTTTAGTTCGATTCAGTTTAGTTCAGCATGTTTCTGTTTTTGTTTCGGTTCTTGTTTCGGTTCTTGTCTTGATTTCCTTTGTGTTTTTCTTTTCTTTCTTTTTTTCTGTTCTAGTTCCCGTTTTAGTTCCTGTTTTGGTTCTTGTTTTGGTTGTTGTCGGGCTCTTGTTTTTGATCCTGTTTTAGTTCAGCTTATTTCAGTTTAGTTCAGCATGTTCCTGTTTTTGTTTTGGTTCTGGTATTGATTTCTCTTTTAGTTTTAGTTCTTGATTTTTTGTTTCCTTTTTTAATTCCTGTTTTTGTTCCTGTATTGGTTTAGGTTCTTGTATTGGTTGTTGTTGGGCTCCCGTTTTAGTTCGGTTTAGTTCAATTTAGTTCAGCATGTTTGTGTTTTTGTTTCGGTTCTTTCGTGATTTCTCTTTCAGTTTTATTTCCTGTTATTTTTCCTGTTTTGGTTCTGGTTCTTGTTGGGCTCCTGATTTTGGTCCTGTTTCAGTTCCTGTTTTGGTTCCTGTGTTGGTTTTGGTTATTGTTTTTGTTCTTGTCTTGATTTCACTTTCAGTTTTACTTCGTGATCTTTTTTTTCTGTTCTAGTTCCTGTGTTAATTTTGTTTCTTGTTTTGGTTGTTGTTGGGCTCCTGTTTTTGGTCCTGTTTTAGTTCGCTTTAGTTCAGTTTAGTTCAGCATGTTCCTGTTTTGGTTCTTCTTCTTATTTGTCTTTCAGTTTTAGTTCTTGATATTTTCCTTTTTTTAATTCCTGTTTTTGTTCCTTTGTTGGTTTAGGTTCTTGTTTTGGTTCTTGTCGGGCTCTTGTTTTTGGTCCGGTTTTGGTTCTTGTCGGGCTCCTGTTTTTGCTCCTGATTATGTTCAGTTTAGTTCAGCATGACAACAATAAAGGTATCATTATTCTTTTTGGGATACTTGTTTTGGTTCCTGGGTTGAGTTTTGGTTTGGTTTTAGTTCTTGTTTAATTTCCTGTTTTACTTCCTGCTTTTGTTTTGGTCCTTGTTTTGGTTCCTGTTTTGGTTCTGATCTTAGTTCTTGGTTTTTATGTGTTTATGTTCCTGTTTTGGTTCTTGTTGGGATTCCTTTTTAGTTCTGTTTAATTCAGCATAATAACAATAAAACTATCATTATTCTTTCCGGGGTTCCTGTTTTTGTTTTTATCTCAGTTCCTATCCGTTTATGCTCCTGTTTCTGGTTTAGTTCTTGCTTGGGTTCTTGTTTTTGTTCCTGTTTTAGTTCGGACTAGTTCTACATGTCAACAATAAAATTATCAAAACCATACACGATTATAACAATTTTTCTTTTGAAATATATTTACATTAAAAAAAACATTCTATTGTATTTATATTCGTCCTATAAACAACAAAACGAAAATAGTTGACTCTAAATCGACTTTTGTACGAAGAGCTAGCGATTTCCTCCTGACATTGCGAATTGAGTTATAGCACAGTAATAGGAAATCGCTCGATATGACTAACTTGACAATAATTGGCATGAATAATAAAAGAAGCAAAAGCAATAGATAATGTCTTTCTGTGGCCATTTAACCGACTTCAGGTCCTGACATTGCCCCCAGCCCAACCTCAATTTCTATGTGATGAATAAAATCTATTCCAGATTTTTTTAATAAATGTAATCCAAACTGTTCAAGCCACATTTGAACATGATTCTTGTCTGGAAATAGTTTTTACATTTTTGCTAAAGTGAAATTGGGTTGAAGGAAAACGTGATGGTTTTGAGTTAAGAAGTAGACTTAGCTTAGTTTTTGTTTTGGTTACTGTTTTTGATTTGGTTTTTGTTTTGGTTCCTGTTTTTGTTGTTGTTTTTGTCCTAGTTTTACCTCCTGTTTTGTGTTCCCTTTTGTACCAGTTTTTCTTTTGATTTGGGGTTAGGTTATTGTTTGGGTTTCTGTTTATGTTTTTGTTCTTGTTTCAGTCCCTGTTTTATGTTCCATTTTGTACCTGTTTTTCTTTTAATTTTGTGTTAGGTTATTGTTTGAGTTTCTGTTTTTTTTACTTGTTTAATTTTGGTTCTTGTTTTACCTCTTATTTTGTGTTCCCTTTTGTACCTGTTTTTCTTTTGATTTTGGGTTAGGTTATTGTTTGGGTTTCTGTTTCTGTTGTTGTTTTTGTTCTTGTTTCAGTCCCTGTTTTATGTTCCATTTTGTAACTGTTTTTCTTTTAATTTTGTGTTAAGTTATTGTTTGGGTTTCTGTTTTTTTTTTTTACTTGTTTAATTTTGGTTCTTGTTTTACCTCCTGTTTTGTGTTCCCTCTTGGACCAGTTTTTCTTTTGATTTTGGGTTAGGTTATTGTTTGGGTTCTGTTTTTGTTGTTGTTTTTGTTGTTGTTTTACCTCCTGTTCTGTGTTCCCTTTTGTACCAGTTTTCCCTTTGATTTTGGATTAGGTTATTGTTTGGGTTTCTGATTTTTTTTTTTGATTTTTTTTTTTTTTGATTTTTTTTTTTGATTTTTTTTTTTTTTTTTACTGGTTTAATTTCATGTTTTGGCTCCTGTTTTATTTAGCCTTCTCTGTTTTTCTTTTGATTTGGGGTTGGGTTATTCTGTGGGTTTCTGTTTGTTTTTGTTTTTTTTTTTTTTACTGTTTTAATTTTGGTTCTTGTTTTAGCTCCTTTTTTGTGTTCCCTTTTGTACCAGTTTCTCTTTTGATTTTGGGTTAGGTTATATTTTTTTTTTTTTTTTTTTTTTTTTACTGGTTTTATTATGGTTCTTGTTTTGGCTCATGTTCTATGTTCCCTTTCGTACCTGTCTTTCTTTTAATTTGGGGTTAGGCTATTGTTTGGGTTTGTTGTTTTTGTTTTTTTTTACTGGTTTTATTTCGGTTCTGGGTTTTTTGTTTTTGTTGTTTGTTTGGTTTGGTTTTAGTTTTGGTTAGTTTTCTATTTTTCCATTGTTTATCTCTCGCTTCTCAAATACTTTGTAATCGGAAACCATAGTGTTACAATCCTCCAAATTTAGTGTTCCATGACCTATAGTCTTTCTTGTGTTGCCGAGACATGAAAACCGTATCCAATGCTGGAACTTCACACTTGTTTGGAGTGAGGCAATCCATTCCGATGTCCTTTTGGAATAATTGCATTCCTTTAAAGTGATGGGATACAAATGCATTTGAAAAAAGGTCACCAACACTACATCTTAAAGTTCTTTTGCCACTTTGACCTTTTAGCTCAAATATATCCAATCAAAACAACTCCTATGTTTGCTTAAGGGTATGAATGTTTTGTGGGGGTTTTTGTTCACGTTATTTTATTTTTTTTGTAGGTGTTTGTGTAAAAAACAGTGTATTTACAGATTTCTTTTGTCAACTTTGTTCAATATTGAATTGTATTGAGAGTCAAAGTAGCCATGCCATGATTACATGACATTGAACGTGTTCATGTTTGGGAAAAGCAGAAAGAACCCTGACTTGAATCCTTTGGAACTTCTACTTGTATCATGTCTGTGACCTCAGTAAACGGCTTCTGGCTCGAAGGACCAAGATTTTCCTTAATGGTGACATTTACAGATGTGGAACACTTGCAGACTTCATGTCTAAATATTTCCCACTTGTGTTCCTTTTTTTTTTAATCAGCATTTAGCGATTTCCTCTGTCTCTTTTGATCAATATCTAATCATTTTGGGAAGCAAAATGGCCTCCTCATTATTAGACCTCAATTGTGTTTTTCTTCTGTGTGAAAATTTAAAAGTCCCGGTGTATTGGGCAACTTATGTTTCGGACAAGCTGACAATAGAACATCTACAACGAAGGGGACCTTGGTCAACGTCTTCTGGCTCAAAGGACCAAGATTTTCATGGAAATGCCTAATTTACACATGGAGAACATCTACATACCCTAATGTCTAAACAAGGGGGTGGGCAACTATTTCGAATCGGGTTCAAAAATGGGTCGATCCAGGAGACCTATCCATTTTTTTTTTTTATTAATAATCATCCAGACAGCTACATGTTTTATTTCTTTATATTTGGTTTTAAGTAGATTGGTTTCATCAAATTGGTTTTGAAACTCTCACAATGAAAGCAAAATATTATATTAGGTCCCTGTTTCAAGCACTATTTGATCTTGCGTTGTAGTATTACTCTAGTTGCATTTGCATTTTTTTCTCTAGTATTTTTGTATTATTATGTAGTTTTATATATGCGGTATTTTTGTACTATTTCAGCAGTATTATTTTTGTAGTATTTTTATAGTAGTACTTTTGTAGTATTTCCGTAGCATTGTTGTAGTACTTCCATTGTGTATTTTTTGTAGTATGTCCATAGTATTTTTGCAGTATTACTGTGGTTGTATATAGTAATCTTTCTGTAGTAGTATTTTGTAGTACTTGTGTTGTAAAATTTCTGTAGTGTTTTTTTTTTTTTTTCATTATTGGATTTGTATCTTGGAAGTATGTCTCTTGAGGAGTATTTTTGTACTATTTCTTTACTAATTCTCTCATATTTATTTAGTATATCCATAGTAATATATTTGTGGTATATCTTAAGCGTTTTTGTAATATTACTGTAGCATTTTTTTTGTAGTATTTCTTTTGTAATATTTCTGTAATAGTATTTTTGTATTACAGTGATACTGTTGTAGTATTTTTATAGTATTTCTATAGTATATTTTATTTTCATAATCAAAACAAAATATTATGCCAGGTCCCTGTTTTCAAACTCTATATTTTAAATTTAGTTTTGTAGTCATTTTGTAGTTTTTTTTTGTAGTATTATTGCTGACACACAATTAGACAGCGGGGATGAAGTTGGCACTCATTTTGTTTTTATTAGTAATACTTTATTCACTGTCATATATATTGTCATGACATTTTCTCCATTTTTGTTTGACAGGTCGTAGTTTGCCTGGTCTAACGGATTTACAACGTATCTTATTTATGCTATTAACTCTTCTTCATTTTCTCCTCCTCTAGTAAATAAAACTCGAGTGATGGATTCTGACGGACACCAAAACTCCAAAGCCTTGCAGCAGACAGACATCGGGAAAGACCACCCCTAAAAAAAAGAGCTTTCTTACAGAGAGGAAAAAAACAAACCCCCGAAATGAAGCGCAGGAGCAGATTGATGTCCTCTTCTGTTACCGAGGCCTGAACCGTTGAGCCTATTCAGTCTATTATGGATACGAGCGGGGAGCTGCTCGCTATGACCCCTGGGAAAAGAAAAAAAGAAAAGCCTTGCCGAGCGGAGGGAGACCAGTCAACAGGTCACCGTAAAACATTTTATTTTTGTACATTTTTTTATGTTTGATTTACAAAAGAAACTAAGACTTGTGTATGTATTATGAATATGTACGTGTTTAATCTATAGTGTGTTTGGGTGAATATAGATGTATATATGTAGATATGTTTATACATGTACACATACATATACCTAGAATGTGCGTATATATATATATATATATATATATATATATATATATATATATATATATATATATATATAAACATGTCTGAGGCGTGTTGCAGCTGGTCGAGCAGACATGTTCCGAAATTCCGAAAGGAAAAAAAACTACACGTCTTCTTGCCACGGTAGCTTTTTCCGGCATGTTTTGTCCCCCAAAAAATGTACAAAGAAAAAAAAATGAATTGGTGCTATCGCACTAATCTGTATAAATGAACATATAAACACAAAATCGGAGAGTGGGTTGAGGCATCAACGTGTTGCTGTGGTGTAGTGGTGGTGTCGTTTTTGTACATTGTTCCCGGCGGAGTGTAATTTCGTCATTGGTAAGGAGGGCGACTTGGAAAAAATGAAAAGGCCGAACCGATTAGGTACGATACAACAAATGAGTTCCAAATATGTAATTAGTCATAGTGGTATTGCAAAAAATATGGTATGAAGAATTCACCGTGAAGGAATTATACCAGATGACATAATTGTAAAAACACAACAGAGATCTCAAATTCAAATCGTTTTTGTCTATTTTCAAAACTACCGTTAAAAACATTGTTCACAGTTTTACAGGTATTAGTAAAATATTTATATTTTTCTTCCAAACAGTTCCTGTAACGCGGCAGCAACACAGCAGTTATATTATGTAGTTAGAACACCCTAGGGTGGTGATGGCATACCATTTATGACAGGCATGTTTTCGGCCACCTATTAATGAGCAGACGAAAATGTTCATCACCTGCTCCAAATCTCCTATGAAATGGTATTTCATTTTGGGTGTTGGAATAAGCACATACGTGCCTACTTTGTTGTATTACTAAAAATGATAAATCTTTTTATTTTGTTTTGTTAATTTTGCTATCTATACAAATGTTCTATTTCTAGGGTGACCAAACCTTTGGCTTTGAAACGCTCTGAATTCATGCAAAGTACTATATCAGGCCCCTTTTTAGGCATTAAACTTGACTATATACATTAAAGAAACTCAAAATGTTATTTATAGATGTATGGATAGATAGAGTAGATAGATGGATGGATAGATAAAGTAGATGGATGGATGGAAGGATGGATGGATGGATGAAAAGAGTAGATGGATGGATAGATGTAATAAATGGATATATGGATAAATAAAGTAGATGGATAGATAGAGTAGATGGATGGATAGATAGAGTTGATAGAGCAGATAGATTAGATAGGTAGATAGAGTAGATGGATGGATGGCTACATAAAGTAGATGGATGGTTGGAAGGATGGATGGATGGATGGATGGATGAAAAGAGTAGAGGGATGGATAGATGGAATAAATTGATATATGGATAAATAAAGTAGATGGATAGATAAAGTAGATGGATGGATAGAGTAGATAGATAGATGGATAGGTAGAGTAGATGGATAGGTAGAGTAGATGGATAGATTGGTAGAGTAGATGGATAGATCAATAGAGTAGATAGAGTAGATGGATGGATGGAAAGAGTAGATGGATGGATGGATGGAGTAGATGGATGGATGGAGTAAATGGAGTAGATGGATGGATGGAGCAAATGGAGTAGATGGATGGATAGAGTAGATGGATAGATAGATGGATGGATAGAGTAGATAGATAGATAGATGGATAGATAGAGTAGATGTGTAGATGATAGATAGAGTGGATGGATAGAGTAGAGTAGATGGATGGATGGAAAGAGTAGATGGATGGATGGATGGAGTAGATGGAGTAGATGGATAGATGTATAAATAGAGTAGATGGATAGATAGAGTAAATGGATGGATAGAGTAGATAGATAGATAGATGGATAGATAGAGTAGATGGGCAGATGATAGAGTGGATGGATAGAGTAGATGGAGTAGATGGATAGAGTAGATGGTTTAGATGGATAGACATAGTAGATAGAGAAGATGGATAGACATAGTAGATAGAGTAGATGGATTGACTATACATACACATTAAAGAACTCAAAATGTTATAGATGTATGGATTGAGTAGATAGAGTAGATAGATTAGATAGATAGAGTAGATGGATGGATAGTAAGAGTAGATGGATGGAGTAGATTAATAGATAGAGTAGATGGATATATAGAGTAGATGGTTTAGATGGATAGACATAGTAGATAGAGTAGATGGATAGATAGAGTAGAGTAGATGGATAGATAGAAAGATAGATACAAGGAAAGATGTACAGTAGATGGATAGATAAACAGAGTATCATAATATAAGGTGCACTAGAATGTAAGGCACACTTTGGAATTTCTGTCTGTTGAGTTTTGGGTGCGCCTTATAGTCCAGAAAACGCGGTAAGCATTAATGCTTTATGAAAAGGTATATTTTTATGAAGTGGGGCCACGGAAAGGGACACAGGGGACAAAAAGGCACCAGAACAACATATTTTAGATCTGAAGTCCTTTTTCAAATTTTGTATCCAGATGTAAAAAAAGACAGGCCACTTGTGGCCCAAGGTCTGTAGTTTGACACCCTCCTCCTCCCCCGTCTTACTCGGTCCATGAATTAACCGCATCATTGTATAAGTCGCACGGTTTGAAATCTATCAAAAAGGTTTACTGGTTCAAAATCGGTTTATAATCCGTTTTTTTTCCGGAATTTTCATTTAAAATCTGCAAAATCGGTACCAAGATGAGAAAGAGGACGGAGAAAGAACCCGAGTCAACCGTAGCTGTTTACTAATGTCGTATTTATCGTATTACCGGTAGGGAGACGAAAAACATTTATACACAAATATAAATATATCTATTTGTGATCTGCAGCTATTGAGAATAATCTTGCCTTTTGGTTTTTCCAACTTTGCCGCGAAAATTGAATGCACCGTCAACGTACGATAAGGTTTCTACTTGTGTGATGTTTTATTTTTATTTTTTTGGCCTTTTCGGTTCAGCTACTGAATGTAATTCAAAAACTCTTGGGACTTTTTAGATAGGTGTTATCATTTTATATATACATTATATATGAAAAAAAAAACTTCAGTGAGATGTAAATTATATAAATGTGTAAATGATATAGCAAAATGTTTTTCTGATAATATGCTGGACTCCTACTGACCCGGACTGACTTTATTCCCACGGCCGGTTCGAAGAAAGAAGGGAAAAAAATGGAAAATCGGAGGACGGGGGACGTGCCGAAGGACCACCGGCACCCCCGCCGCCAGCCGAGGAGACGGAAATCTTTAATCATGGCGGGATCAGTTAGAATTTTTCCCTGCCCTGCTTTTTAAATTTGATGAGAACAAGGAAATCGGGAGCAGACGGTCCCAGGCGAATAATAAGGAGGGGCGAGATGAAGAGGATTTTTTTTGGGGGTGGATGGTGGGATCCATATTTTCGGATCCAACTTCCTTGAATCGGAGTGTTATTAAGGTGCTACGGTTAAGCGTGCGCGCCAGAAGAAAGTTCAAAGTTTCTGAAGACGAGGGGGTGGACAAAATAATTCATGCCTTTTTATATTACAGCAGACTTATATAAATAATTGGTAGCCAATGTCAGTTTTAGGAGTGTGGCGCGGCCCGATTCTAGTCATGGGTGGGTCTCGATGCCACAGGTTGAAGACCACCACCGGTATTTTTTTTTTTTTTTTTGAGGCTCGAAGGTCCAGAATTGGAACCTTAACATTGCTAACTACGGTGGTCTCACGTTTGCTTGCCTTTATGTTTTATGTGAAATATTTTCAAGTAATTCCTAGTTTTTCGCGGGGTTGCGTATTAAAAATATACTTCAAGGATCAAAACCAAGCCTTTATCTATTTAATGTGTATGTATTACTAAAGAACAAACCCAGTTTACAGGCTTAAGTATTTATTTAACAATTAAAAGTACTGTACATGATAAACCTTTTTTTTTTTTTTTACAAATAACTTCTGCACTGTGAAATTATAACTTTGAAATAATCCTGCCATTTTATTCCCTAGCTGTATGGATTTAGAACACGAGCCTGCATTTTTAAATGCATTTACCTTCCGGTTCTGTCCGACAGAAACCATATATTTTTCCATTATCAAACATTTTTTTTAAAGTACCAGGGATCCATTAGGGAGCGCCAAAGTCCTGTATGTGGCTTCACAGCAATTTTAGTGAGTCCCTAAATCCAAAATATTATAAATTGGATAGACCAGGCGTGTGCAAACTACGGCCCGTCAAATGAAAATGGACAAAATATAATGGCAATATATATATATATATATATATATATATATATATATATATAAAATAATAGTAAAAAGAGTACGACTAATGCAAAAAAAAGAATGTTAACTTAAATAAAACATACGATATCAATACTATAAAATACTACTACAGTACTATAAAAATACTAAAACTGAAAAATAAGAAAACTACTACAAAAATTCTTAAGATACACCACAAATATACTACTATGGAAATACTACAAAAATACGAGAGAATTAGTACAGAAATAGTACAGAAATACTACGATGGAAATACTTCAAACATACTTCAAGAGACATACATCCAAAATACCACTCAAATTATGAAAAAAATACCACTACAGAAATATTACAACACAAGTACTATAAGAATCTTACTACAGAAATATAAGAAAAATACTACAGAAATACTTCAGATACACCACAAATATACTACTATGGAAATACTACAAAAATACGAGAGAATTAGTACAGAAATAGTACAGAAATACTATGATGAAAATACTTCAAACATACTTCAAGAGACATACTTCCAAAATACCGCTCAAATAATGAAAAAAATACCACTACAGAAATATTACAACACAAGTACTACAAAAATACTACTACAGAAATATAAGAAAAATATTACAAAAATTCTTAAGATACACCACAAATATACTACTATGGAAATACTACAAAATACGAGAGAATTAGTACAGAAATAGTACAGAAATACTACGATGGAAATAATTCAAACATACTTCAAGAGACATTATTCCAAAATACCACTCAAATTATGAAAAAAATACCACTACAGAAATATTACAACACAAGTACTATAAAAATACTACAACAGAAATATAAGAAAGATACTACAGAAATACTTCAGATACACTCCAAATATACTACTATGGAAATACTATGGAAATACTACAAAAATACGAGAGAATTAGTACAGAAATAGTACAGAAATACTACGATGCAAATACTTTGAACATACTTCAAGAGACATACTTCCAAAATACCACTCAAATAATGAAAAAATACCACAACAAAAATATGACAACACAAGTACTGTAAAAACACTACTACAGAAATATAAGAAAAATACTTCAGATACACCACAAATATACTACTAAGGAATTACTACAAAAATATGAGAGAATTAGTACAGAAAAAGTACAGAAATACTACGATGGAAATACTTCAAACATACTTCAAGAGACATACTTCCAAAATACCACTCAAATAATGAAAAAAATACCACTACATAAATATTACGACACAAGTATTATAAAAATACTACTACAGAAATATAAGAAAAATACTACAGAAATAGTTCAGATACACCACAAATATACTACTATGGAAATACTACAAAAATACAAGAGAATTACTACACAAATAGTACAGAAATACTACGATGGAAATACTTCAAACATACTTACCAAAAAACCACTCAAATAATGAAAAAAATACCACTACAGAAATATTACAACACGAGTACTATAAAAACACTACATAAATACTTCAGATACACCACGAATAAACTAGTATGGAAATACTACAAAAATACGAGAGAATTAGTACAGAAATAGTACAGAAATACTACGATGGAAATACTTCAAACATACTTCAAGAGACATACTTCCAAAATACCACTCAAATAATGAAAAAAATACCACTACAGAAATATTACAACACAAGTACTACAAAAATACTACTACAGAAATATAAGAAAAATATTACAAAAATTCTTAAGATACACCACAAATATACTACTATGGAAATACTACAAAATACGAGAGAATTAGTACAGAAATAGTACAGAAATACTACGATGGAAATAATTCAAACATACTTCAAGAGACATTATTCCAAAATACCACTCAAATTATGAAAAAAATACCACTACAGAAATATTACAACACAAGTACTATAAAAATACTACAACAGAAATATAAGAAAGATACTACAGAAATACTTCAGATACACTCCAAATATACTACTATGGAAATACTATGGAAATACTACAAAAATACGAGAGAATTAGTACAGAAATAGTACAGAAATACTACGATGCAAATACTTTGAACATACTTCAAGAGACATACTTCCAAAATACCACTCAAATAATGAAAAAATACCACAACAAAAATATGACAACACAAGTACTGTAAAAACACTACTACAGAAATATAAGAAAAATACTTCAGATACACCACAAATATACTACTAAGGAATTACTACAAAAATATGAGAGAATTAGTACAGAAAAAGTACAGAAATACTACGATGGAAATACTTCAAACATACTTCAAGAGACATACTTCCAAAATACCACTCAAATAATGAAAAAAATACCACTACATAAATATTACGACACAAGTATTATAAAAATACTACTACAGAAATATAAGAAAAATACTACAGAAATAGTTCAGATACACCACAAATATACTACTATGGAAATACTAAAAAAATACAAGAGAATTACTACACAAATAGTACAGAAATACTACGATGGAAATACTTCAAACATACTTACCAAAAAACCACTCAAATAATGAAAAAAATACCACTACAGAAATATTACAACACGAGTACTATAAAAACACTACATAAATACTTCAGATACACCACGAATAAACTAGTATGGAAATACTACAAAAATACGAGAGAATTAGTACAGAAATAGTACAGAAATACTACGATGGAAATACTTCAAACATACTTCAAGAGACATACTTCCAAAATACCACTCAAATAATGAAAAAAATACCACTACAGAAATATTACGACACAAGTACTATAAAAATACTACTACAGAAATATAAGAAAAATACTTCAGATACACCACAAATATACTACTATGGAAATACTACAAAATACAAGAGAATTAGTACAGAAATAGTACAGAAATACTACGATGGAAATACTTCAAACATACTTACCAAAAAAACGCTCAAATAATGAAAAAAATACCACTACAGAAATATTACAACACAAGTACTATAAAAATACGACTACAGCAATATTACGACAGAAACATTACAACATACAACCACAGTAACACTGCAAAAATACTAAAGAAATACTACAGATACACCACAAATAAACTACTATGGAAATGCTACAAAAATACGAGAGAATTAGTACAGAAATAGTACAGAAATACTACGATGGAAATACTTCAAACATACTTCAAGAGACATACTTCCAAAATACCACTCAAATAATGAAAAAAATACCACTACAGAAATATTACGACACAAGTACTATAAAAATACTACTACAGAAATATAAGAAAAAGACTACAGAAATACTTCAGATACACCACAAATATACTACTATGGAAATACTACAAAAATACAAGAGAATTAGTACAGAAATACTACGATGGAAATACTTCAAACATACTTCAAGAGACATACTTCCAAAATACCACTCAAATAATGAAAAAAATACCACTACAGAAATACTACAACACAAGTACTATAAAAATATGACTACAGCAATATTACGACAGAAACATTACAACATACAACTACAGTAACACTGCAAAAATACTATGGAAATACTTCAGATACACCACAAATATACTACTATGGAAATACTACAAGAATACGAGAGAATTAGTACAGAAATAGTACAGAAATACTACGATGGAAATACTTCAAACAAACTTCAAGAGACATACTTCCAAAATACCACTCAAATAATAAAAAAATTCCACTACAGAAATATTACGACACAAGTACTATTAAAATACTACTACAGAAATATAAGAAAAATACTTCAGATACACCACAAATATACTACTATGGAAATACCACAAAAATACAAGAGAATTAGTACACAAATAGTACAGAAATACTACGATGGAAATACTTCAAACATACTTACCAAAAAACCACTCAAATAATGAAAAAAATACCACTACAGAAATATTACAACACAAGTACTATAAAAATACGACTACAGCAATATTACGACAGAAACATTACAACATACAACTACAGTAACACTGCAAAAATACTATGGAAATACTATAAATATCTTTCTCCGTTTAGTCAATCAGAATGCAGAACACAATAAAAAATCCAGAAAGTAGCGAAACCGCGTTAAGTCAGATTTAGTGGTGTTGTTTTTTTGTCCACCTTCGTCGCAGTGATGAATGTAGCAGCCTCGGGGTGCTCTGGCTTTTTTCGATGGACTTTCAGGAAACTGATGGATTGAGAAAATTCTCCCTGCAAAGGCTCCGCCTCCTCTTCGTTTTTATGGTTCTCTGCCACCCAAACAACCAACGAGGACTCTGCAATCCCCTCAACTGGATTTGGACCTTCTTTGAGACAAATCAAGAAACCGATCGCTGCTGCCAAGCGGACTTTCTTCCCGGTTCGGCCGAGATCCGCCGCCAGGCACTATCACCGGAAGAACTTGCCGATAAAACGGAGACTGGACGCGAAAGAAGAAAACCGGACGAAGGACCGAACTCGAAAAAAAAAACCCTGAAAGCAACTAACGATGTCAATCTCAGCAAGTTCGGTTTACGCCTCCGATCTTTGCTTTTTTGTTCCCGTTTTTTTCCGTTATGGGTTGAAATGTTTGTCCTGTTTACGCGTGCTCAGTGTTTGAAAAGGGAAAAAGACAAAAAAACCTAAGCGGCTTCCATTCAAGCAAAATCATTTTGAAGATTTCCTGAAACAAACAGCGGATGAAAAAAATCCTTGAGCTTCCTGTTTTAACTTTGGCGGAAGGTGTTATCAGCGTAACACGTATAAGTAATGAGTGCAAGATGTTCCCCGTGTTGTTTCTTGGTGTAAAGCTCACATGTCCAGGCAACCAGACCTTGCTCGTACCCCAGCCACTTCAACCCATATGCCGAAACCACACCTACCTCCCCTGGTTAACCCGCTGACCTCTACATCTAAGACCACAGTATACTTTTAGGCTATTATCCCAAAACCATGATATAAGTTCCACAAAACAATGGAAATCATCCAAATTTCATAGAATTTAGGTACCACATCCCAATCCCAAAATTAGGTCAAAATGGACTCACCCAATACTTGAGTAAATTGATATCTTGTGTTGTTTTGTACAACAAAAAACCCATAGAAATTCTGTAAAGTTTTAGTTTATTTGCATCAGATAATTCAGCAAAAAAAAAAATATATATATGTGTATTTTTGTTTAAAATAACACCACCCAAAATTGTTTTTTTTTTATAAAAAAAACACTCTGGGCCACTTTGTCTAGACCAGGGGTGTCAAACTCAATTATACAGAGGGCCAGAATTCAAACCACACCTTTGGCCGCAGGCCGAACAGGATAAATATTTATTGAATACACTTTCCTTTTTTAAAAAAGTAAATACCGTATTTTCCGCACTATAAGGCGCACCTAAAAGTCTTAATTTTTTCCAAAAGCTGACCATGCGCCTTATAATACAGTGCGCCTTATATATGGCTCAATATTAAATCGCAAGGTCTAGCAACTTACGCAACAGCCGCCGACTCGATTTTCCCCCAAACGTGGAGTAGTCCGCGGTGTATGCTGGGATTTATATACTGGCGTTTCATTGGCTAACCAATGTGTCAATCATCATTTGAATCGATCGCTATTGGCTAAAGTTATTCGGAGCCTCGGATAGGCTAGAGGGCCAAAACAAGCCCTGCAATTGGCCGAAAAAGATGACTGAATAGCAAGCTTGCTAAACTACGCCATAAAGAAACATGTTTCATTAGTCTGTAAATATTTTACTCTCCTGGATTTACTACACTCACGGTTGTAAGAAGACCATGGTTGCGTATCATTATTGAACTTGAGAACTTAGGTGAGCTATGCGGCTTTATATTTTCCCGGTATCTTGTTTTAGAACGATCTTGATGTTGCTGTGATGAGTTGAGTGAATTAAACTCAATTCCAAGTGTTTATTGTCATATGCACAGTAAAGTTGCGAGCGTAAAAGAAAATAGAAACTAAGGAATGGTTGGCATTTCTTGAATCCCAAGACTTTAACCTTCCGAATGATGGAACGATGCATTTAAGTGACATCGTACGGACACCGCATCCGCACGTGTCTACGACACGTATTTGCTTCTTTGCAAGCTTTGGGAATGTTAAGGGCGTAATAAGTTGGACTGAATCATCTGACTGTTTTGTCTATGTTCCCATTGTAGCGCCTTATAATCCGGTGCGCCTTATCTATGGAAGATATAGGACCAAAAACTATTTTATAGTGCGGAAAATACGGTAAATAAATATGAATTTAGAACAGTCAGGAATATTATTCCAGAATAAACAAACTTAAACATTAAATGAATTAAAAACCGTTGCTCTCCATAAAAAATATCTCCTGTCAAAACTATAAAAATAAAAATATGAAAAAAACGGAAAATATAAATAAAATTTGTGCTTTTAACTTTGTGAATTTGCTCTAGTGAAAAACATCTTCGTATTCTTCTTTAATTCTTTAACTTTCTGTATCTTTTCTCTGGATTCAAGGTTTTTCAGCTTACTCTGAAGTTTTTTCTTGTAGTGCAGTTTTACATTAAATTCCTTAATTACGGCCACAAAATCTCCACAAATAAGACACACGGGTTTACCGGCAATGTCAGTTAACATAATTTTCTCGGCCCTTGTTGTTTTTAGTATCCGAGTATAATTTGAAAGTTATCAGGGTTTCATGGACCCGGGCCATTATAGTAGATGTATATAAAAGGATTTTGCGGGCCGGATATAATTGTACGCTGGGCCGGATGTGGCCCGCGGGCCGTGAGTTTGACACCTGTGGTCTAGACCATCAGAGCAAACCGCTATAAAATGTGTGTAAGGTTTTAATTTCTTGAGTACAAAAAAAATCTGTAAAAATAAATTATTTTTGTTTTAAATAACACCTCCAAACATTGGTTTATTTTATTCAAAAACGTATGTTCAGGATGACCTAAAGTTTTGCAAAATTTTGTGTAAAATGACATTAAAAAATTGGTCAAAAATGGACCAACCCAAATTGGGTTGATTTGACCCAACTTCTTTTGGGGTTTTTTTAGAAGCGACACCCGCACATTTTGTTTTCATTTCTTTAGTACAAAATAATTTTGGAAAAAAAAATGTTTTAAATAGAATTTATTTTTCAAATAACACCCCCCAAATTGGGTTATTTTCATACAGAAACGTCTGTGTCATTTTTGTTTGGAATAACCCCAAATTTTGGGTAGAACGACCTTTGAATAATGGGTAAAAAAAATTACCCAATTTGGGTTCATTTGACCCAATGTCTTGTGTTGTTTTTTCAGAAACAACACCCACAGAATTTATATTGTGTTTTAGAATATTTTGTACAAAAGAATTCTGGGGAAAAAAATTGCATTTTGGTTTAAAATAACAAGTCCCAAAATGGTTTCATTAATACAAAGAAGTATGTGTGATTTGGTTTAGAATAACCCAAATGATTGCAAAATTTGGTGTAGAACGACCCTCAAATAATGGGTCAATTTCTCGCCTGCAATGGATCAACACAATTTGGGTTTGTTTGACCCAACCACTTGTGTTGTTTTCCAGAAACAACACCCGTGAAATGTTTTCGAATATTTTGGACAAGAGAATTCTAGAAAAAAACAGCATTTTGGTTTCAAATAACATATCCCAAAAACAATTTTATCTATACAAAGAAATCTGTGTAATTTTGTTAAGAATAACCCAAATTATTGCAAAATTTGGTGTAGAATAACCCTCGAATGATGGGTCAATTTCACGCCTGCAATGGATCAACCCAATTTGGGTTTGTTTGACCCAACCTCTCTGGTTGTTTTCCAGAAATGACACCCCCGAAATTTGTATCATGTTTTCGAAAATTTTGAACAAGAGAATTCTGGAAATTAAATAGCATTTTGGTTCATTTCAGACCGAAATATCTGTGTCATTTTCTTTAGAATAACCCAAATGATTGCAAAATTTTGTGTAAAAAGTGTCCATGATTGCTTAACCCAAATTGGGTTGATACAAACTGGTGCGTTGTGTGGTTTTGCAAAGCCCACAAAAAATATTTGAGTTTATTTGGTCCTAGATAAGTCTGCAAAAAAAAAGATGATGACAAAACTCCCCAAAATGTGTTTTTCATAAGACAAACCGATTATTTGTGTTGGGTAAATTTGTGAAAACCGACCCTAGAAAAATGGGTTCAATTGACCCAAGTATTGGGTTGGTCCCTATTTTGTTTCCGAATCAGTATATCCATTGTGTTATTACTCTTACTGTTTTCCTATTTTCTCCCCTTATGATTAACTTTTTGGGGGGGGTGATAAAATGGACTGAATCACAATCAAATGCTGCGTTTGAGTTCCAATTTTTGGTCCAAAAATTAAAGCTAAACATTTTTTCTGGAAATATCAGTTTCTTCAAATACAGTCATTCATGTACCGAGGTATCACTCTACACAAATTATAGGCTAATTTTAAAAAGAATATCGAAAATATTTAAACACATTGATGTGTCATTGATTTATCATCCCGATTAAAATCAAATTTCCTAGAAAATTACAATAACTGGTGCGCTAAATTCAGAGGCGTTCTAACGGGGCTACCTAGGGCCTTCGGGTCACACTTTGGTGACCACTATTAATTTGGATTTTTTTGCGTTTTATTTACTGACCACTAGAGGGAGCAAGACTTAGTATACTGTGGTCTTTCCACCTCCAACAGCCCAACAGCCGCCCTGTCCTATGCAGATCCCCAAAGCACAAAGGTTCGAATGGTCGAAAGAGAAAATAATAAGTTCTTTCCATTTTTATGTATTTCTTTTCAATGTATTGAGGCTTCTGTGTGCTTTTGTATTCTTCTGTGCAGTTTTCTGGGGTTTTTCTTCCTTCGTATTACTGTATACTAGAAATCACTCCTATCACTCGATTTTTTTTTTTCCCCCCCCACTGTAACGAAGTGCAAAACTGTCGATTTACTCGATTACGAATTCCGGAAATGGTTCCAAAAAAAATGTCAGTTTGTGTTGTTTTTATGGTAGTTTGAATGTCTATAAGTAGTCATCCATGAAACTTTTCTATATTTTTATACTGGTAAAGAAAATTCCTTTAAAAGAGAGCTTGGACGCTAAGAGTTCAAATAAAGGTACTTTACAAATTCGCGATAAAGTCGATCAAACTTAAAGCTTCAATGAAATAATCGAGCATATCGAATATGCGGTAATGAAGAATGATTGAAGTCGGAGACTAAGAAGTCTTCATTGCAGTATTGAGTGTGTGTACAGTTGCTCCATAAGTTTTGGGACGCTTCAGTTGTGAATAGTGATAATAATGAAGTGATTTTAATGAAATTAAGTTCTGACAATCTTCACTGAGATATTAAAAAAATAACAGAAATTGTGTCCCAATACTTATGAATGTAGTGTTTGTTTTTTTTTCGTTTTTGTAGAATCCCAATGTGCTCCAAATTGATAATACTATTTATTATGATATTGGTGCATTATTATCACAATGATTATTACAGTTATTCCAACCATAATTATTATTAATAAACATTTCTTTACTCAATAGATGGATGTTTTTTGTCGATTTCCTTTCATTCATTGACTGTTTTTTTTTATATATCAATTTAGTTTGGACGTCTATCACCATACAGCTGCCCCCAAGGTTGGTCAGTTCACCTCAAGGGTCCATCTCGCTCAAGAAGTACCTCAAATTTGTCAAGACCAGAATGGAGATAGGACCCACTTGCGTTGTGTTTCTCACAATTTTTATTGCAAGGAAGAGAAAGGGTTGCGCCCACAATCCGGTGATTGCTGGACACAGGAAGCAGGTCGCTCTGAACGTGGAAGTGGATCTTCTGTGGCGAACGATGGCGGTGTCGGGAACGGAAAACGGGTCAGTAACCGGAACAGGAGAGCAAAAACGTGGTCAGGGTCGGAAGCCAGGAAAGGAGAGTAGACATGGTCGGGGACAAAAAGAGGTCAAAAGCTGGGATGGGAGAGTAGACGTGGTCAGGATCAAAAACAGGTCGAAGCCGAGGGACAGAGGGGATCAAAAAACGGGACGGGTGGGTCGAATAAGGCTTGCCGAGTGTTAACTGAGGTTCACAGATGGTCTGATAACAGGGGATTGACAGGGCTGGGTTTAAATAGGGACAGGGAGCCAATCAGAGCCCGCAGCGGTTAGTGCCAAAAGAGCGGGCACAGATGATTCACATCAGTAATCATGACAAAATTCAGGGGTGTTCATTGTCGTGATCTACTGGTGGCTCGCCGAGGTAGTACTTGTAGATCACGGGAAAGTATATTCAGTGCGTTATATCTGTCAAGGTTAAAACTTGAGATTGTAGTAGAAAGAAGATAAGAACACACTCTGAGTCGTAAACTTCGGTTTTTGATAGCCCCTTTCATCGGCGGTACGTGCTTCCAGAATCGGCACAAGGAAGAACACACTCCTGCTTTTTCAGAATGCTCATTTATTGAAATGTATTGAAATTAAAAAGTGAGTTGCACTTGTGAGGCCACGATCCATTTTCCCAGACTATTATTTCTGAGAGCATGGACCAGTAAAGCGCCCTTTTGTTGGTCCTGAGGGGTCTCTTTTTTTCCACTTTTTCCACCTAAAATGAAGTGCACTTGTGCTGCCGTGATCCATTATCCCCATATTGCTGAGAGCGGAGACTGCAGAAGACACTTTTGTTGGGAACAGTGTCGTTCCAACCCACCTAAAATGAAATACACTGTGGTTGCTGTGATCCATTTTTCCCAGTTGATTATTTTTTTAGGGATTAGGACCACTGAAACCTCCTTTTGTCATCCACCTAAAATGAACTGTATCATTTTAGCTGCAATCCATTAAATGAACTGCATTGTTTTGGCCATGATCCATTATCTGCTGTTGGGTATTGCCGAAAGTGGGGAACAAGAGTGCAAATCTTTGTCATGCATGGGGGCTTTTTTTTTTTTTTTTGCATTCTTTCTGCCTAAAATGAACTGCACCTGTGTGGCTATGACGCATTATCCGTGGCGGATAATTGCTGAGAGCAGTGGCCAGCATTTTTTGGGGGTTTGGGACGCTAAAGTGCCAATTTGGCTTGCGTAAAATTAACTGCACTGTTTTTGCCATGATCCATTAGCCTCAGTCGACTATTGCTGAGAACTGGGGCAGAGAGAGAGAATGATATATATATATAATATTATGTTAGCTTGATAACATAATAAATTCAAATTTGGAATATTCTTTTTAATGATTTTTGGGGAAAAAAACACTAAAAATGAGATTTATACTGCAGTGCGACTGTTTTTTCCCCTCTGATCATGCAATTTTAGATTAACGTATCTTGTAGTCAGAGCAACTTATAGTTTTTAAAATATTGAGTACAGCAAATAGGTTTGGAACAAACCCAATGGCAATAATTAGAAGGGGAAATAGACTTAAGAGCCACACGGTGTCCGTTGTGAATTATATGTTTAGTAAACACTGCTCACCCGAGGGGGTCAAAAAGCATTGACACCAGATTTAGAACCACGCCGCATTCTTTATGAAGGTTTTTCTCTCAACGTCGAGTTATCCCGCCTGCCCGATATAAATTTTATCACAGCGAGCCAGCCCAATTCCGCTAACTGTAAATATCCTGCAGCGGGACGCGCCATATATCGTGCTAAATTGGTCTAGCCCACACTGTGACCTCCCTTGTCTTATAAATTGACTGCGACTCGAGTCCGTAATGGTCTGCTCGGAGCCGGACTTTAAAAGTTTCACGCCTGCAAAGTCGGACCGTGTTGAAGTTGTGAGAAAAGTGCCTGAGGAATTCAGAAGACATTTTCCTCATGTGGAAAGTAAGGACCGTATTTTTGTCTGTCCGATAGCATCGCGTCACAATTGAAGGCTGAGACAAGCCTGGATTGGTGGAAACCCTTTATAAAGGTCTATCTTTTGAGCAATACATGCTTCTGTATGGTTTTTAACCGAAAACCAGTGCCTCCGGACTAGGACTACTTGCTGTGATTGACGGAATAATGAATTCTGGTGCTTACCTGAAGATCCGAAGCGCTCTTGGATCGTGCAGCAGGAAGCATGTCCACTTCCAAATGGCCCAGGTCAAAGTCCAGATTCAAACCAATTGAGATTATGTGGTGTGACCTTAACAAGAGGTTCATGCTAGAAAACTCCCTAATATGGGGGATCGGAAATACTTTTGTAAAGAAGAGTGGGCCAAATTTTAAAAGGCTCACTACCAAGTCTAGTCAAGTCATGTTTATTTGTGATGCCCTTAATCACAAGGAGGCTCAAAAACCTCCACAGACTATCGCAAACTACTGACTATTATTTCACCATCCCCTGATCTAAAACCTACATGAGGGCAAGGAAAAACTCAAAAACCTCAAAATGAGGAAAATGAAGAAACCTTGAGAAGGGGCCGCGCATGAGGTAATCCCCCTTTCAGGATGACTCGGCTGCAATGGATATTGCAATAACAAACAATAAATTTAAAATATAGAATAGATCGTTAAAGCATGATATAAAAAGAATGACCAGGTTGCAAAGGATGTGGTATTAACAAACAATACATAGATATTGTCAACATGAAATATAGATACTGAAATTCATAAGCTATCAAATATAAGTGTGTTTTAAGCCTAGATTCAAACAGTTCCACTGAGGTTGCAGATCAAATCTCAAAGGGCATAGCATTCCACAACACCAAGGCCTAAATAGAGAACATTGTGGATTTCTTCTTGGCTCTTGGGATCACTAGTAGACCAGCATTTTCAGAGCGAAGGCTCCGGACCGGAACATACCAATAATCCTAAACGTCTGATTTCGGTTATTGCTGCCAAAATGTAGCCCAACTTGCATTTAGACACATAGACATAGAGCCAGATATTTTTACCAGAAAAAAATTGTGACTTAATAAACAGAATCAACATTTTAAAACTTAATTTGTAATTCCTTGGTTTGTCTCTGTGTGATACTAAAATTGGTTTGATGATCGGAAACCTTTGAGAGTGATAGGTACACAGAAACAGGGAAGGGGCAAATAATTTTCACAGCACTGTAGAAAAGTAGCAAAAACACACCCAAAGTTTTTTGGGGACCATGGCCAACCCAAATGCCCAAACACCGAAACAAGTTAAGCACCTCGACACCTATGTCGGTAATTATTTCGTCCCTCCAGATGAAACAGGACACAAGAAAGTGGCTATGTCATTCGGGTCAGGGTGACACAACACACTCTTCTGTCCAACAGCAGGCCCCGACAGCATTCACTGGTTTACCCCTGCCGTATTATAGAACGCATCCAAACATCCCATTATCCTTTCACAACACCTCTCCACTCATTCCTGTCACCAACAAGAACTCTCGCTTCCACTACATTTAGACCTCTTTCCTGCAGTGCACTGTATATACAGTGGAACCTCGGTTTTCTAACGCCTTTCAGTTCGAACAAATCGAAATCCGACCAAAAATTTTGAGAAATTCTTGTTTCGTTGTCGGATTTCAACTGCCGGTAATGCGTGAGTGCGTACGCTAGGGTGCGATGCTGAGCGGCGTACGGGTGTAGATCGCTCTTTTCGTGACAAACTGTTATCGCGTGCGGACGTGCTTCGTTTTGCTTTCGCTTTTAATATAGGTGTACCAAGTGTATTAGCCCCTAATTATGCCTCCGAAGAAAGTCGGTGCAAGCAACAAAGTTGCTCCAGGTGTAAAAAGAAAAGTAGTGCGTACAACTATTGCATTTAAGAAAGAAATAATAGCAAAATATGAAGGAGAGTGTCTGATCTTCTCCCCACCGTCCACCTGCGCCTTCTGCTGACCACCACAAAGGTAAGAAATCCTATGCATAATTCTTTTCTTTATCCTTTTTTTTATTTTTACACGTTCATGTTAGCGTAATCTTTCGTACAGAAGGTTACGATAACGCGAACGTACGATTAGCCTGGGTTAGCTTCATGTTTGCGTTAAACATTCAAGGTAAACACTCAGGGTGTTGGAACGGAGCCCAACATTCAGGGTGTTGGAACGCAGCCCCCTTTCCAATGAACCGCTCACCACTTGTTGTGGAGACCCGGGTGCTAAATGACTTGTAAACGACCTGATTTTTTTATTTTTACACGTTCATGTTAGCGTAATCTTTCGTACGGAAGATTACGATAACGCGAACGTACGATTAGCCTCGGTTAGCTTTATGTTTACGTAAACATTCAGAGTGTTGGAACGGATTAAAACGATTTACATTATTTTTAATGGGAAAAATGATTTCGGTGATCGAACAAATCGGTTTTCGAACAGGGTTCTGGAACGGATTATGGTCGAGAACCGAGGTTCCACTGTATACAGTTCTGTATCTATCAATGCTAATAACGATACAAACGCTTCCCAAAGCTTCATGTTTCCATCAACGAAAAACGTGACTTTCCTTTAGGATTGTATTTCCACGTTGTCGTTCCCCGTTGTTGTGTGATAAGTTAATACAGCTCGTACATTAAAGAACTTTGTGCTCGGAAAGCACGGTCTAAAAGTATCTCACGGAAGCGCTGACACATTTAATCACGATTTCATGTTCGCCGCAAAGACCGTGACTCCGTGTCGACACGGAAACGCGCTACCATAAAAAAAAAAACGGGAAAAAAAGAGTCGCCTTGATTGAAGTTATCATGAGCGCGTTGCGAAAACGCACACAATAGCTATCGGAGTGGTAACGGAAATAAGCCCCGCCCCCTTCCAGTTCTCATACAATGTTGTGTTTCCGATGATTAGGCAGGAAGACCCCGTGTTCGTTTGTCGTGTCAAAGATGAAGACACCAAGGAGAAAAAAAAAACGGAAAAGACGACGAGGTGAGGCGGGCCAAAGCTTTCATACTACCCACTGGTGCGATAAATTAATTTTGGATTGCTTCTCCGGCTTTGGACAAAATTGTTGTGTTGAGAGAATAAAAGAGATTAAGGCTTTTAATTAATTATCCCCGGTAATTTATTCATGCTTTTTTTTTTCAAGCCCATCCTAACCAGTTTGTTTTGGGGGTTTTTCAGTATGTTGCCAGTTTATTATATTCATTTCGGTTTAAATATTAAATAACAAACAAAAAAATATAATAAATAAGTCCATATAATAAATAAAAGAAATGGATTATAACATTAGATCACAGGGGGAATAAAATAAGACAAATGTATAGTATCAATTGATTTGTCTTCTCAGATACTTTTGCTCATTTTAAGTACATTTTTTTATGTTGTTATACTATTCTAAAAGTGAAATAATATATACAATATACATACATACAGTAATATATATATATATATATATATATATATATATATACTTAATAGATAATATATTTAATAGGAGAAAAATATTTTCAAATTATTTTAATAATTTTTTCAGACATTTTTGCTCATTTTAACGTTTTTTTCTATTTCATTATTTTAATCATAAATAATATAGTAAATAATTATATTAAAACTATATTATTTATACAGTAATAAAGTGGAAAAAAAAGAAAATTTAAATATTTGCAAAAACATCCAAATCATATAGAAAATACTTATAAGTAGAGAAAATATTTTCTATTAATTTATAATCAATTTTGGGTTTTTTTCTGATATTTTTGCTCATTTCAACGTTTTTTTTTTCTACTTGATTATTTTATTAATATAGTAAATAAAAATATAAAAACTATAACATTAATACAATAATAAAGTAACATAAACATAAGATAATTTAAATATTTACAAAGACATCCAAATAATATATATAATAACATTAAATTTAGGTAAAACTAAAATACATTAGACCTAATAATGCAGTACACAAATATAGTGAATAAAAACGTATTTTAAAAATCAAAATAATGAGCTTGTATAATTAAACTGATGAAAAAGAAACCAAATATTTTCAATTGATTTTAATCAGATAGTATTGTACTTTCTATGTTTTTCAGTCATTATATTATTTAGCAAAACAATTCAGTAAATTGAAAAAAAACAGTAAATAAAAAATACTCAAAAAAGCCTAAATATAGATAATAATATTAAATTGAGAAAAATATATTTTTTTTTAATTGATTTTTTTCTGACATTTTTAGTCATTCTAGTCAATTGTATAAGAAAATTCAAACTAACTCAAATAAAAATAAAGGAAAAATAAAAGAAAATACAGGAAACAACAATAATTTCAATCTAGTTTTCTGATATATTTGCTCATTCTGATAAATTATATGAAAAATAAACCAAATATAAATTTTAAAAAAGATAAAATGAAAGGAAACAAATCATGATTTCAAGTTCAATTTATTTTTCTATATTTTTATATTTTCAACCATATATTTTTATGTTACTATATTATTTCAATCACATATTTGTAACAAGGCAGCATGGCGGCGCAGTGGTTAGCGCGTGTACGGCACAGTTCTATGGTCTTGGGAACCTCCTGTGTGGGTTCAAATCCAGCTATCGGACTTCCTGTGCGGAGTTTGTATGTTCTCCCCGTGCTTGCGTGGGTTTGCATTTCAGGTGGATTGGACGGTCCAAATTGTCCCAAGGTGTGAATGAGCGAGTTGTCTGTCCCTGTGTGCCCTGCGATTGGCTGGCAACCAGTTCAGGGTGTCCCCTGCCAACTGCCCGATGATGGCTCCAGCACCCCCGCGACCCTACTGAGGATAAGCGGTGCAGCCAATGAGATGAGATGAGATATTTCTACCAAATAAGAACACCCCGAACTTGAATTGTTTTAAACCCCATCATTCAGTCATCCTATCAAAGCACGAGTCGACGGTACCATTGTTTTGATATTTTTTCCTCTCTGGGACAGCATCTTTTTCTAATTTGCATTCCTTAAGTCAGCAACGGTTGAGCTTGAGCTGCAGTTAATTGCTTGTGTGTGTTCCGCTCTATACTTCCCGGCTTTCAATATAGGAAAGGACCCGTCGCCGATTCCGTCTTTGTGTGGAGTTAATGGCTCGGAGTGTGCTGGGAAATCCGGGCGCCCTTGACGCGTGTTTGACAAGAGCTCAATGTGTAAATCAGTTCATTAGCCAACTCGCTTCTTTCGGAGTTTGGGACCTCGGCGTCGCTAAAAGTGTCCTGAGTACGATTGTGTTTACACGAGGAGTTTTGGGTTGATGACCAGCCCAAGTGAGAGCTCGAAAATGAGAGTTTGTTTGTTTTTGCAGCAAGTTAACGCATTCTCACAGTTCGGGGATGTGAGTGATCGGTCTCCTCGGAGGGAAGAACTAGGTTCCTCTAAATTACACCTTATTGGTCTGGGCCCTCCTGGTACAGAGGTGCATACGTGCACTTTTATTAGATTATACATCTCACCGGCTGTCATGCCAGAGACATATTTTCCCCCTACATGGAGTAGGGCTGCACGATGAACCGAAAACGAATCGATATTGCGGTGTGACGTGGTGCGATTGCGTCATCGCAAGGCACTGCAGTTTTTAGTAGCAGGTTTGTGTCTTTTTCCCCTTTGTTATTTGAGTGATGGAGTATTTGGCCAATCAAATGGGGTGGCAGTAGCTCAGGAGGTAGAGCGCTCGTCTTGGGATCAAGAGATCGCAGTTCGAATCTCGGCTCCTCCGTGTTACATGTCGAAGTGTCCTTGGGTAAGACACTGAACCCCTAATACCCCCAATAAGCAGGTTAGCGCCTTACATGGCTGCACGGCCGCTATTGGGAAATGTGAAGCACATTGTAAAGCGCTTTGGGAAGTCATTGACTTGAAAAGCGCTATATAAATGCAGATCATTTCATTTCATTTCAAAATTGTCACTGTTAAGCTTTTAGCAACGTCGGCCAGTCGGAGACGAATTTTGACAGCACTAGCCAATAAAGGCGAGGCAAAATTTGCTATGCCCCACACCCAATATTCCCTTTAAGCTGCATGTGTGCGCAATTGCGCACTACCCAGAGCTTTTCCGCACACAAGAAAATCTAGCCAGCTCACAAAAATCAGGGCTCCAAATTGCTAATTAAAAAGGGAATTAAGTCAAAGTTACAGTGCATGAAGGTAAAAGTACACAGGTTCCCCTGACGCTGTGTTATATGGCGGTATTTTGATGTCAATGTCGAAGTAGAACGAAGTTGAGTAAAGTCAGTAGAGTTTTTCGAGAACCGGCTTCTTCGGCTCGGCTCACTAAAAGGAACCGGCTCTTTTGGGTTGCAAACGGCTTTTCAGGTTGTTTTTGCTTCTTTAATCCATACACGACCAAATATTATGTAAAATTGTGCACAAAATGACTTAAAGGAAGGGGGGGAAATAGAACAAAAAAGAAAAAAAACACCAAAATGAAAAAGTTGCGAAAAGCTGAGAAAAAAACGAGACAGACGGAGAGAAAAAAAAAACGGAAAAAATCATAAAAATAGCCATAAGAAAAGAAAGAAGCAAATAAAGGAAAAAAAAGGTAATAGAGAACAAAAAAAGCTAGGAAAAAATAAACACACTGAGATTTTTTTGAAAAGGAATTTTTAAAAAAGGGAAAAAGAGGAAAAAGTTTGTGTTGCATTCAAATAATTTCCAATTATATCAAGTGAATCTTGTTGCCAACATTGTACTTCCACTAAAAAATGCAATTAAATACAGTTCTGTATTGTGCAACCGACTAAATAAGCCCCCAAAAATGTTAGTATTATGCGGCAAAAGTTACCAGGAATAAAAGAAATGGAAATCTTGTGAAAGAATTGTAAAAACAAATGACGTTTGTAGGCCCTGCAACCTTGGCAATCGTACATGAGTCAATTCATTCAAAAGTGAAAAATAATTTTGCATTGCCGGAAACTCAGCAAAATGTAACGTGATGTCAAGTTTTGGACATGTTTGATAATGAATTAGTTGCCACACTTGGGATTGCTGTTGCTCACTGTTGTTTCAAGCGTTGCTCACCGACTTTGTGTGAGCGCTCAAACCCGTGGAAAATTACAGGGAACATTGCTCACACCCTGATCAGACAGCAACCTTAACAAAGCCCCAGAAGAGGGAGCTGTTTTCTTAAGGTTAAGACATGTCACTAGAAAAAAGCAATCGCAAAAAAACAAAACTAGCACAGAAAATCGCACCAAGATTGCAATACCGCTCTGAAAAATCACAATTATTCAGTTATTTATTCATTCCAAAATTGTCTATCCTAATATGTAGCTAATTCGTATCCCACACAATCAAAGGATACCAATACTAACAGACACATGAAGCCTCATGAAGCACTTGCTATGTTTTAACCTCTCCTTGTTAATTGAATTAAATCAAATCTGCTATTTCTGTTCCATTGCTAAACCAAAAGCATCATCTAAAGCAGTGATTTTCAACTGATCTTCAGGATCCACCATAATTAAATGTCACGATTGCCCTCACCTGGGCCCGCTCGTTTGGCGCCACCTGCTGCTCGTTACCTGATTGGCTCCCCTCCTATTAAACTCAGTGCTCCCATTCACTCCTTGTCAGTCCGTCAACGAACCTCTGCACTTGCAAGACTTGCAATTTGACTCTGTCCGGTATCCTGCTCGTGTATCCGGTATCGATCCCGTCTGTCCCGAACTATTCGGTATCTTGCTCCAGTATCCAGTATCGATCCCGTCTGTCCCGTCTTGTCCGGTATCCTGCTCGTGTATCCAGTATCCGGTATCGATCCCATCTGTTTTGTCCTGTTCGGTATCTTGCTCCAGGATCCGGTATCGATCCCGTCTGTCCCGTCCTGTCCGGTATCCTGCTCGTGCATCCAGTATACGGTATCGATCCCATCCGTCCTGTCCTGTCCGGTATCCTGCTGGTGTATCCAGTATCCGGCATTGATCCCGTCCTGTCCGGTATCTTGCTTGTGCATCCTGTATCAGGTATCGATCCCGTCTGTCCCGTCCTGTCCGGTATCTGCTCGTGTATCCTGTATCTGGTATCGATCCCATCTGTCCTGTCCGGTTTCGATCTCGTCCGCCCCTGGCTTCCTATTTTCCTGCGCCTGACTTTTCTGTCTCACTTCTTCTGCCCAGTGATCGCCGAATCGCTGGCATTTGTGTTCCCGCGCATGACAAGCATTTTTGACCCTGACACCCGCCTGTCCAGTTCTTGCACCCATTTTTCCACCTGCTTGTTCCTGATCTCCTCGAACCAAGGTTCCACTGTACAGTACAGTACAGTGGAACCTCGGTTCTCAACCATAATCCGTTCCAGAACCCTGTTCGAAAATCGATTTGTTCGATCACCGAAATCCTTTTTCCCATTAAAACTAATGTAAATCGTTTTAATCCATTCCAACACCCTGAATGTTTACCTTGAATGTTTAACGTAAACATAAAGCTAACCCAGGCTAATCGTATGTCCGCGTTATCGTAATCTTCCGTACGAAAGATTACGCTAACATGAACGTGTAAAAATAAAAAAAGAAGGATAAAGAAAATAATTATGAATAGGATTTCT